>NW_019154132.1:11828696-12216908 GCF_002288905.1 Enhydra lutris kenyoni | reverse complement strand
TTATGCAGAATTAGTCTTTAAATTAATCTTTAAAATTAGCCCCCCCTCCTTATATGATTTCCCACTTGCTTGTGCCTAGAACCTCTAGCAAATAGCAAAGGGCAAGCCAGTAGAAGCTGGGTAGAAAGGTAACAGATAATTCAGGTTATCGTACAGACTCTGAACACTCCAACAAGAAGGATTCACCCCCCGACTCTCTTCTTAGAATGTGTTCAATACAAGAAAGAAAGCCCTTCTTCTTCTCCTTTCCCTCCTCCTCCCCTTCCCCCCCCACCTCCTCCCTTCTCAAGTTTGACTCTTATCACCATTGTAATCTCTCTTCTCTGGGTACACTCCACATAGTCACTGTCTTCATAAAGCCCCACACCCAGAACTGAGTTCACAACTTCACAGGAGTCCTGACTAACACAGATCTAGGTGGGACCTATAGGTACCTTGTTAGGAGGTTTCTATTTATTTTAATGCATTTTAACTGTAAAGTAGTTTGTGTCCCAGTCACTATGCATCTTGTCTGTAAGTATATTATAAGATTTTTCAAGTGTCCTGCTAAAATTCAATATCCAAATCATGTGAGAAGCTTCTAAGTATCAACCCTAAGCTAAGCTTATTTGCTAGCTCTATCATTACTAACTAAAGTAAGCTATTTTTCAACTTTTCTGGAATTTAGACAGGATCCATTTTCTTATTTGTGTCCTCACAGAGAGAGCATGGGCCATGTCATGGTACACAAATCGTATTCACTCTGGGAACCGTCATTTCTGTAACATAAGATATGCTATGCATTCTGCTGCTTGTTTGAAAAATGGGAACAATCAGAGGGAGATGTAAGTGACAAAGTATTTCAATAGTTGAATCAATAATACAAAGATTTTTGAGTAGAAAAATGCCATAGTAAGTTTTTTTGTTTGTTTGTTTGTTTTAGGCAGATGACTGGTAAGAATAAGATTTACTGCTTTTAAGTCACCAGAATCTTTTGGATTAATCCAAAAGACACAGTCCTACAGTGGTCAAGAGTAACACCACACTCAAATAAGAACCATAGGAATAGTTTTATTAAGTAATCATTAATTCACTTGGCAAACAGTTTTGGCAAGAAAATAATAATTATTTCACTTATTCACATAGACCAAAATGAAGGGCAAGATTCTGGATTAACATCTCACAAGTTACAGCCAATTATCTTCAAGATACTACTTACTTCAATTAACATCAGCGAAAACAATTTTGAAATAAAGTTCTTCGTTTCACTCTATCTATTGGCAAATGACAAAATAAAATAAATGAATCCCACAGAAGTTCTAATTGTGTTTCAAATTCTCATAAACTAATGCCACAACCTGAAGGCAACTCCGGTGACATCAATTTGTCTATATTACATATTTAGATATCAGTCTCAAAATTCACCCCAGAAAATCCAATTCAGGAAGCCCTCCCCTAGAGCCTGTGTTTACAGTGGGATACAGTATGTTTTGAAATCTATAGGAAGATTACAATGAGAAAAGATCACTCCCTTGAAAAGAAAAGAAGGAAAACAATCTATGAATTAGATGTCATTTTGCCAATCATGCCAAAGGCTCCTTCTGAGTTAACGTGCAGACTGTCAGCACCATCCACCCAGAGCACATTGTCTGAAAACTCTGTCTGGTTGTTCTGTTCTGCGGGAACAGGAAACTCTTCAACAGTATGCCCTATAGGATATCTTGATAACATCAGCAGACAGAGTACTGAGCACACATACCCTGGTCATACCCAGATGAGACAATAAGGAAGAAGGCATTCTTCTGTGTTCTCATCAACAACAAAATGGCATTTGTAAGCAGAAGAATAGTCAAGATAACCTTGTCAGTCACTGAACATATGCATGGGGAGAAAATAACTTAGATCACAGTAGTCAGGAGGAACCTATTCACAAGGAACGTTTACAGTTTGCAAAGCATGCGATGTCCACCATGCCACCCTCTCTGACTGGCAACTTCTTCACCAGTGTGTCCTCTCGTGCAAAAGATATCTAAGAAAATAGATATTTTGACATATAATTCCAATTTTTCTTTTTACCTAACAATGTCTTAAAACAGTAAGTGGACATATTAATCACTGCTAATGTTCAGAGAAATACTGAACCAGTAAAGATCCAAAAGAGAAAAGTAGGAAAGCAACATCTCTATAAATTACCCATGAAACACCTCTAACTTTGAACAATATGGAGCTATTTTCTTCCTTTAAGTGAAAGATACACTTGCCCTGTCACCTGAACGGGAGCAGAAATAGAGAAGTATCATGGAATTGAGACCTCAAGCTTAACTCAGTGTTGACAGTGTGATCTCCCTCACTTGTAGCCATGATCGTATTTCAGCCCTGAGCACTATTATCCTTTATATAGCCTAATGAGTATGCCAAACCTAGAGCTTGAAGAAAGATAATTAGTTAAGACTTGGGACTGTAAAGTAACAGCAAAATAAAAAACTCCAAGAGTATCTATAATGTACTTGTATTAGTTCCCCAGGGCTTCCCTAACAAATTACCAAAATGACAGAAATCTATTCTCTCACAGTTCTGGAAGCTCGAAGTCTGAAATCAAGGGTCATGCTCTCTCTGATTGCTCTAGCAGAGGAATCCTTCCTCGCCTTCTCTAGTTTCCCATTGCCGGGAATCCTTGGCATTCCTTAACTCACAGATCTATCACTGCAATTTCCATTTCTGTCTTTACATGGCCTTCCTCACTGTGTATCTATATCCAAATTTCCCTCTTCTTATAATGATATCCGTTAATCCAGTATGACCTCACATTAACTTGATTACATCTGCAAATATCCTATGTCCAAATAGGGTCCGAGTCACAGGTTCTGGGGGTTAAGACTTCAGCTTATGTTTTAGGGGAATACAACCTACAACAGTGCTCATTTAAAATTCTGACTCACTCAAAAGTAACTACAACTAGCAGTATTGATATAACTCTTGCATGCAGCAGGATGATAGGAATGGGGAAGGAGGCACATGGACCACAAAGAACAACCTAGTCATGGTGTATTTTTGTATCAGGACCATGGACAGTGACTCATGTTCCTTCCACCCCCTCCCTCATCCTACCCCAATATTAGTTTATGCCTATGGGGAGAAATGCTTTCCATTAAATAAGTTTTATCAAAAGACTATTATGTTGTCTCCCCACTATTTCTAAATTTGTATTCTGTAAGCCAATTTATTTTTTTTTTCCTTTAGGAATTTAAGTTATTTATTTATTTATTTATTTATTTAGAGTGTGTGTGTGAGAAAGAGAGAGATCATGAGCCCAGAGGAAGGGCAGAGGGAGAAGCAGATTTTCCATTGAGCAGGGATCCTAATGCAGGACTGGATCCCATGACTCTGGATCATGACCTGAGCCAGAGGCAGACGTTAACTGACTGAGCCACTCAGGTGCCCTGGATTTTTTTTTAAATTATCATATAATGTATTATTCATTTCACGGATAAAGGTCTGTGATTCATCAGTCTTACACAACACCCAGTGCTCACCACAACACATACCCTCCGCAATGTCCATCACCCAGCTACCCCATGCCTCCACTCCTCTCCCCTCCAGCAACCCTGTTTGTTACCTAAGATTAAAAGTCTCTTATGGTTTGTCTCCCTCTGTTTTTGATTTGTTTCATTTTTTTCCTCTCTACCCCTGTGATCCCTCTACCTTCTTAGATTCTGCATATCAGTGAGATCATATAATAATTGTCTTTCTCTGATTGACTTGTTTTGCTTAGCCTAATACCTGCTAATTTCCTCCATGTCGTTGCAAATGGCAAGATTTCATGTTTTGATGGCTGTGTAATGTTCCATAATATGTATATATATGTATATATATAAATATATAAAATATATAAATATATATGTGTGCATATATATGTAAATATACGTGTGTATATATATGTGTGTGTATAAATATAAATATAAATATATAAAACATCTTATTTATCCATTCATCTGTCAATGGACATTCTATGTCTTTCCATAGTTTGGCTATTGCAGACATTGCTGCTATAAACAATGGAGAGCAGGTTCCCTTTGGCTTATGAAGGCTGCTGTTATCTTTTTTAAATCTGGGGTTTTATCTTCATTGTTAAAAAAAAACCTGGATCCTCAATTTAATGAATGGCTCTTACCCCTTAAACTTATTCATAATTTGTTCCAGAGAATCAATAAAATTATCATAAGGTATCTGTGTTATCAAATGATCAACATTTATGTTGCTTTCCTAAGATAAAGTGTATTAAAGCAACGTGTAGAGAAGTACAAATGAACTGGAATTGATATGTTCTAAAGGAAGTAAGAAAAGTGGTCATATCAAAGGGGAGATTCGGGGACAGAAGGCCTTATATACCCTCTGAGAAGGTTGACCTTCTATGGAAGAAAATGAGGAGTTATTTAGGGTCTTTAGGTAAAGGAATGATACAGTTAAATTTGTATTTTATTTAGATAAATCTGTTGGCTGTGTAAAGGATGATGTAGAGGTTGGTAAGACAAGAGGCAGACAGAGACATTTAACTAGGGTAATAGTATATAAAATAGGAGAACAGAATGGATTTCAGAAATACTTAGGAGATGGAGTCAGTAGGTCCTAGTTACTCATTAGGTATGGGAGGGGAGGTTATGTTTTCGCTTGGGTGACTTAGAAGAATTGGTTTGAAGGGTGGCAAATAAGGAATTTGGTTGCTGATATATATTGTCTTTGGGAGTTCAAAGTCTGTATCCCTCAATGCTCTGCTGCAGAAGCATGGCCCTATTTCCTAAGTCCCTGGTATTAGTACTTCACGCTGTTCTTTCTGTCTTAGATCATGAACCCAGTGAAGTTTGTCTTCTCATGTGCAACCCTGTATCACTTACAGCCTGTGAAAGTGCTTGCTTCTCTAACCATTTCTGGTGCCATCCCCCAGTCTTTAACTGGTTTAAGTAGAGACATTGAAGAATATGTACGTATGCATGTATTTACATTTTCTTTGTCTGAGAGAGACAAGGAGAGTACAAGCATGGGGAGAGGCAGAGAGAGAGGGAGAAGCAGACTCCTGCTGATCAGGTCCCCAAGATCATGACCTGAGCCAAAGACGGATACTTTACCTATGGAGACACCAGGTGTCCCTGAAGAATTTAATGTGTGATGGGTTCTTATTGTCTTTAAGCAAAGAGGGACTCTCTGGTGTGCTTCCATCTAAGGCAAAGGCTTTCTTCTTAGGACTTAGGACAAGGAGAAATCTGAGAGTGCTGGGCTTCCTATAGTGACGACATTATTGACAGCATTTAAAGGCACATTTGATTTGACACTATATACATGCTGTGACCTGTCAGTGTATTTGGTTTCTTCTGAATGGCAGAGATTACCACACTCCTGACAGAGTAGGGCAGAGTCTGGTGGTGCCTTGCTAAGGAGGAGTTAGCAGCTTAAAATAGCAACCTACCCATTATGAGATTTAGACATGACAATCATGTGTTATCCTAGAAGTCCCTACACAGGAACGGACTTCTAACAGATTCACAGAGTCAAGGTTGCCATGACAAGTGGCTGAGGAGATGGAGACCAGGCTTCCTGGTCATTCATATCCTTGCTCCTCTTATCTCCACAAACTGTGGGTGGGCGTGGGAAAGGGAATTAATTGATAAGTAAGTAGAGACCATCTCTTTTTTAGATCTTTCTTAATTCTATGAAATGAGAACAAAGGAAGTAGAAAGAGCTCTTCGTAAATTTTCCTGTTGGAAGACACCAAGGAAACCCTCTGGTTCTATTCCTCTATTTTAAATATGTGGAAACTAACCCTAGAAAAACAAACAGGAGTTCAAGGTCATTACAAAGTTCTGATCAGAATCCAATTCCTTTTATTTACAGAGGAAAACTCTTTCTCTTATATTATTTCTTACACCTTTTATTTCTTGAATTTGAATACAGGGGATATAGTCAGAAGGACATTTTTGGTTATTTTAGCCATACTTTGTCTTAAGAAAGTTCTTTGCGGGGCGCCTGGGTGGCTCAGTGGGTTAAAGCCTCTGCCTTCGGCTCAGGTCATGATCTCAGGGTCCTGGGATCGAGCCCCACATCGGGCTCTCTGCTCAGCAGGGAGCCTGCTTCCTCCTCTCTTTCTGCCTACTTCTCTGCCTACTTGTGATCTCTATCTGTCAAATAAATAAATAAAATCTTAAAAAAAAAAGAAGTTCTTTGCAATAAATCCTTAAGGAACTCTTAGAAATTGACTTAGTTTTTTTATTATTAAAAATAAGTTGTCTAGAGAACTAAGGATATGCTTCATTAAAAATTTAACAGATCCGTCCTCGATCCTTTGGCATGTAAATCTAGCTCTTATTTACTTGTGTACACATTGTTATGCCTTCTTATGGAACCTAAGAACTTATTCCTGGTAGAATGCTTATCAGTTTCTGAAGCACTTACCCACATATGGCTTTCTTATCTCTGGTATCTGCACAAATAATTTTATTCTCATGACACTGATGAGAAAACAAATACTTAGAGAGTTTAAGTGTGATGTTCAAGTGACGCCGTTAGGACTTACACTCTCATTTGTCATTCTATAACAAATCACTGCTTCTCTTTGATGAACACTCCACTTTTGCTCTGTAAAAATTCTGCAGGTATATCAAGATGATCCAGGACTTGCTGAGAGAGGAAAGATGCTTACATCAGACTTCTGTGCTTTTCAATGAACCTACATGAGCTTTTAAAATAAATTTTAAAACTGCCATCTACAAGTCAAGGAGAGAGACCAAGGAATGGAATCAACCCTGCCCAATTCTAGATCTTAGACTTCCCAGTTTCCAGAACTGAGAAAACAAATTTCTTTTGTTTCATCCATCTTTTGTTTTATCAGTCTGCGACACTTGTTATGACGGCCCTAGCCAAATTTCACAAACAAAAAATGAATAGTAGTTTTTAGAATTGTGCATGAACTATGAATAAATGGATCTTGACATGGGGCTCACCTCGGAGTCAAGTTCCCTGGCTTTAGCACACAACACTGAGATGTCCATTTTAGCCTACAGCAACATCTTTGGCTTATTTTGTGACTCTGGGTTATGTTCTGAATGGGAGGAGTTACGGGATGCATGATTTTCAGATAGGTAAGGTCAGAGTTCCAAAAACAAGGAATTATAAAGCGGACACCAAATGAGCCCTTAGCTACAGAAGATTTTTTACTTACTTAGACTTCTGTTCCCATATGCTCCCCTATAGCCTTTAAAATGTAATTTCATTCCCCAAAACTTAATCTACACATACCCTTTTAAGAATTTACCAGCTGTAAACCTCGTAACGTGTGCCTATGTCTATTTCATTTCTTATTTCCTTCTCCCAGGCTGCATGGGTCATTGGAGGCATCATACTCTTACTATTGCTAACGCCTGGAGTTTCCAATAAATGTTGAAATGGAATCTGTGGAAGTTCAGAAATGCTTACTAAAGTTCACTTACAAATGAGTTTGCTCTCCCTTTCCTCCCCAGGTTGGCTTCAGTGCTTTGGATGGAAATTAGAGTCCTCTATGCAACGAGGGAAGCTCAAATGCACTAAGCGTATTTCTGTAGTAGTAATGGAGACCATTAAATAGACCCTAGCAGACAGGAAAGCCCATATGGATTTCAAAAATAGCACCCTATTTGTCTGAGAGCTGCTAAAAAATGGATTTTAGGACTTGGAACATAGCCTGGAAGTGAAACCTGACTTCAGTTCTGGAAAAGCTATAGAGGAGTTCCTTAGAGAATTGCAAAAACATGTACCTTTTGCATTCCAAGAATAATAACCAGGCACAGGAGGACACTCAGTGCCAAGTTTCACATTTAAATCAAGCAGCACACACAGAGTTGAGAGGTGGACTTTGGCCCTTCTACAGTTGAGTGCTGGTAAAACATAACTCCTAGGTTCAAAGGTCAGCACTTTCACTGTTGTCTTGACAAGACACCTCAGGCACAGAAACATCTAATCAAGACATACAAATTGAGCAAGAATGAATAAAGAATATAATTTAAATCATGTACATACATATATTGATATACACATAAACATAAACACATTTACAGAATTTAAAAATCTAGGGGGAATTCCAAAAAAACACATTAGCTGGTTTTGACTAAGTTAAAGGCATTGTTTGGGGAAAATAGGTAAGCCTGTGATGTTTTGTCAGAAATGAAATGTCATCATATTCCTATTCCTGGCAATTGAAAACAAAGAAAAAAAAGACTATATTTTATATCTGTTTTGAAAAGGACATGTGCTAAAAAATCGCGTTCAAGATGTGGTTCCAAGTCATTTGCAAATCCAAACTTCCTTCAATTTTATCTCTCACCTTCATGTACAGAAATAGGAAGCAGCATATCTGTTTTATGAAGTATAAAGGTTGCTGGTGATAAAATATCAGAATTTGCATGTTATGCCTAATGATTCAAAGCTTTTTGATGTGGCGAACATCCAGGTAAAAATTGTGTGGATATTTTACCATGCTATTGAAAAGCAGGATGGGGGTGCCTGAGTGGCTCAGTTGGTTGTGTCTGCCTTTGGCTCAGGTCATGATCTCAGGGTCCTGGGATGGAGTCCCACATCTGGCTCCTTGCTTAGCAGGGAGTCTGCTTCTCCTTCTTCCTCTACCCCTCTCCCCTGTTTGTGCTCTCTCTCTCAAATAAATAAATAAAATCTTCTAAAAAAAAAGAGTGGGGTGAAGTATAATTTTCTTTTTTTTTAAAGACTCTATTTGAGAGAGAGAGAGAGGGAGAAAGTGAGCACAAGCTGGGGGAAGGGCAGAGGCTGAGGAGAAACATACTCCCCACTGAGCAGGGAGCTGGACCTGGGGCTTGGTCCCAGGACTCTGAGATCATGTCCTAAGCCAAAGGCAGACACTTAACTGACTGAGCCAGCCAGGCACTTCAGGATCATTTTCTAATGAAATAACATGTGAGGCTTAGGAAACACCTTTAAAGGTAAATTTGCACAGAATGTTCTCATGTCTCTTATGTGGTAATAAAGTCTATGAGAAGTTACACCAAAGCACCACGTAATAAAATGCAGTTCTTGCTTTTAAAAACTTCACATTAAAATTAAAATTGCACATATAATGCACACATAAAATTAATATTCACATAAATATTAAAATTGCAATGGGGATGAGCAGTTATGTCCAGTTAGAGATGTAAGTGGCATTCATGTGAAATTATGGTCTGAATATTGAACTCTCTCCCCACAACCCCGCCCCGCCCCGTAGTTTAGCCCTTTAGGACTTTCTATGGCTTTTAGGATTTTAAAACCCTGCAAAACTCCACTTATCCTATTTATCAGCTTGGGGAAATAGAGACCATATATACCATATATATTTTGTCCACTATAATATTTTTGGCACTTTGTCCATTTGCTGGTACATGAGAGATCCCATATAAAATCACTGAAATGAATGAAATTAGATTCTCTGTGAGACAAAATACATATTTGAGTTACTGATACGTTGGATTGAGAATGTGGATTGAGAAAACAGATCAGTTCATGAGATACTACCTCTCTGGGGAGAAAATTCCCCATAAGTTTCTTGCATTTTTGTGTATCTTGGAAGCAGAGGTACTAGATCCCTTTGTTTTGGACTATCTCTTCAAGGGTATTTGTACAGCAAAAAAGCAAGAAACAGTGTGCCCTTTATGGCAAAGGGCACATCTACTTACTATCCATTATAAGATATTTGGTTTCCTTAAAATCAGGGCTCCCCTGTAACACAACCCATCTCACCGGCAGGGATCATCTGGCCCTCTGCTTATTGCTCTATGGGAATTAATGCTTGCAGAATGGGCAGGGTGATATTCTGCTTGCCCTTATTGCTATGAGTAAAAACCTGATCTTTGTCTAAGTCAGGAGTCCTGTGTCTTTTGTCAGCATCCATAAAACAGAAGCAGCCTACCTAGTTAACTTGCAAGTAGGATAAAATCTCAAACCCTTCATGAGTTTGACAGTTTCATATACCAATAAGACTTATTTGATGTGTCCAATAAGGAGAATTCCACTTCCTTCTAGGAAACAATGCTGCTTCTACTCTGATAATAAGAACAACCTAGGTAAACTATAATATCAGACTTTCCCTTGAGTCCCCAGGGAGCTGAGATTTCAAGACAAGCAGCAGGCCTCAAATCTAAGGAGAAACAGCCTCCTCCAAAGAGATATAATGTGGACATTGGCTGAGGAAATAATGGCTGGAGTTTTTGCAAAAATACCAAAAGGCTTTAAGCTACAAATCCAAGAATCTCAATGAACTACAGGCAGATTAATCACCAAGCATCATGAACAGACATACATAGCTAAATACATCAGGTGCAAACTTCTGAAAACCAAAGATAAGAAGCACATCTGAAGGCAGCTGGAGAAAAAAGACACATTGCAAACATAGGACCAAAGATCATAATTACCAGAGACTCCCTGTCAGAAACCTTGCAAGCCAGGAAACAGTGAAGTGACATCTTTAAAAACTTGAAAGGGAAAAAAAAAAGTCGATCTAAAATTCTTCATTCAGTGAAAATATCTTTCAAAACTGAAGGTAAGATAGGGGTGCCTGAGTAGCTCAGTCAGTTAAGAGCATCTGACTCTTGATTTTGGCTCAGGTCATGATCTCAGGATCATGATACTGAGCCCTGCATCAGGTTCTGCATTCACTGGGGAGTTTGCTTGGGATTCTCTCTCCCTTTCCCTCTACCACTCCCTCTGCTCACGCTTTTGATCTCTGTCTCTTAAAAAAAAAAAACGAAAAGAAAAAGAAAAAATGGGGATGCGTAAGTGGCTCAGTGGGTTGAGCCTCTGCCTTCAGCTCAGGTCATGATCTCAGGGTCCTGGGATTGAACCCCACATCAAGATCTCTGCTCAGTGGGGATCCTATTTGCTCCCCCCGCCTCTCTGCCTGCTTGTGATCTCTCTCTCTGTCTGTCAAATAAATAGATAAAATCTTTAAAAAAAATGAAAATAGACTTGTTCAAGCAAACAAAATTTGAGAGAATTAATCTTCAACAAACCTGGATTACAAGAAATGTTAACGAACATTATTTAAGCAAAATGAATATTATAGCAGAAATTTGGGTCTAAACAAGAAAATGAAGACTTCTAGAAATGGTTAAAATGAAGACTAGTATAAAAGACATCTTTTCTTATTTCTCATCAATCTAAAAGATGTTGCTAAGTGAAAAATAATAGCATTCTACCATGGATTTATACCATATAGCATATAAAATGTATGACAATAATAACACAAAAATGAGAGGAAGTACTAGCAATATATTATTGGTACTGTATTATTTGAGAATAACCTATAATTGATTAAATATAATATAAATGCCTGGCAAACATTATTTTTTAAAAAGATCTATAAGTGATAAACTTACATAGAAATTTCATTTATTTATTTATTTATTTATTTGACAGACACAGATCACAAGTAGGCAGAGAGACAGAGAGAGAGAGAGAGAGAGAGAGGAGGAAGCAGGCTCCCCGCTGAGCAGAGAGCCCGATGTGGGGCTCCATCCCAGGACCCTGAGATCATGACCTGAGCTGAAGGCAGAGGCTCAACCCACTGAGCCACCCAGGCGCCCCCATACATAGAAATTTAATCGATACAGTCAGAGCTTTCTAAAATCAGTTTCAAAGATTTATACAGTCATTCCACCATGTGGTGAAATTCTCTGTTGTTATTAGATGTTACTTAAATATCTTCTTCAAAGTAAATAACTTGTCAAACCATATAGATTCATTTCCCCCAGTAATTCAGACTTAGCCACCAAAACATTTACAACACCAGGAAACATCCTCATTTATGCAATATAATATTTGGCCTAAGAAACTTTGTAGCTAGCTAGACCTATGTTCAAATAATATCCCTGACACTTAAATACTAGGTCACTTACCTGACTTCAGTCTTCCACCTTCCTTGTAGGGACGGCTATGATGGTAGAACAAGATAGCAATAATATAAAATGCTCAGACACTGCTCTATAAATTAGCATAAGCACTATTTTTCTTTTAAGATTTTATTTGTTTGTTTAGAGAGTGCATGAGTGAGGGAAGAGGCAAAGGGAGAATCTCAAGCAGACTCCACACTGAGCAGGGGCTTGACCTCATGACCTTGTGGTCATGAGCTGAGCTGAAATCCAGAGTCGGATGCTCAATCGACTGAGCCACCCAGGCATATATATAGAGTTACTGATCCACTAATGCTAGTCTTGTTACCTCTCCAAATAGCAGGTAAAATGCTAAGCCCTCAACTGATGGAGCAGCCCATGAGATTATACCAGTAATCTAGTCCTTGCTCAGGTCAAGTTACAAAGCATGGGAAACAGGAATTGTGCTAAAGTTCCTTAATCTGTAGATCCAAATTTCCTCGCATGGCTCTGTGCTCTTTAAAATGACTGTTGAACCTCATTACAGAATAAATCTCTAAAGTGTGTCAGGAACAGCCTCCTTTCCTCCCTAATGGGCTATACTGGGACTGTGGCCCACAGCACCAATGTCAACATTTAAGCATTTATTGAAGAAGGAGTTGTTTTTATAATGTATTTGGACAGAAAGCCTGAGTTAGCTCAGGCAACCACTTAAATATCATAATAGGATTACTTATAATACATCAAGATCGATGTGGTTTGCACTTTGAAATAAATAATGAGGTAGGTTAAGGGTCTATGACTACGTCTCATTTTAAACTAATAAAATTCGTATAAACCCAAATCAAAGTTGCCAGATGAGGAAAGAGCTGGCTGTTTCTAGGGATTGTTTAAAAAATGCTTTAATGCATTATTTACTGTAAGACTTGCTGGATCTTATATTCTTCAGAGCCTGCTTTAAATGCTCCCACCAGAGAGAAAACAGTTGCAATTACTGTATGGAACAACCAGATTTCACAAACAATCTACATCAATCTACACCGAACTTATATAGAAGAGCATGGGGCTGGAAATGGAGTGAGTGTAGCTTTTGCCCCATTGGCTTCAAAAGGCCTGAGGGTAGTTAACACTTCCTCTACAGAAAAGGAGAGACATCCTGAGTCTACGGCATTCACATAACATGACAGATCAGCATGGCAAATGTTCCTTTCAAATGTTTCTTTTTACACAACACATTAAATTAAAAACACAAACTGGGGCCCCTGGGTGGCGCGGTCGGTAAACCAGGGTCATGATTCCAGGGTCATGATCCCAGGGTCCTGAGACTGGGCTCCTCATGGGGCTCCCTGCTCAGCGGGGAGTCTGCTTCTCCCTCTCCCTCTGCCTGTTGATCCCCCTGCCTGTGAGCATGCGCGCTCTCTCTCTGTGTCCAATAAATAAATAAAATCTTTTAATTAAAAACACAAACTTGGGGGCACCTGGGTGGCTCAGTGGGTTAAAGCCTCTGCCTTTGGCTCAGGTCGTGATCCCGGGGTCCTGGGATCAAGCCCCGCATTGGGTTCTCTGCTCGGCAGGGAACCTGCTTCCTCCTCTCTCTCTGCCTGCCTCTCTGCCTACTTGTGATCTCTGTCTGTCAAATGAATAAATAAAAAATCTTTAAAAAAAAAACACACAAACTTGAAGGACTGTTATTTGCAGAAGTCTGTACTACATGCTGAGGGAATATGAAGACATAGTTTCTGTGCTCAAGAAGCACAAATAGTTTGGCTTGATAAATTAAACATGCAAACAGAAAAATTGAACTAACAATGCAGGGCCCTTCATAGTAAACCCCAAATTAACAGTCTAGACAATATGTGTTGTAGGTATAAGGAAGAAAGACAACTCTGAGTTGAAAAGAGACATCTTGCAAAGGTAAGGAATGGAGTTAGACATTTGAGATGGGAGGCAGATTCCCAGAGGGGAGGTAGGTGTGGGGGATGAGGGGAAAGAGGTGGAGGAGCTTAAGGATACATTCTTCATGAGGAGCACTGAGAAATGGGCGGAATTGTTGAATCACTCTATTGTACACCTGATTCTAATATAACACTGTACACTGACTATACTGGGAATACATTTTTTTTAAAAAAAGATAGGAAGGCAGAGAGGGTTAAGATGAGTATGGAAGTAGCAGTTTTAACTAAGCCAAAAGAAGGGAATGAACTAGACTGATTTAGGTCAACTCCTCACATACATTCCTTAAACCTGCATAACTTTCAAGTATTCTGTAAACTTTCCATGTGCACCAATGTCAACTGCCTTTTTTACTTCCCATTTATGATACTTCATTTAAATAATGTATTTTCTTTATATGTAGAATAATTCCAAAGAGGACTTGAACAGTTAACACATATCATTACATTTCATACTCATAACACTATTACTCTCAAGCTTTTGCAGATAAAGAGACTGAGGCAAAGAGAGATTAAATTACCTGTTCCAGGTCACACAGAGCTGGGATTGGAAACTAGATTGGAAGCTAAACTAGGATGTTTACCAGTCATGCTTCTCTCTCTCTCTCTCTCTCTCTCTTCTCACTCCTTCAAATCTCTCCACATACTGTGTTTCAAATGAAAGCTGAATGAAGTTCAGCTGATGTTTAGGAGTGGCAAGAAATAAGGTGGTCACCCAAGATGGCACCAGGTTATAGAGGATGTTGAAAGACAAGTAGAACAGTTTTCCTGTAAATAAATGGAAGGAAACACCAATCATTATAGACTTCTGGTAAGAAGGAATGACAAAAGTATCTTAGGAACATTGTGGTGATGTACTGGAAAGACCAGACAGTTAGTGAGCTATGCAAAGACTGATGAAAATAATAATAATGTCCAATGCTGATCACAGTGTATCATTACAGTCTGACAGTAAGTGTGTGACATACACCAGCTAATATAATCCTTTGACAAATGGATAAAATGGATGCCATTATTAGGTCCTTTTGGTGGATAAGGAATGGAGACACACAGAGATGGTCTGACTTGTCCAGCATGTCATAGTGGAGGAGAGCTGGAAGTCCAACGTAAGTGGCCCAGCTCCAGAGCCTGTACTCGCCCTCCCACCCCAATCTGATTAAGCATGGACCATTAAAGGCCTGGGCCAAAGTGATAGCAATGACAGAAAAAGGGGGAGATGGACCTAAAAGGCATTAAAAGGGAAGAATTTATGTGGTTTAGTGGCTGGGTAGTTAAGTAGATGAGAGATAGTGAAATATTCAAGATAACTTTGCAGTTCCTGGGGTGCCTGGGTGGCTCAGGCAGTTGAACATCTGCCTTCGGCTCAGATCACGATCCCAGGAGAGTCCCTCTCGCTCTGTCCTTCTCCCCCACTGTTTCTCTCTCTCTCTCTCCCTTTCGCGATATCTCTTCTCTTTCTCAAATAAATGAATAAAACATTTTTAAAAAAGATAATTTTGTAGTTCAGCACCTTGATTCCCCTTGGATGAAAATAAGCAAATCCAGAAAAGGAGCTAGTGTTGTGGGTAAAGATGGTGAGTTCAGCTTCAGAATATGCTGGTGTCATGGTGATGAAGTATGACATCCAATGGTACTGTTCAGAAGGCTGTTAGAAACAGAAAGCTCATAAGCTTGTGAGACATGTCAGGGTTGTGGGGGGAGAAGTGCCGTCAGAGGTAGAGTGACAGATTTGGAGATTGTGTAGCTGTGGGAGATTTGACTGAGATCCCAAAGAGAAAGCATAAAACTAAACAAGGGAACGCCAAATTGGAAAGAGCGCATAGGGAAAGATCTAGAATGAGGGGAGAAAGATCTAGAAAGAATAATCATAACTAACTTCTCAGGGACAAGAGAGGACTTCAGAGCAAGGGATGTGATTAACAGTGTCAAATGTCAGAAACAGCAAAGGAAAGACGACCATGGAAAGTACATTACAGGTATTATGACTGTGTGACCAAAGGCCTTCAGAAAACAGCTTCTGTAGAGTGGTAGACTCTGGAGTCACATGTGTGGGGATTGCAGAGGTGAATAGGCCATGAGGAGACA
Organism: Enhydra lutris kenyoni; assembly: GCF_002288905.1. Lineage (NCBI taxonomy): Eukaryota > Metazoa > Chordata > Mammalia > Carnivora > Mustelidae > Enhydra > Enhydra lutris. Next base: position 12,200,998 of record NW_019154132.1, on the reverse strand, counting down.
GCCATTGCCATGACATTGATGAGTGATCCTTCTGTTATATATCACAATGTAAAGAAGCAGATCACTCAACTATCATGTCAGGTGGGTAGAAGCATAAATGGGGGCATTTTCTGGGATACAGAGGATTCAAGGTAATTCTAATGGCCCTATAACCTGCTACCACCATCACCTACCTCAGGCTCATCTACATTCATTGCTCTGGGAATGATATTCATGTGGCCATGGAGTGGCCACGTGAAGCAGCAGTGAGGATTGGTACTTTAGGACTCTGCAGTAGCTGGTTGCTTTTTCTTTGCTCACTCTTGGGCTGCCTATGGAATGATCCCACTTTCCCCCATGACTCCAACCACCAACTGTCATCATCCAAATCTTGAATTTCCTACTCTTTGCTCCAGGCACATGGTATCAGCTGCTTATCAGATATCTCAAACTAGATGCTCCATTGGCAACTCAAATTCAAGATGTCCAGGACTGAATGAATCATTTTACCTCTAAACAATGTTATTTCTCTCATTACGTGAAACCACAGACACCCAGCGGCCCAAAGCCCAAAGCCTCCTCTCATCCACTTCCAGCTGTTGCCAAAGCTGTACCAATTTTGGTACAATAAGGGTTGTGAGAAGTGTTCAGATTCTAGTGTATTTTTAAGGCAGAACTAATAGGGAACATGAGAGAAAGTCTAGAATAATACCTAGGTTTACAGTCTGAGCATCTATGCAAAGCAGGTACCATTTATTAAGATGGGAATTCAGTGGGAGTGAATGCGGTGAAGACTAGGATGTGATCATTATGTTTGGTGGTGGTAAAGACAGGGAGAATTCAGCAAGTGTCATTTCAATGGAGGATGGTAAGAAAGCCTTATTGGATTTGAATTCATGGATAGCTCAGGTATCACCTGAATGAATCTGATTTACCTCCAGAAGTTTTGTCTATAGCCAGACTTCCTACCTCTTCCTCCAACACACACATGAGTTGTGCACATGCTTCACACACTCATATACACATATATACCACCTCACCCACTCCCACATGCCAATCACACTCACACATATACACCTTACACAGATCCATCACACACTCACACCATTTGCACACACACACACACACACACACACACACACACACACACACTTCATTCCATAGGCATTAGCTACTCCATTTACAGTGCTCTCTGAGCTTTTTGGTACATTTCTGCCTTATTCACTATGCACGAATGGTCGCCCACCCCCTAGGTGGCTGCAGGCCCATCTCCTGACAACAGCATCCACATAGACTGGAATGTGGTCCAGTCTATGTGTTGTGCAGGGCTCTGCCTCCATGTGACCATCTGCAACTTCAGGAGAATTCATCTTCTTGGGAGAGTTCATCTTGGGTCTCTTCATCTTCATATGCTTATCATGGAGCCAATGTGGGAATCTAGAAGAAGATTTATACATAACTGTTTAAAGAATTATTAAACAAATTTGTCACAGTCCATATTTCTTCCTCCATCCTCATCAGCATCCTCTAAATGTGGATCTCCAAATACAAACAACAATATCACAAAATTCATGAAGCAAAAATATGACATCATTTTTTTGGGCACACCTCTCTATTATATGCACTGCGTGCTTTCACATATTCTATTCAGCTGACTTTACAAGGAGTGGAACTTGAGGATCAATAAGATCTCAGGAATTTAGTGTGAATTTCAGTCCAAATCTAACCAGAGAAAATATACGATAGTGAGATGTTCACTGGTGCTCCATGTGGACACATTTGAACACACTCAATATAAAGCCATATTAGTAGACCAACTTATACTTTGGAGTAGTAAAATAAAGTGGGGCAAGGAATGTGCATTTTTGGTCACTATAATTCCTCAGGCCCCAAAAGCAAGATATAAAAGACATGGCAGATATCGAAGAGGTTACTGCCTATGTTCTCCTCTATGATTCTGACGGATTCCTGTCTCACTTTGAGGTCTTTTATCCATTTTGAGTTTATCTTCGTGTACAGTGTAAGAGAATGGTCGAGTTTCATTCTCCCACATATAGCTGTCCAATTTTCCCAGCACCATTTACTGAACAGACTGTCTTTTTCCACTGTATATTTTTCCCTGCTTTGTTGAAGATTATTTGACCATAGAGTTGAGGGTCCGTATCTGGGTTCTCTACTCTGTTCCACTGGACTATGTGTCTGTTTTTATGCCAGTACCATGCTGTCTTGGTGATCACAGCTTTGTAGTAAAGCTTGAAATCAGGCAACGTGATGCCGCCAGTTTTGTTTTTCTTTTTCAACATTTCCTTAGCAATTTGGGGTCTCTTCTGGTTCCATACAAATTTTAGGATCATTTGCTCCAGCTCTTTGAAAAATACCGGTGGAATTTTGATTGGAATGGCATTGAAAGTATAGATTGCTCTAGGCAGTATAGACATTTTAACAATGTTTATTCTTCCAATACAAGGGCATGGAAATTCAAGATATGTCTCCAAAGGCAAAGGAAGCAAAAGTAAAAATGAACTTTTGGGACTTCATCAAGATCAAAAGCTTCTGCAAGCAAAGGAAACAGTCAACAAAACAGAGAGGCAACCCACGGAATGGGAGAAGATATTTGCAAATGACAGTACAGACAAAAGGCTGATATCAGGATCTATAAAGAACTTCTCAAACTCAACACACACAAAACAGATCATCATGTCAAAAAATGGGCAGAAGACATGAACAGACACTTCTCCAATGAAGACATACAAATGGCTATCAGACACATGAAAAAATGTTCATCATCACTAACCATCAGGGAGATTCAAAATAAAACCACATTGAGATACCATTTACACCAGTTAGAATGGCCAAAATTAACAAGACAGGAAACAACATGTGTTGGAAAGGATGTGGAGAAAGGGGAACCCTCTTACATTGTTGGTGGGAATGCAAGTTGGTGCAGTCAATTTGGAGAACAGTGTGGAGATTCCTTAAGAAATTAAAAATAGAGCTTCCCTATTACCCTGCAATTGCACTACTGGCTATTTACCCCAAAGACACAGATGTAGTAAAAAGAAGGGCCATCTGTATCCCAATGTTCATAGCAGCAATAGCCACAGTTGCCAAACTATGGAAAGAACCGAGATGCCCTTCCACAGACAAATGGATAAGGAAGATGTGGTCCATATACACTATGGAGAATTATGCCTCTGTCAGAAAGGATGAATACCCAAATTTTATATCAACATGGACAGGATTGGAAGAGATTATGCTGAGTGAAATAAGTCAAGCAGAGAAAGTCAAGTATCATAGGTTTCACTTATTTGTGGAGCATAAGAAATAACACAGAGGGGGCACCTGGGTGGCTCAGTGGATTAAGCCTCTGCCTTTGGCTCAGGTCATTTTCTCAGGGTCCTGGGATGGAGTCCTGCATTGGGCTCTCTGCTCCACAGGGAACCTGCTTCCCTCTCTCTCCCTCTGCCTACTGGTGATCTCTCTGTCAAATAAATAATAAATAAAATCTTTAAAAAAAAAGAAATAACACAGAAGACATGGGGAGATGGAGAGGAGAAGGAAGTTGAGGGAAATTGGAGGGGGAGATGAAGCATGAGAGACTATGGACTCTGAAAAAACAATCTGAGGGTTTTGAAGGGGTGGGGGGTGGGAAGTTGGGCCAGCCTAGTGGTGGGTATTGTGGAGGGAACGTATTGCATGGAGCACTGGGTGTAGTGCATAAACAATGAATTCTAGTACACTGAGAAGTAGTTAAAAAAATAAAAAATAATTTAAAAAAAGACATGGCAATATTTGGAATCTAAGAAACAAAACAAATGAACATAAGGGAAGGGAATGAAAAAATAAAATGAAAATGGAGAGGGTGGAATACCATGAGATGCTGAACTCAAGGAAACAAACTGAGGATTGCTTCAGGAGGTAGGTGTGGGAAAGATAATTGGGGGATGGGCATTAAGGAGGGCACGTATGAGGTAATGAGCACTGGGTGTTATACTCAACTGATGAATCACCAAATTCTACCTCTGAAACTAATTTAAAAAATACTGAGAGAGGGGCACCTGGGTGACTCAGTGGGTTAAGCCTCTGCCTTTGGCTCAGGTTGTGAACTCAGGGTCCTGGGATCAAGCCCCATATTGGGCTCTCTGCTCAGCAGGGAGCCTGCCCCCCCCCCACCTGCCTCTCTGCCTACTTGTGCTCTCTCTCTCTGTCAAATAAATAAATAAATAAAATCTTTTAAAAAATACTGAGAGAGAGAGATGGCAAAAATGCATACTCTAGCAAAACCTGGTTTGCGGTTATCCATAACAGGTGCACCTCTATGATAGGTGGCTCTTCACAGTACTCTTCTGAAACTTCAGCATACCCACACAACCCCAGAGGCTTTTGTTAAAATTTAGATTTTTATTCAGTAGGTCTGTGGTAGAGCCTGCAGTTTAACCAACTCCCAGGTAATGCTAATGATGTTGGTCCAGAGGCCATGCCTGGAATAGCAAAGACTTCATAGGAGAGATATTAGGTAGAATAACTTCTTAGCTTCCTATCTGCACTGAACTGCCTTATTTTATTCATACAATCTGTTTCAATTCAATTCAATACAATCTGGTGTTTGCTTTTTCATTTGGTATCACTTTATAGTCACCAACTGTGTTGGGGTAGGTGGGGTATGTGCAGGAGGCAGACATTACTGGTTTAGCTCAAATGAGGCAAAGAAGCTCCTGTACATACACATGTTTAGTAGGGAAAAAACTGGGCTGAAGATTCTTCAAAACTGAAGGCACCACCTTTGGAAAAGTCATCCCTGGCCAGGACTGGCTGTAATCACATTTCATGCCTAATATAAGCATTTTTTAAAAAATAAGTGTATTTGGCAAAGTAGACAGTATCTTTAGTGAGATTTTCAAGAGCTCATTGGCCTCAGCCAAGCTGAAGTCTGTGCTGATGTTGTGGTTAAGTGCCCTACTGAATTAAAACAGAATTTTACAAGGGATGTGTAGAGAGAGACCAAGACAGGAACATGAAGCAAAGAAAGAGCTTGAACCCGTAGAGAAAAAAAGGACAGTAACTGGGAATTGTTCATTGTGATGGCAGAAATGCTGAGCTGAGCAACAATAGAGGTCATGAAAGGAGTGAAGGGAAATATTGACACTAATGATGCAACTCAGGGATATTAATAATATTTGCCTCACTGGGTTGCTCTGAGAATCAAAGTTGATGAAATGTTTGAAAACACATTGAGTATGTTAAAGGACTAGACCAATGTTTAGAGGTGTTATAAGAACATCACCATTTACAAAATGCTTTTATACACTCTGCATGCTTCAAAGGGATGTGAGGCATAGCATGATCTTAAGACATGCAGTTAAAGATCACTCATTGGTTAGTTCAAAAACTAAATAGATCAATATAACAACCCATGCTTTTTAATATATAAATACTAATTATATCTGAGTTGAAAAACCTGGGAAATGTATTGGAATAATTAGAATTTTCAAACTCTTCAAAATATTAATAATTAAGTAAGTATTCTAGCTTTCTGACCCATAAAATGGTGAGGTACCTTCAGTCTCAGTCTTGTTCTAAAAGTACACAAGTCCAGCTATCTAAACACAAAGGAAAGGAATAGAATGCAAGTTGGGGATGGGGAGTGGGTTTCTGTTAATGAGGCTGTTCCCCAATCTTGAGTGTTGGCCAATATGAGTGTTTTGTTTATATTGTTCTAGTTACAATAAAGGCTTTTTTCTAGTCCAGAAGAAGAAGAAGTAGGAGGAGAAGGGGAGGAGGAGGAGGTGGAGGAGGAGGAAGAGAAGGAGGAGGAGAAGGAGAAGAAGAGGAAAAGGGGGAGGAGGAAGAAGAAGGGGGGGAAGTGGAGGGGGGAGGAGGAGTAGAAGAAGAAGAAACAGAAGAAGAAGGAAGGGGAGGGGGGAGGAAGAGGAGGAGGAAGAGGAGGAGGAGAAAGCGCAGCTTGCGGACCCGGTTAGAGGGACTCTGTCACTTACATTTTGAGTCCCAGTTTATTCATATGTAAAATGGAAATATGAAATCAATAATGTAAAACAATCATTTGATGTCATTTCTGTGTGAAATCCTTACAATTGTAAGGATTTGGGTAGAAAAAGTCACCACATAGTAATGCATTTGGCTGACTAACAGAGGTCTAAATAAATTGAGGGTACATGGTATTTTCCTTACAAAACAGGAAATTGGGAAGTTACCTCTTGCTGAAGTCAATTCAGTGGCTCAGTATTTCTTCCAGGGTTCACACTCTATTTTTCATGGCTACCTTTAGCACATTGGATTTTGTCCTCTGCTGGTCACCTCATCATCACAGCATGGTTGTCACATTTTAGATACCACAGCTTTATTCAAAGAAGAGGGGAGAAAACTAAGATGAGAAGTGGCCCCAACTGAGTCTGTGCTATTCTATCTGGAAAGCAAATGTTTTCCAGAATTTTCCACTCTACTTCAGGAAGCATCTACTTGTATCTCATTGGGTACTTACCTCTCTACTTATATTTCCTTGTTTCATGACACAGCCATCCCTAGCTACAAGGTTTGCTGAAAAATTAATATTTAACTTTGAAAGACTATAGAAGAGGCAGACAAGGGGAAAAGAGGATGAGAATGTTAAGTCAACACTGCCTGCCACAGAAGGGCAGGAATTATCAGCGTTTTTCTTCCAGTGAAGGTGTTAAATGACTCACATAAATTCACTGAGTAAAGCTAGAAATTGAATTGCTTTGGGACCACAATAAGTTCAAAATACTACTGGCTTGGTTTAAAACATGGATTTCACTTTAACTTATAATTCAGGAGAGCACTTTGCAACATGTCTCCTGTTATATGATGATTTTATATGTCATTTCTACAAGGAAATAGAGCAATTGAAATTTTCTGGATTTAGCCAAAATTATTGTTGGGACTTCGATGTGGTGCAATATTCCTCCAATACTTATTTGATTAAGGAAAAACTAAGTAAATCATTTCATTCTCTTGGGAATGAAACTTTGCCCACCAATGAGCCCTTAGCACCAGGTGTATGTTGAATAAGAATTTGTTGATTACTTGAGTGGGTGCAAACCAAAACTGAAATTTAACACATTGTCTTTCTTTTTCTGATTTTTTTTTTCTTTTGGGATGTACATACTGAAATCCTTCTACATCTGAGAATCTGGGTATAAGAACATGATGCCCCACTCCAACAAGCAGATCCTAATGTACCACTGGCAGGTATCATTACATAATGGCTTTCAGTTAAGATACAGCTGACACCGTAAGTGACAGCAGTAGGTACTATGAGTAAAGGCCCAGAGAAACCAAGCACTCCTCAGATGACATTTTTCACTATTCAGTGCTTTAAGCCAGATGCATCTACTTCCTTGGTCTTGGCCAGAAATGCAGAATTTAAATGGCAACAGATTATTTAGAAATAATGTTTCCTTTATATTTCATCTTTTGATTGGGGCAAAATATACATATAATAAAATTTACCATCTTTACCATTGTTAAGTATACAGTCCAGTGTTGTTAAAAACATTCTTAATTTGGGGGCACCTGGGTGGCTCAGTGGGTTAAAGCCTCTGCCTTCAGCTCAGGTCATGGTCCCAGGATCCTGGGATTGAGCCCCACATTGGGCTCTCTGCTTGGTGGGAGTCTGCTTTCCCCTCTCTCTCTGCCTGCTTCTCTGCCTACTTGTGATCTCTGTCAAATAAATAAATAAAATCTTTAAAAAAATTCTTAATTTTGTACCATCATCACCACCATCCATCTCCAGAACTTTTCTTATCCTGTAAAGCTGAAACTCTATACCCTTAAACAATAACTCCTCACTCCGATCCCCTCTCCCCAGCCTCTGGCAAACACCATTCTACTCTCTATCTCTATGACTTGACTAATTACCTCACAAAAGTGGAATCATTCAGTATTTGTCTTTTCGTGCCTGGTTTATTTATTCATTCTGCCAATCTCTGTCTTTTGTTTGGAGAGTTTAATTCACTTGCATTTAATGTAATTACTGATAACCATAGGCTCATTTCTGTCATTTTACTATTTGTTTCCCACATCTTATAGCTTTTTCATCTCTCATGTCCTGCATTACTGTATTCTTTTGTGTTTAGTTTATTTTTTAATAGCAAAACATTTAAATTCCCCTTTTATTTTCTTTTGTGTATACTTTATAGTGATTTTCTTTGTGGTTACACAGGCAATCTAAAGTTACTTACACTCTGGTTTGAATTTATACCAGTTTAATTTCAATAAACCACAAAAACTCTGCTCCATTACAACTCCACCCCCTCTTTTAGTTGTCAATGCCACAAAATTACATCTTTACACATTGGGTACCCCAAAACATAAATTAATAATCCTTTTAAATGCACTTATCTCTTAAATTATGTAGAAGACAAAATGTATAGTTACAAACCAAAGCAACAAAATAATAACTTTCAAACTAGGAATTTTTAAAATGTACTAGTCTCTTAAATCATGTAGAAACAAAAAGAGGAGTTATAAATTATTGTTGCAATATTGTGAGCTTTTATAATTGCTGGTGTATTGACTGTCAGTGAGTATTGTGTATTGACTTTATTTCTTCATATAGCTCTGAGTTACTTTCACTGTAATTTGCAGGATTCCCTCAAGCATTCCTTGCAGGGCTAGTCTAGTGATAACAAAGTCCCCCAGCATTTGGTTACCTGGGAATGTCTTAATTTTCCCTCATTTTTGAAGGACAGTTTTGTCAGATACAGAATTCTTTGGTTGATTGTTTTTGTTTTTGTTTTTCCTTTTAGCACTTTGAATATATCTGCTCACTTTCTTCCAGTCTCCAAAGTTTCTGTTGAGAAATCTGATGAATCACTAAACTTACTAAAGATCACTTATAGTTAGTGAGTCACCTTTCTTTTCCTGTTGTCAAGTTTCTCTCCTTGTTTTTGTCTTTTGAAAGTTTGATGATAACCTATTGATTCTGATTTTCTGGAGAACCCTGATTAGTATACCCACCCTGGCTCCTAGGAGCTGCTCCTGGAACACAGGCACAGCTGCCTAACAGTGCTGGAGGGGGGGGGAGGGGTAGAGGCTACTGTGCTAAGGGCTGAAACTGATCACAACCGTAATTTACCATCCAAGTCTTTCCCTGAAAGTTGCAAGCCTTCAATAGACTCTAGAGTCCCAAAGTAGTTACATCAGACAGTATTTGTCTAGGTGGGGAGACAGATACTCATGCTTACTACTCTGCTATTTTCCCAGAAACCAAGGAATAATAGTTTTTATAACTATGGAGTCCAAATGTCCTCTTCAAGCATTCACCCTTGAATCATCTCATACTTCTTTTTCTGAGAAGCAATGATAGACCTACTTTTAAAAAAAGTGGGGAGGGGGCACTGAGAGACAAAATGGATTAAGGCTAATTACCCAAAGAAAACAAATTCAAATCTTCCCTTTAAAATGTCTGATTTTTCTTTCTGATTAATAAAAAAGTTGTTGTATAATCTTCAAGAGGCAATTGCAGTTTACATTAATCATTGACACTTTTAAAAAGATTTTATTTATTTATTTGTCAGAGAGAGCGAGAGAATGTGTACAAGCTGGGGGAGCAGCAGACAGAGGGAGAAGCAGGTTCCCACTAAACAAGGAGCCTGATGTGGTACTCAATCCTAGAACCTTGGCATCATAACCTGAGCCAAAGGCAGCTGCTTAATGGATTAAGCCACCTAGATGTCCCAATCATTGGCATTTTAAAAATCCAGCCCTGAGATAAAATGTCTGCACAGTCAAAATATAATAAAATAAAATAAGAAAATGTGCTTACATATAAAATATATAGCCATTTTGGAGAATGGCCTTCATCACTTAAAAATGGATTATTAGAATAACAAATGCTTTGATCCAATTGGTTATATTAGTAAGGTATAGTATATGTGACCTTGTTACAGAAAATAAACTCAAACTATCAAAAGTAATTATTAAGGTATGTCCCTCTACACTGCATTATTCAATTGTTTTCTCTTTATTTTTTAAATAAATAATTAATTAATTAGAAAGGGAGAGATGGCATGAGAAAGCATGAGCAGGGCAGGGGGTTGGGGGTTCAGAGGGAGAGTGAGAAGCAGGCTCCCCACTGAGCAGGGAGCCTGATTCAGGGTCTGATCCCAGGACCCTGAGATCGTGATCTGAGCCAAAGCCAGATGCTTAACTAACTGAACCACTCAGGTCCCCCATCTTCTCTTTGAATATCAAACTTGAAACTACTTGTATAAAATGGAATGATTTTGACCATACATTTTTTTTCAAAAATGAATTTTTACTATGTGGAAAATCATGCTTACTCTTTCCTGTGGTGTACTGACAATCAAAGTGCTGTGTGTCTCCCTGAACTGGTCATTCAAGTCTCTCTGCTGACATTTTGTCTTCTTCACCTCCCCAAGTACTAAGTTGCTTGAACACCTGTCATTGCTGTGGATTAATCCTTTATTTTTGTGGTTTATATTTGATAATGAAATTTTATAAACTCTTCTTAATGCAAGTTCTTCAAGGGCAAGAATTATGAATTCCATTTCCTGTACAAATGTCCCGCATTACCAAATAATGATCAATATAAAAGATGGTGTTGACCGTAATTACTCATCTGGGGGTTAAATTAGAGGTCAGTTTCCAGCATCTGGAAATTAATATTTATCCCTGCTTATTGACAATAGTTGATTACAACTTTCTTGAGCTTTATTTCCTTCCTCTTTCTGTTTGCCTGAACCAAGCATCTATAATTAAAAATTTAAGAAAGAAACAAAAAAGATATTCCAAATAACAAATCATACAGTATTACACAGATATAAATATATCTGAATAGCTAACATTCATTTAGTCTTTATTAGTTGATTTGCATTATTTCAACCCAACTTTGGTCAGTTCTCTTTTCCTCTCCTCGTAAGAAACAGAGGATGTAAACAGAGGATGTAAACAGAGATATCTACCTTTCTTTCTTTTTCTTTTCCTTCTTCCTTCCTTCCTTTCTTTCTCTCCCTCCCTCCCTTCCTCTTTCTCTTTCTCTCTCTTTCTTTCCTTCTTATTGAAGTATAATCGACATAGAATGTTACATTACTTTCAGGTGTACAACATAGTGATTCCACAGTTCTATACACTACTCAATGCTCACCACTAATGTAGTCACTATCTGCCACCATACAGAGTTATTACAATATAATTGATTATATTGTCTATGCTGTACTTTTCTTTCAGTGGCTTATTTACTTTGTTACTGGAAGTTTGTATCTCTTAATCCTTTTACCTATTTTAGTCATTCTTCCACTCCCATCCACCCTGGCAACTACCAGTTTGTTCCCTGTATTCAAGAGTCTGGTGTTTGTGTTTATTCATTTGTTTTATTTCTTGGATTGCACATATAAATGAAATCATAGGTATTTGTCTTCCTCTGACTTTTTCACCTGGCATAATACTTTCCAGGTCCATCTATATTGTCATAAATGGCAAGATTTCATTCTTTTTTTTTGTGGCTGAGTAATATTCATATATATATATATATATATATATATATATATATATATATATACCACATATTCTTTATCCATTCATCTATTGATGGACATGTGGGTTGCTCTTATATCTTGGTTATTGTAGATAACACTACAATAAATATAACTGTGCATATATCTTTTCAAATTGGTATTTTCATTTTCTTTGGGTAAATACTTAGTGGTTTCTCAAAAATTTAAAAATAGGAACACTTAACTAGTTTTTTTTTAAAGATTTTATTTATTTATTTATTTAGTTGACAGAGAGAAGACAAGTGAGAAAGGGAACACAAGCAGGAGGAATGAGAAAGGGAGAAGCAGGTTTCCCACTAAGCAGGGAGCCCAATATGGGGCATGATCCCAGGACCCTGGGGTCATGGCCTGAGCCGAAGGTAGACACTTAACCACTGAGGCACCTAGGTGCCCCCCCGCAATTAGTTTTCTTAGCAGACAGATAAGAAAACAGTTATTGGGGTCCAAATGGCCCATTTGGCTTCCTTTATATCCATACACTCTTTTTTTACAATCTTACTTCTCATTTCCTTATTCTTCCGAATCAAGACTGCATTCATCGTGGAGTATTTGGAGACTGATGCTATCATAGCTCTGTGCTCATGTTTTCAAGCCAGCTTTGAGATTCTTGATAAGACATGCTATCAAAAGTTCAAAATATTTTTCTTATATTAATAGGCAACACAAATAAAAATTGTTCTCAAGGGTCAGAAAGACCATTACATCAATCAACTCCACACTAGGGAGAGAAAAAGAATCTATGGATGGACAAACCCACTATATTAAGACTTTATTGAGAGTCTCAAGCTCAACTTAAAAAGGGGATTTGGATATTAAAAGCAAACAGGAAGTCACATTTTTGGGAAATGTGGAGAAATTCAAATCCTAAACAGTGGCAAAATTCTGTGTTCACAAAAGTTGAGTGGGCTCTAAACTTGGCAAACATGCTCTTAGAGCCCCCTTTCAAAGAAGGAAAATGCTTTTAAAAGGCAAAAAACAAAGGCATCTTGGCCATTAAAATGCCTTTTTTTTTTTTTCAAAATAAAGACTGATGAGTTATGTATAAAGGAATCAAAAACACATGGATTAAGCTTTACTTAAAACAAACATAGGTTTAAATGTGGGGAGAAAGCTATGAGCACAGTTTGTTAAGAGCTTCCTTCAATCCCAAATATTTGCAAAAAGGGTTGCCTTTTCCAGAGCACAAGTTTTCTATGTCTGGTTTGATGGTATTATTCACTAGAAATTGCCATAGTATCCTTCTTGCCCAACTACAGCTGCCACTTGCTCTCTTGTTTGTCTTCCCCATATTATAATTGACTGTTTTCTATGCCATGCTAATTAATGCTCATTTACAAAAGCAGACTCATAGAGCAGCAAATAGGCAGCTCCATGTTCTTGAATTGGAGGCATGTTCTGTGCCTGAACAGTGCCTATAAACATTACCAGGTGCATCTTTTAGGCATTGTTTCCAGAATGGCCATCTCACAATGCTTCTGATGCCTCTCCAACCACTTGGGCTAAATTGGTTTCATGTGCCATTCACTCTAATTTCGTGGAAGGCTGGTTTTTCTCTGGCAATGGGTGACATTTTCCTGGCCCGGCAATCACATGCCTAGAAGGTTTCTACTCTTGCATGAAGGCAATTTCTGGCCAAAGGAGCCTGGCTGACATGCTAGAGGCTCAGATTCTCCAGACACACAGAGCGCAGACAGAGAGCAACTGGCGCCATGCTGCACATTCCCACCCATCTTCAGCATTCCCAGCACATTAGGGTGAGTCAAAGGTCTTCCCTTTGTTTTCAACAAGTGAAATTAGGTCTCCAGGATTTAAATGCTGAGTTAGAGTTCAGATCACAGAGTAAATGGGGAGATTGGAATATAATCATCTAAGTTAAATAATGGGAACATAGGGTCTCTAACTGGAATGCACTGGAATGGCCTAGAAAGCTTTAAAAAATGTTGATGCTTGAGTCCCATGCTGCAGAGATTCTAACATAATCGTACCACTATGTAGTCTGGGTATCTAGATTTGTTAAAGCTCTCCAGATGATTCCACTGGGCAGCCAAGGTAGAAAACCTCTTTACTAGGGCTTCAGGGTTGATTATCATAATGAAGCTAAGTATGGGGACATAGTCAGGATACTCAAAACTGGTTGCATATTAGAACCACTTGAGGTGATTTTTGAACAATGAATACTAATGCCTAGATTTATCCTCAGAATTTCTGATTTAGTTATATAATACTATAGTCTAAGCTTTATTCTAAATGTAAGATATATATATATATATACACACACACATATAATATAATATGCCCTGGTCTAAGTGTGTTCTAAGTTATTGGCCCAAGCGCTATTCTAAGTGGATATATATATCTAACAGATAATATATAAAGCCTATAAATTAGCTGCTTACAATGGCAATAAGCCTATAAAACTAGTTACTTACAGTAGCTACCTTCAAAATGACCCCAAGTGATCCTTGCTTATTGGTCAAGGGTGTAGTCTACTCCCACATTGAATCAGGGTTGATCTGTATGGCCAGTGAAATACTGTGGGAGTGATGGCATATGACCTTAAGGCTAAGTTATGAAATGCATTACAAGTTCCACCTTGGTCTCTTGGGTTGCTTGCTTTGGAGAAAATCAGATGGTATGCCATCGTGGACTCCCAAGCAGTCCAGCAGAGAGGACTGGGGACAGAAACCAAAGATTTCTGCCAACAATAAGCACCATTTCGTCATTCATGTGAGCAAAGCACCTTGGAAATGGGTCCTCTAGTCCTAATTGAGCCATCATGTGACTGCAGCCCTCAATTAAAGAAACCTGTGCTGGAAACACCAATCGAAGCTGCTTCTGCAGAAAAACCATAAAAGATGTCCTAAGCTATTAGTTTTTCAGGTTATTTGTTATGCAGCATTAAGATGATACTGAAATTATTCTTATTTTACAGTTGGGGAAACTGAGTCATGGAGTAGTTAATAAAAGTAATATTGTAGAGCTATAGAGAGTATATTTGGGAACTAAATTAGGTAATTTGTTTTCAAAATCTGTACTCTTAAAAATGATGCAATAAAGTTGCTCATGCACATTGTTATGTATTGCTCGATGGAGAAAGTTCAATGGCAATAATAAGCCAAAGAAAGTAGATTCATGCAGACATCCTACATGTTGTGCCTGCATTGCCAATTGTTTCAAAGTTATTAGACCATCAAAATGCTATCCTTCCCCTAGTCATTTTCTACACTTTCTATTCTTTCCTGTGGCCCACAGCTTTGAAGGAGTTCTCAGAAGATCATCCATTCCAGCCCTTTGGTTATTTTGGTTTGCTTTTCTTTCTTTCTTTCTATCTTTCTTTCTTTCTTTCTTTCTTTCTTTTTTCTTCTTTCTTTACCAATACTACAAAACACAGGAAGTCTATGTTGCAGATGGGTCAAAAAATATATGCTCATATCTAAAATGTTTTCTGCTTTAAGTCTTTGTTTAGGTTTTACGATCTTTGAGAACTAGCAGCTGTTTATATTTTAAAGAAATCCTTCTCTTGGTATAGAAAAAGCCCAGATGTTTAAGAGGAAGAAAGACCTTGGCCCTGTCTCTGCTGTGTAACTTTGGGCAAAGCATTGGATGCCCACTTGCCACTCTCAGAGATGCTAATTAGACTGTACTTGGATGGGGGCTAGGTGTGGGGTTTTGTGAAGCCTTCTATAGAGTCCAATGTGCATCCAGAATTGCAAACTACTGCTATCACTCCTAGTACTCTGGCTTTCCTTACTTGTTAAGTGCAGGTAATAATACTGGGGATTGGTGTTTTTTGTGAGGATTAATGATAAGTAATTCAGAAGAAGCTCCAAGCACGGTGTTTGGCACATGGCTGGTATATAACGAATGTTACCCATCAGTATTTGGGGTTTGTTTTAGAAATTTTATTGTGTTATACAAAGGTTTAATACTTGCTTAGATACATCCATTCATTTATTTTCCCTAGTGAGCCCTAATGCTTTTCTATTTAGAAATCCCTTTCCATCCATACAGCAAGTAAATTACATTTATCCCACCTGTCTGGAATTTATTTTAGCATATAAAGCAAAATGAGGCTAGGGCTTAAATTTTTTCCCAAAGAATTCATTTTCTCCTGACATGCACTGAATCCACACCTTCCCCCATTCACTGGTAATGCCTTCTTAGTTATATATTGGGGTTTGGGCATATACCAGCATCTATTTCTGGAACAATTACTCTTATAAATAGATCATTTCATTATTCTAGTCCTAGTTTTTAAATGCTTAATTTTTAAGGCTTTGTAACACCTTTAATATCTGTTGTATTAACACAAACATTTACCACCTTTCTTTTATTAAACATTTCTTCAATATTCTTGAATGAGGTACATTTTGAAAAAGCCAAGTTCTTACCCTGCCTAAGATCCTTCAGTGATTCCTCATCAGCTTACAGAGTGATTTAATTTCTCCCTTAAGGTACCCCAAATTGAAAGAAAAGTAAATTATTTACTCAGGATCGGGGGTATAATCCAAAGCAGTCTATCAGAAGGCCAATATTCCACTTGCCTAATGTTCTATTTTTAAAAAAAATCGAAGCAACTTTGCAATCTATTTTCCAATACATCTACTTTTTTTTTCAAGCACACAGTATTTTTAGAGCTGTTTTAGATTCACAGTAAAACTGAACAGAAGGTAGAGAGACACATCATTATCACCCAGAGTCCATAGTTTCCACGAGGGTTCACTCTTGGTGTTATACATTCTGTAGGTTTTGACAAATATGTCATGACCTATACCCACCATTAGAATATCACACAGAATGGTTTCACTGCCCTAAAAATCCCCCATGCTCTGCTATTCATCCCTCCCTCCTTCCTAACCCCTGGCAACTACTGATCTCTTTACTGTCTCTGTAGTTTTTCCTTTTCCAGAATGTCATCTAGTTGGAATCAAGCAGTGTGGAGCCTTTTGGGATTGGCTTCTTCCAATCTCAAAAGTAATATATAATATTACTATGTAATAATATGCAATATAATTTAAGTTATCTCTGTGTCTTTTCATGGCTTGGTAGCTCCTTTCTTTTTAGTGTTACTTTTTTTTCTTCAAATAAAATAGCACTTCAGTAGATATGATGTGTTTATCCTATTGCTTTAAGTAGCACTTGTCCCTTGTGCCTATCCTGTGTGTCCTGGGAGTAGCCCAGTTTGAAAACCAAGACTGATTGGAAAAATGCAAGTGCTGTATTATGACCTACTCAACCCTTTTTGATCTATCTCCTGTGCATCTTACAGACTCATTTTCTACCGTGCCTCAGATACACTCAAAAGGAACCACTATAAAACAATTTGAAGCTCCTTAATGACAGTGCTATGGATAACAATGATGATTATGATGATACAGTGGCTAATATCTTTTGAGTTCTTCCTATTTGCTATCTTGGCCACACATAGAACATGCATTAAGGTATATGGTCATTTTAAAATAAGTCCACAAATTCTTCGTTCCTCTTATTTTCCAAAGGTGGGGACTGAATCTCTTTCCCTTGAGTGTGGGTTACATCAGAGACTGGCAGAAGTGACAATAAGAGACTTTCACTATTTGGCCAAAAGGGCATTATAGCTTCCTCCCTGCTTTCTTTTTTGGGATCATTTGGAAGCCAGCCGCCATGTTGTTAGGACACTCAAGCAACCTTGGAAAGAGATTCATGTGGGGAGGAACTCAGACCTCCTGCCATGGGCTAGCAATGACTTGTCAGCCACATGAATGATCATTCTGGAATCAGATCCTCCAGCCTTAGTCAAGCCTATAAGACTACTACCTCAGATGACATGTGGACCATAACTCCCTGGGAGACCTCGAGCTAGAAGCACCCAGCTAAATCACCCCTGAATTCCTGACCCATAGAAACTATATGGGATACTAAGTGTTTAGTGTTGTTTCAAGTAGCTAGATTTGGGGTAAGGTGGTGTGCAGAAATCCACAACTAATAGAGCTTATTTAACCTTCATAGTAATCTGAGATAGTTTAATTATTAATCCCCATTTTCAGAAGAGGAAACTGAGGCATAAAATGATTAATTTACTTGTCCAAAGACACCCCCTTACCAACATACAAAATCAGGATCGGAACACAAATGGTCTGAGTGCAGAGCCCTCGACCATATTTCACACATGCATTCCATGTTTCCGTGCTTTTCCCCACAGTGAGTCCTCAGAACAGCTTATTCCTCCATCTTGGTTCAACCTTAACAAAGACTACAGAGGCTGAAGTAGAAAATGACAAAGGTCATTACACAAAGGGGAATTAAATTTACTTGAAAAGTCAAAGTAACCATGCTACTAAGCCTAGGAGAGCAAGGGAGAGTATATGCAGGTCATTTCATTTTACCTTCATGTGAAATTATGATAAATCATCCCTCCTTTTAGGACCCTATTAGGTGCCTGGTACTTGGTGAATTTGTCATATCTAGTTTTTACTGCAACTTTAGAGAATACTTATTCTTGCCCTCATGTTATAAATGAGAACACTGAAAAATATTAATATATTCCATATACAAAGAAGAAGTAGATGTCACACAAAGGCCCTATTAAAAAAAAAAAGAATGAAGGGGCGCCTGGGTGGCTCAGTGGGTTAAAGCCTCTGCCTTCGGCTCAGGTCGTGATCCCAGGGTCCTGGGATCGAGCCCCGCATTGGGCTCTCTGCTCAGCGGGGAGCCCGCTTCCCTCTCTCTCTCTCTCTGCCTGCCTCTCTGCCTACTTGTGATCTCTCTCTGTCAAATAAATAAATAAAATCTTAAAAAAAAAAGAATGAAGAACAAGAGTAGAAAGTGTCATAGAAGTACAAGAGTTAATCATCGTGGGGGGGAGTTCTACTGAAGTATTCAAGATAATGAAAACTGAAACAATAAATCCCTTACTAGCCAAATTAGCAGAGAATAATTTTCAGTGAAAAATCTGAGTGCTAGGATATAGCTCTGAAAACGGATCTCTCTTTTCTTTTCCTTTTTTTTTTTTTTTAGTGTCTTGTGCAAGTAATAAATTGCTACAATACTTATGGGAAGCAGTTTGATTACATGTATTAAGAATACCAAAAAGTTCGTGCCTTTGATCTAGTAACTCTATATCTACATATATATGCTAAAATAAGACTCAAAGAAGTAGGCAAATACCTTCATACCAGGTGTTTATGATAACTGTATTTAGAAGAGAAGAAAAAAAGGATGAAAACAAAATAAGTTAAATACCTCACAGAGAAATAATAAAATAAATGACTGCATCCATAAGACAGAAGATTATGTGGTCCTTAAGGGAGACATTTAAAAAAGTTTTAATAAAAATATTTAACAGATATTGAGACCAAAATATTCAGTCATTATAATGAAGTTGCTGAATTTAATTGAGAGATTAATTTTCATATTCTAGTGTATCTGCATTTGGGGATTATTAGTGGTGTATTAGTTTCCAATGGGTGTCCCAAAAAGTACAACAAACTGAGTGGCTTAAAACAATGTAAACCTATGGTTTCACAGTTCTGGAGGAAGGGAGTTTGACATCAAGTTGACAACTGAGTCATGCTCTGTCTCAAGCTTCCTTTCTTGCTTCTTCCAGTGTCTGGCACCATCAGGCATCCCTAGGCTTGTGGCTGCATCACTCCAGTCTCTGTGTTTGTCTTCTCATGTCTTCTCCCTGCCTTGTCTCCTCATAAGAACACTGGTCATATGAATTAGGAACCCAGTCTACCCCAATGTGATTTCATCGTAACTAATCACATCTGCAAAAACCCTGTTTCCAAACAAGATCACATTCCGAGGTACTAGAGGTTAAGACTTTAACATATCTTTCCCCCCCCTTTTTTTTTTTGAGGGGGAGGGAACGATTCAACCCAATACAAAATGAAGATATATGATACAAGACATAGTCACTGATCTTGGTTCACTGAAGAGTTGTGATAATAGGTATTGGTCCAGAGATGTCTTCAATCATCTCCTGTTATTGTCCTGAATGAATCTGGGTGGCAGTTAGCCCAGCTGTTAAAAAGCATCCACCCTTATGTGGTATCAATAGTTGTCGTGCAACTAGCCTAGCATCTGTGTCCTTGCTTTGCCTTACTTTGGATTCTGGCATCTTGGTTTATAAGCCTTTGCACGCTCAGTTAATTAGATGAGAAAGTGAGACCACACATCCACTGTCATTGCAAATCAAGAAAAGGACACATACATACTCATGCCTCTCAGCCTTTTAAAACACGAGATTTAGGGGCCTGGATGGCTCAGGTGGTTAAGCAACTGCCTTCAGCTCAGGTATGATCCCAGAGTCCCAGGATCGAGTCCCACATTGGCTCCCAGCTCTGCAGGGAGTCTGCTTCTCCCTCTGATCTTCTTCCCTCTCATGCTCTCTCTCACTTTCTCTATCAAATAAATAAATAGATAAAGTCTTTTAAAAAATGAGATTTACACATATTGGTAGTGTCTCCAGCAATTCTTCCCCTTCATGCTGCACAAACTCTTAGTAAACCTAAAGACTTTAGTACACATGAAACCATTTCTGTAAATTAATATCCTATTTTAAAAGAGGGCTTTTAAATACACAAGCCCTTCCCTAGTTCCCCTTCCTGACAATAGAGAATATCTCAAGTTATTTGTAATTTGAAGGACCCATCAGACCTTCATGGAGTTTATGATAATCAAAATGAGTATTATTCTTTGCTACTTTCGTGTGGATGTTCATCCATCGCATGCCAAGTTAAAATGGTTTGTACATACTTTAGAAAATACCAAGAGTGGTAATCTAGGGTAAATGTGAATGAAGGCAATGTTTCAAAAAGACATTGAGACCCAATACAATTTAAAAGATTTTTTTCTTTAGAGACCATGACTGAAGTAGAGGGTCTTACATAAGTCATCTTACCTAATCTTCTTGAGGTTACTGTGCCAAAGCAATCAACAAATTGAGTTCCTCTACCACGTACAATAGCATACAACAGACTAGAAGCTTCTTAGTGAACTTTAAAGCTCTTTTTATGAAATACCTGAAGAATTACCTGCTTTTCACTGTGTCCTCCACTTCACATTGCTTTGCTTCCAGTATCCTCCTACACTTTTAAATGAAGAACTATGGAGAAAAACTTTCTAAGGCCATTTATGTTTTGGCCCCTAACTCAGTTGTATGCCTCATGTCCTACTTCTCCCATCCTTGATTTGCATGCTCCAATCTACAGGTTGTTCTGCCATTTCTAAAATAGGAACTGTGGGGGCACCTGGGTGGCTCAGCGGGTTAAGCCTCTGCCTTCGGCTCAGGTCATGATCTCAGGGTCCTGGGATCGAGCGCCACATCAGGCTCTCTGCTCAGCAGGGAGCCTGCTTCTCCCTCTCTCTCTCTCTCTGCCTGCCTCTCTGCCTTCTTGTGATCTCTGTCTCTCTGTCAGATAGATAAATAAAATCTTAAAAATAAAATAAAATAGGAACTGTGCATGTCTATGTCACTTTCCAAACCACTCCTTCTGGTTAAAATGACCACAACTTTTCTATGACTAAGGGGCAGAAAGCAAATTATCCATTAAAATGAAAAATGTTCTATCTCTGTACAACTTTTTTGAATTCCCCAGAATTAGTATTTTTTTTTTCGTTAAACATTTTAGAGTGGGTCTAAGTGAAAGAAAAAGTTCTCCACCAGTTCCTCTGATCCCTGGTTCCATTCCCAAGAGATAACCATGTTTAACCTTTTGCATTTAGATCTGTTGTTTATTGCCACATTTCTAAGTAAGGTTGATTTGTCACTGTTCAGCATTATTGTTTGACCACTGCTATGAAAGAGGAGGATTTAGCTCTTATACTTTTTCCTATTTCCCTGAAGGTCCTAAGTTTTTCAGGTAGATTTTTGTTATTTTTTAGATTCATCTACTATTTTTATGACTTTAATATGTATAAAGTCTCTACTTTCAGTTGCACCAACATTAAGCACTATATCTTGAATCACCAGTTTGTAAAGTGAAGAATTAGGACTTGAACAAGGACTTACAAGCTGGATGAGCCCTGGTAAACCACTGGGACTTTAACTTGTGACTCCAAAGGGCCACACTCTAGGAAAAGCAGTGAACCAGAAATAGGATGAAACTGAAACCCAGCTCTGGAAAAATCTCAGTCCCTCAGAAGTGGACACAGATCCTCTTTAGAAAGACATAACATTATCCTAGGACTCAATTAATTCTGTAATTCTTCATAAACAATGTCTAGCACACAAACCAAAAACACCAGAAATAAGAGAGACAATAATTGAGAGAAGAGGAAGAGGAAGAAGAAGGAGAGGATGAAGAGGAAGAAGAAAGAAAAGGAGGGGGAGGAGAAGGAGGAGGAGGAGGAGAAGAAAAAGAAGAAAGAGAAAAAGAAGGAGAAGGAGAAGGAGAAGAAGGAAAGAGAAGGAGGAGGAAGAGGCAAGTGAGGAGGATAAGGGGGAGGAGAATATCACAAGGATACAGAAATAGTTATCACACACAAACTTTAAAATAATTGTGCTTGATATGTTCAAGGAATTAAAAGACAAGACTGAGAATTTTAGCAGAGATATGGAAACCATAAAAAAAGGAAAATCAATAAAGAGCACTTAGAATATTTTGATTGAAAAATATTGCTTACTATAAAATCAACTAATATGATTGTACATAAAATAGATTCTATGCCTTTAAATGTGCCACTCAAGTTGAAATGAAAGTAAGAACAAGAATAAATGAAACCTCTTTCCTTTCACCATATGTGAATTTTTTTCACCACACTTGAATTCCTCTAAACCATGCGAATGTTTGTTTGCTTCATATTTAGATTATAATTAGTTTATTGGTTCTTCCTATAGTTTTTAATAGTCATCTTTTGCCCTGTTTTTGTTGAGTATAGAAATATAAGTCACCTCTACTACATGAATGAAATATTCCAACTTATTAATTGCATCATGAAATTAAATGCACAGTATTTTCATTTTGAAATGATCTTTTTTCTCAGATGAACAGATATTCATGTTGGAACTTGGACCTAATGTTTTCTTTGTCTGCTGCATGGTTACCTCCCAGTAATTCTTTTGTACACTCAAATTAGCTCCCCTTTTCTTCAAATCCATGATATTTTTGTGTATTCTTCTCCTGTATTGCTAATTTATTCTCATACAACTTTTACAACTATGGTGCATGGGTGTTAAACTTTCTAAATCTTTGCATTTCTGAAAATTCAGAATGCAGACTTCTAGACCATCTTATTATCTAAACTACTTTGGGATTTTAACATAACGTGTCTGGTATTGCTATTTTTTTTTTTATTTTTAGTCAAGCACTTAATCTGAAGATTGATGATATTACGATATTATAACTTTTAGTTCTTAGAACATTTCTTTCTTTCATTCTCTCCCTCCCTCCCTCTCTCTAGTTTTCTCTCTCTTCCCCCCCCATTTCTTTCTCTTTCCTTCTCTCTCTCTCTCTCCCCCCCTTCCCTCTCTCTTTTATTTTGGAATTTTTATTAACCAGATGTTGGACCTATTAAATTCATCTTTGAAGTCTCATCAGTTTTCTTAATTTTCATTTCTTTATCTTCCTATTTTCTTCTGCCCTTCTTTGCTGCTTCTTATTTAACAATATTTTTAATACTTTTGTTTTCTGAATTTTTCTTTTTGTCAGAGAATTGTATTCATAATCTAAAATGCAATGTTATCTCCAATCACTATCACAGTAAAATGCAAAAAGCAAATCCTTTATATTTCTCTTCTCTTATCTTTTTTCTGTCATTTGTGCTATTTATCATTTGTAGCATTTATCCTTATCACTACTTGTTTTTTTGTTGTTGCTTTTCATAAAATCTGTTGATTCTTAATTATCTAGTTATATTTTTGAAGGCTACATATTGTTTCAAAGATTACATGTTTCACATTAGGAAACATCAATTTTCTCTGCCATTACTTAACTTTCTGTTTAAACCATATGAAATTTTATAATCTTAGTTCTTCTCTAGATAATGCATTCCTTGAAAGCAGAAATTGTGTATAATTCATTTTTTATAATCAATACCAAACAAATGCATGGGTCATAGTGAAGACTTAATAAATTAAAAACTAAATAAATAAGAATAAAAGCTTTGCAATTTCCCCCACAAACTTCCTAAATGCACTAGAATAAATGCTTTTGGAAATTTGATTGTGCTAAGTTATAGATTGACTTGAAACCCATCTTTGGTTATTTCTCTTTCTTCTGACTATTGGAAGATAAAGTATAATTTACTTTAAATTATAATTATCTGAACCCTTATATTCTTTTTGAAAAATATTCCACCTGCCCTATTAATAGCCTGCATTTAAAAACAGGAGAGGTTTTGAGTTCTTATATTTTTGTTCCAAAGAGAAAACCATTTGGTGAATGCCTTACTAAGAATGGCATCTAAAAGAATCAATAGACAAATCAGGAAACTCTAGAATACCTGTGATATAATTTTCTTTTAGTTACAAATATTAAAAATAAAATATTTAAAAATTTTTCACCTTACGGGGCACTTGGGTGGCTCAGTCAAATATCTTTCTTCAGCTCGTGTCATGATCCCAGGGTCCTGGGATCAGAGCCCCACACTGGAGTCCCTGCTCCATGAGGCGTCTGCTTCTCCCTCTGTATCCTTTCCTACTCTCCACCTCAAATAAACAAATGAATAAAATCTTTTTAAAAAAAGGTTTTCACCTTACGATCTAATTTTCACGCTTATTTAATGTAAAACTATTTCCAGATATACTAAAATGAATTTGGGGGAAATTCCATGGATAGAGTTTCCTTAATTATATAATAATCTCCCATTTCTATTGACAATTTGTAGAGGTTAAAAGTTGCTCTTAAGGGACACAAAGTCTCATGATTCAGAAAATCTAGATAAATTATTTTAACTTTGGCTAGTAAGACACCTTTCTCAACTCTTTTAAAAAGATTTATGATCATAACAATTTAAGTTGAATTTTCAGAAATTCCACTAAGAATATCGAAGCTTATTAAGAGGGAATAGTTAGAAAGAGGGAGCTAATACTAGTAGACTTGAGAGAATGGAACCTAGAATATTCTTGCTTTAGCCATGAGGCAGTCTACTGTGCTGCCCGAGGTGAGGCTCTCATGAGTGCTGTTTCATTAGTGATCAGGTCTTGTCCCTTCTACTCATGCTCCTTTTAGGTCATCAGAGTCATCTTTCCTACTTGAAAAACAACCATTTATGTGAAGAGTGAGTCATAAATTAGGTGAAGAACAAGGTATAAGCCTTAGTTTTAGACCAATAGTTCTCAAACTCCAATATGAATAAAGCTCACCTGGGCTCATTAAAATAAATTGTTGCCTTTCCCTCCACCCATCCATCCCCAAATTTCTGATTCAAGAGGTCTGGTGTAGGGCCCAAGAATTTGTATTTCTAGCATGTTCTCTGGTGCTGCTGCTGCTGCTGCTGCTGCTGCTGCTACTGTGGATAGGGGATTACATTTTGAGAACCAGTGTATTGGAGTCTATCAATGTGACAGATTCAGACAACAGCTGAGTTTGAAACATTGCCCCCTGAGTCTCTGAACGGGTAATAGATTTGTAGAAGGCCATTGAATAGACAGGTTAGGAATTAGAGGAAAATGTCAGTTTTGGATATAAGAATTTGGATGTCAGCATATAAGGAACAATATCAATAAAGCCATGGGGATGGATGATCTTATTTAGGAAAAATAGAGGCAGTGAAAATACATTGAAAAGGGAAGAAAAATAACTAATCTTCTGAAAAATTATTTTCATCATGTCACTTTTTTAACAAAAACTATAATTGCTTCCTATTTTTGGCTCCGTGGTTCTTAAACTCTTTAATACAATATCTAGATTTTAGAGTGTTCTTTGTAGATACAATAAATAAAACAAAAGACACAAAAAAATTAAAATGCTTATACATTTAATTACAGTATAATATTTGGGATATGTTTGCTACTATAAAATAATCATAGCTAATACCTACTGGTGGCTTCTTCTGTTCAAGTACTATTCTAAAATCTACCTAGCTAGCTAGATGATAGGTAGATACATACATAGATACATACATAGACACATAGATAAATATACATTTAATTCCATGAAGTGGGTATTATTATTATTACTGCCATTATCCTCTTCCCGTTTTGTATATGAGAAAACTAAGGCACAGGTACATAAAACAACTTGAAAGTCATATACTGGTAAGAGGTGGAGCTGGGATTCAATTTAATCTTTATCTTTTTTTTTTTAAAGATTTTATTTATTTATTTGACAGAGAGAGAGATCACAAGTAGGCAGAGAGGCAGGCAGAGAGAGAGAGGGGGAAGCAGGCTCCCCGCTGAGCAGAGAGCCTGATGCAGGGCTTGATCCCAGGACCCCAAGACCGTGACCCGAGCCGAAGGCAGAGGCTTTAACCCACCGAGCCACCCAGGCACCCCGATTCAATTTAATCTTACTCTTATTCTAAGGTGTGTGTTCCCAGTTATTCTACTCAACAGCTGCTATATCTGGTTATAATAAATATATGTAACATATTAGAGCCCCAAGTGTAAGCCTTCCTTAAAAACAAAGTACAAAGCAAGCCATCAGATTTCAAATGGGTGAATGGCTCTTTGACTTCTAATGTCTTTTTGAATTAGTCTAGACAACAATCATCAGCAATCACTGGATGTCAAAACACATGATGGGGTTAAACCAACAAGCTAAAAATGAAACACCACTTAGAAGCACCACTTACCATGAAATAATGTTTTCTCCTAATTTACGTCTATACTGTAACTAAAAATGAAACCACACCATTCTATCCTAGTTGTGAAATAGCTTGTCCAGCTGGGGGTTCTCCAGTGTTCCTCAAGGTTGTACCAGAGTCAAGCATCCATCTTATCACTGTACACTCTTCTGCCTAAATTTCACGTATACTTGGCCACATGGTAACTATGGATTCACCTGTGTCTGCTATTCTCCCAAGGTTATCTCCACTCCAGTCAGGAAGGTTCTTTTGTTGGTTTGTTTTTAATTCTGCTTTCTGTTTCTTTGTTTGATTAAGTGACATTTCTCACTGGCCAGGAACAGAATGGCCCCTTTCCAATGATTGTTACCCTCAAGGCTGTTCAGAATGGAATCTGTTTCAAAGACCACGTCAGGTCCTACTTTCTCCTACACATCCCCTCAGGAGTCTGATTCCCATTTATGTATCTCCAATCCTAAATATTGTCATTCTGAATCATTCAAGTTAGCTCTTATTGCCTAATTGGTCACTTGTAGGCGTGTTCTTTCCCCAGCAAAATGGGAAGCACTTTGAGGGTCTGGACCAAGGCTCACTTCTTTATACACAAAGGGTAATTAACACCAGGCTGAGTGCACGCTCTACAGATAACTTTCATCTGTTTAATTTTCCCCAAGTGTATGAAGTTGGGTGCTTATCTGTTCATTTTGCTTCTTTCTGCCTTGTCCAAAACATCAGGACAAACAAAGCTACTGAAACCCAGTTACTTAAAGAACAGATTAAGTAAGTGGAAAGCTTATTTTATTAATTCTAAAAAAAATGCTTAAAGTAATTAAGAGGCCAAGTGAAAATTACTATTCTAACATGAAACTAGTTTATAACAAATATCTGGATTCTAAACAATACTTTATACTATTAAAAATGTTTTCAAGAAGGAGAAATCTTGGGGCGCCTGGGTGGCTCAGTGGGTTAAAGCCTCTGCCTTCGGCTCGGGTCATGATCTCAGGGTCCTGGGATCGAGCCCCGCATCGGGCTCTCTGCTCCGCTGGGAGCCTGCTTCCTCCTCTCTCTCTGCCTGCCTCTCTGCCTACTTGTGATTTCTCTCTGTCAAATAAATAAAATCTTTAAAAGAAAAAAAAAAAAAAAAAAAAAAAAGAAGGAGAAATCTTCTTTGAAAAAATGTATGAGATTAAATAGAATTTTGTTCATCTATTTAAGAGTAACAGAATCTTAGTCATGTTCTGCCACTGAATCTGGATGACTTAAGGGTCACTGGAATTTGGTGCTAATAGAAAAGATGGCGCATATGGTGAACAGAAAATAAAGGCGCCTTATGTTTACCAAATGTTACAAAATACAGAACTGCAGTCCAATTCTCTTGAAATGCTTCCTTATTATTCACACTGTGTTAGAAAGAGCCACACTAGCTATTCTCAACAATTTCAAAGTGTTGCAATCATGGTGGCTTTGTTGATACTGACCTAGAGGGTCTGAGGCAGTTAATTTGCTTCCAGCTGTTTCTTTTTATTGTGGTGACTATGATGCTGAAAATACTTCTGCTTAAACTGAATGAATGAAACCAAGATGTTAAATCATTGATATGGGTTGTCAATAAACAACTTTGTCCTCCCATCCCATTTACCTTTTTAAATTCTAGTTGTCCTGCAAATCGACTTCTGGGTTATCGATCATGTTTCTGTTTACTTTTGTGATCCTCTGAGAGGCATAGGAAGCAACAACTGGAACTATTATTCTGGACTGATTTCTGATCAACCACAAATATACAGTTAAATGGAAGCAGTAAGAACAGAGGTAAACAATTTCAAAGGGGACAGGTCAGATAACACTTCCTTAATGAACGATTTCCTCAGCATTGCAGTCTGGAACACTCTCTCCTGGATATGAACCCCCACATTGCCTGTCAAGAGTTTCTGGCAACCATTTGGTGTTTAAAAATTAATTTTCTATCTACCTATGACTTGTTTCTTAAATAGATATTTCCCTTCAGATATTTAACTTCTTAATGTTCCAAAATGCCTGCCATGTACCCTGTCTTCAGGACAGCACACACACAGTAAATACAGTTGAATAGAAGATCCTAAACAAGGGTTTTGTTTCACTCAACAGACAGTCCTACAATTTGGCATATAACTTGAAATTTCTTTAATTAAGTCATATGTTAAATACATATGGATGCTCTTATTCATTTTAAGATTTATTTATTCATTTTAGAGAGAGAGAGAGCATCAGCATGAGAGGAAGAGAGAGAGGGGGAGAGAGAATCTCAAGCAGACTCTGAGCTGAGCATGGAGCCCATCATGGGGCTGGATTTCACGACCTTGAGATTATGACCTGAGCTGAAATCAAGAGTTGGATGCTTAACTGACTGAGCCACCCAGGGGCCCCAGGATGCTCTTATTTAAAGGAATCCATAGAAAGATTGGATCTTAGAGTTGGCATTGAAAAGCTATGCCGTGTAGTTCCCAACCCACACTAACGTACCCCTCCGGACTGTACTTGGAAATGGTCACTGAGTCTCTGTTGAAAACATCCAGTGAAAGACAAATAGCTGAAAAATTCCCATCCTCTGTTTGTGACTATTCCATAACGCAAAGCATCACCTTCCATCTCCCTTTTAGAAAAGAATCCAAGTTTTTCTCACAGGGGAATTCAAATCTACTCCTTCTTGAACACAGACTCCATGGTACCTGCTCCCATGTTTCTCAATCAAATAGATTTTCCTGAAATACTGAGACGGTTCAGAAATCCTCTGAAGGACCAGAGATTTATAGCCTCCAGTCAGTCATGTGCGAACCAGCTGGTTCTAAGACAATGTCTGTAACAATCCAGTTAAGTATTTGCAGCCTCTAGAAATGAAGGAACAATGTCCTCTCTTGGCAAGGAGTCTGGGCTAGCTCCGTGGAGTCACAGGTAGAAAGCAAATTTGGAAAGTTGTGCCGCCAATATGCTTCAGATGGAGAAAAATCTGTCGTAAGATCCTTATCAGACATCCTTTTATTGTCTCCCTAACAATGGAGAGCGGTTCCACCAGCAGTCATTTCGCATGCCTTTCTGAGCAGAGCAGAGGCTGCCAAAGCACAAGAAGAAGAAGAACACAGGTTCCCCCACTGTCTGAAAGTAGAGCGCTTCTACGAAGGTCTCGAAAACGGAACTGGCAAAAGGCAAAGAAGCAGTTAACGTCTCGTGAAAGTGAAAATCCTCTTTGGGTTTCTATTGGTTAGCGAAAACAGGTACTAAAATAGGTCCTTTGTAAAAGCAAAGAGGCATAAAGCAAACTTTCCAATAGAGGGGGAAGCCTGTTTGGGGTGTACAGAAGGGGAGGGGACCTGGCAGGAAGGGGATGGGGAGCTATCGGGGTCATGATGAAACTGTAGGGACAGTGATGAGGATATTGTCTAGTTTGAGCCCATCCTACTTCCTCTATTCATTTTAAGCCATTTGAAATAAGGTGGATTTTCGATGTGTTAAAAACCGTTAAGAGTTTTTGTTGTTGTTGTCTTTGTTGTTTTGGCTAATAATCAGCCTACAGGACTCTTGTTCCAACCATAACTATTTGATGACAACTTGTCAGGAAAGCTAAAAGTGGAAAAACTGAGCCCAGGAGAGAGAAACTCTCAAACCAGGATAAATTTCGGTTTTGATACCTGTATGGTGCTCAAGCATCAAGGTCCCCTCTTCTATTTTGTGGGCTCACAGCTCATTTATAACAAGAAGACCTCAGTGTTTCTTGCGCAATTTGCTGGGGGGTCTTCAGGCAGCACTGACCTGACAGCCAACCTCTGGCCTCAGGCCTAGCAAGGAAGGACCTGCTGAGCCACCATAATACTGCCTCTCGATGGTGTTCCTTCCTGCCAGTATGTCCATATAGGTACTGCACGTGGTCCTTCTTGCTCTAGTTCTAGAAAAGCTTGTCGTTTACTCTCGATGATCACAGGAAGAGAAGGAGAGTACGTTACACATGTTTCCAGTTTCAGGATTTTTAAAATTTTTATTTATTTATTTATTTAAGCTGGGGAGGGGCAGAGAGAGGGAGAGAAGCAGACTCCCTGCTGAGCACAGAGCCCTACCCAGGGCTCGATCCCGGGACCCTGAGATCATGACCTGAGATGGCATCCAGAGTCAGCTGCTTCACTGACAGAGCCACTCAGATGCCCCTAACTTAAGGATCTTTAATCAACTAGGCAAATAGCAGAATTATTTGTTTCACTGTGTTTCGTCACAGGAAATTTTTCAGTTCTTTCTGAATAATATTTGTTAAACAGAGTAGGGGCTGGACCCTCAAATATAAAGGTTAATAAGTTGGTCTGATGCCCGAGTGAACTCCTGCTTCCATGAGCAAGAACCAGCGTTGCTACAGTGTGGCAGGTGGGACAGCAAGTGGGTTTTCACCGGGAGCTGTGGGGGAGGGGTGTGCGGCCAGGTGCAGGGAGGGAAGACTGCACTTAGGGATGACTTCCTGTGCTCATAGCCTTTCTTTCTCCATCCCTGAAGGGACAGGTTTGTTTTGTTTTGTTTTTAATTGAAGGTTCTTTTTTTTTTTTTTTAAAGATTTTATTTATTTGATACAAAGAGAGAGAGAGAGAGTACAAGCAAGGGGAGCAGCAGGCAGAGGGAAAAGCAGTCTCCCCACCGAGCAAGGAGCCTGATGTGGGACTCGATCTCAGGACTCTGGGATCATGACTTGAGCCAAAGGCAGTGCTTAACTCACTGAGCCACCCAGGTGCCTGTGACAGGGGTAAAGACAAAGCAGACCAAGAGTCTAATAGGAGATACAGGAGATTGTTTACTTAGTAAAATAGTATTTCAGTGCTTGACCCTTACTTTTGGATCAACTGCTCACCAACCTTCTCATCGCATCTCTCTTTCCTCTTGGCTTTCTTCCCTTGTAGATTGCTTGTCTGTCTCTTCCCTCCTTGTCTTGTGGAGCGGAGACAACCCTGAACCAAAAATGCTGAGATTAAATAAAATGACAAAAACACAGAGCTCTGTCCAGGTGACTTCTGGAAGTTCTGATTTGCACCTTTGGAGATTTCCTTTGTCTTAGGGTGAATCTTTCTGTCCTTTTCTCACTGGTGAGAGTGTGCAATTGCTTAGAAAGGTACTGGGGATAAGAGAGATGAGTGTAGCCTACAAAGCAAGTCGGACAGAGTCACAGAACTGGGAATATTGGCTGGCTCCTCTTAGAGGCATGACTTTCTCTGTCCCAGGCCTTGGCATGTTTGTTGCTAGTTTGTCACAAGGGTGAGAATAAAAATCACCTTGTTTCAAATTCTGATGCTCATGCTGTTGGATCCAATGTCACAACCACGATGGTAGAGGTCCCACTAGGACTTGGATGGTAAGCAGTGTTGTTGACCTGTCCTCATCCTTTTCAGGCACAGGGCGAGGGGCTAGAAGAAAGCAGAACTGCTGCCATGCTTGGGTGAGCGACCAGGGCTATGCAAGCTGCCCTGTGAGTCTTTCCCACCCACAGCCCTGAGACAGCCATCCTGTGTCCTGCCTGGTTAGTGGGAGTGGAGATAGAGAGCACGGAAGGGTGTGGATGAGACACTGCAACAGACTGAAGGTTTGTGTCCCCCAGAATTAAGGCAGTGGAAGCCTAATCCCAGTGTGATGGCATCTGAACATGGGACCTGTGGGAGCCAATCGGATCACAAGGATGGAGCCCTCATTAGGAGTGTCCTAATAAGAAGAGGCTGTCACCAGATACAGCATGTGCCAACACCTTGATCGTGGGCCTCCCCATCTCTAGAACAGTGAGAAGGGAATTCTGTTGTTTATAAGCCACCAGCCCATGCGATTTTGTTAGCACAGCCCTAGCTACGAGACGGACAGAGAAGTGACCGCATCAATCACAGGCATCAGAGCAGAGATCCACGCAAGACAGATCTCCAGGCTGCTGTAGGCTCCAGAAGACACAGCCATGCCTGGCCTCTTTTCTCAGATGGTAGGTGAGCCTGTCTTTCCCATTAGTATATCTGCAGAAAGAAACCCTCATCTCGGCCCTCCCTGACTAGTCTCAGTAACCAGAGGGGAGGTATGCCGCTGGCTAAGCAGAAAACATATCCCTAGAACCTCCTGTGTTGGCTTGAGGGATACACAGAGGACCCTGGAAGCCGGAAGAAGCTGAATCTAGCAGGATAGACAGACACAGAAACATACAATTTCTGTGTGATCTGTACCAGGACACCCAACAGCCAAAGCAGCTGTTGACGGAAATGTGCATTGGTTTACTTGGATTTTGTGGATTAAGCTTACATTACCCAACTGAACATGTGCTCAAGACTTGCCCTGCCTTTTCTCTCTTTCTTTTTCTCTCAGTATTGTGTCCTTGCTGAGAGAGAACTTAGTTCTGAGTTTCGGACAGTGGTTGACAGGTGACACAAAGCAAAATTAACAGACAGAAGTACGGGGTGAGCCAAACCAGACAATTAAGGAGTTGCGTCAGAGGAGCTGAGAGAAGAAAATGGAACTGTGGGCCTGCGTGCTCCGTCAGACTGACCGAGAGCCACTTCAAGGGCAAAGAGGCTTCCTGGCGATGAGCCCCTGCCACGTGAGTCCCCAAATGCACAAAGTGAGAAAAAATGTCCTGCTGCTTAACTTTTGTCCTTTCAGGTTAGAAACAAACAAAACAACAACCCCACCTTTGGGCCCTATTCCAAAGTTAGGTTCTAAGTCTTAACCCCTCACGCCTCAGAGGTGAGCAGTGATGGCGCCCAGGTGTGATTTCTGTGTCAAGGATTCTTCCAAATGCCTCCTCACACCGACTATCACATTTAGTTCTCCTAAAAGATAATACTGTTTTTGTTATCCCCATTTTATAGATGAGGCAAACTGAGGCACGGCTCATTTAGGCCACTTACCCAGTGCTTCCCTATAATCAGGGAAGTGTAAGTAAAGACATGGCAGAGGCACTTCTGGATAGGAGCAATTTCTTTCCTGAGAGGAAAAAAAATCTAAATTCTTTGTTGGAAGTCCTTTGACAACTGGCAATAGCCAGTGACCGTTTCCAGCTTGAGTTTGCCCCTTTCAAGCATTCCCTCAGGAGCAGAACTTATCTGAAGAAGGAGTAGTTCTGGGATGTGTGGGAACCTGAGAAGCCCTTCTAGTCCCCCAAATACCACTCCGTCTCTGCCAGGGGACAGACCCTGTCTGCACCGTTGGAGGAAAATGTGAGAATGACAACCATTCATAAAGGCAGCGTGGTGAGGGGCTCCTGGGTGGCTCAGTCGGTTAAGCAACACACTCTAGGCTTCGGTTCTGGTCATGATCTCAGGGTCATGGGCTCGAGCGCCCAACGGACTCCTCATTCAGCAGGGAGCCTGTGTCTTCCAGTCTCCCCCTCCCTCTATCCCTCTATGCGTGCATTCTCTCTTGTTGAAATAAATAGATCTTAAATACACAGCTTTGAAAGAAAGGTAGTGGTCAACCTAAGCCGATTTTCATTCCTCAGGCAAAGATCAGCACTTTTTCTGAGTGTGGGGGTTGGTAGGAAGAGTCAAGAAACCTTGAGAAGCTCAAAGAGGCCCCAGAGCAGAGCAGACCGCAGGAGGGAGCGGCCGGGAGACAAGCCTCACCCAGACCCAAGGTGCCAAGACCTGACTTGTTCTGACGGGGCGGCCTCAGCAATTGCGGGGCCTCTGCACCCAGCAGTGGCGACCAGGGGCGCCCCCAAGTCTGCGAGCCCTGAGTAGCTTCAGAGTCTGGCCATGCCACACACAGCGGGAGCCTGCACGCGGTGTCGTCCCGGTGCCTGGATGATCATGAGGCCTCCAGACCGCTGCTACTGTTCCATTATCCTCCGTCCCTGGAGGGAGACATGTAAATCGTTAGGGCCAGATCGCAACTGACAAGCCAAACCATTTTTAAAGGGAGGGGGTTAAGCAAAGCTCTTTCAGTTGCTGGAATGCACACCCTCCACCCATTCCACGAATCCCAGCGAATTCTCCAACCCTTGGAAGGCCCAGGCCTCACAGTGCCTGTCTTGTGGTGAGGTTCCCTGGGTTTTCTTTTTGGGTCGGTCGGGAATGGTCTCATGATCACTCATTCCCTGAAGGTGGAGGCTATTACAGAGATTCCAATTTCTTGTCTTTGTTTTTAAAATTCCAAAGCCCCACCCCCGCCTTTATTGCTGCAGAACAAGGGTGCACAGTGATGGAAAAGGGAAGTAATTCCAGAGATGAGAGACGGCTTGTTTAAAAAGAACCAAAAAAATGAAAAGTCATCAGAAAAAAACAAACAAACCCAAAATCCACTGACATGGGATGTCCTCCACAACCAATCTTCTATTTTGTGACTCCTCAGAACTTGAACGGGAAAGGAGGCAAGATCAAACAGAAAACAGAAAAGCCATCTGGATTTTTGTATACTCTAGAAGCCGCCTCTTCCTCTGCCCCCTGACTCCTGGGGTCAAAATTCAGAGGCCTGGGGTGAACCCAGGAATCAGATTCCCACTCATTTCCATACTTCACATTGATCAAAACTTCTGTAGTCTCATGGTAATCTACATGACTAACTTGGTGCAGTGGTGACCCTCGGACAGAGTGCTGATTCTAAAATGAGAATCCTGAGGTGCCTGGTGGCTCAGACAGTTAAGTGGCTGCCTTCAGCTCAGGTCATGATCTCAGGGTCCTAGAATCGAGCCTCACGTCAGGCTCCCTGCTCAGCGCGGAGCCTGCTTCTCTTTCTGCCTGCTCTGCCTGCTGCTCCCTGCTGCTCCCCTGCTTGTGCTCTTTCTCTGACAAATAAATAAATAAAATCTCTTAAAAAATAAAATAAATAAAATGAGAATCCTTTCCTACATGCCTGCAGGCAGGAGCGGAGCAAGGCTGTTGACTTCCATCGTACATAGAACCAATCTGCTAAGGAAATTATAAATTTACACAAACTGGGGATACCTGGGTGGCTCAGTCAGTTAAGGCGTCTGCCTTTGGCTCATGTCATGATCCCAGGGTCCTGGGATCCAGCCCTACGTTGGCTCCCTGCTCAGTGGGGGGCCTGCTTCTCCCTCTCCCTCTGCCCTTCCCCACGTCGGGGGCACTCTCTCTCTCTCTCGTTTGCTCACACTCTCTCAAATAAATGGATAGAATCTTAAAAAAAAAAAAAAAAAGCATCCTTTAAAAAAAAATTTACACAAACTTCACAACCATAAACCAAGAATAGTCTATTATTGGACTTACTGAGTACTCTAACTTCTCTCATATTCTACCAAAGGATGGAACTGTGTGGCTGCGTTGCCCAGGCCCTATGATATAGAGGTATAAGCTGACATTTGGAATTCCATAAATTTTGAGAAGATGACTTTCAAATCAGTGCCTCATCATTTTTGTTTTGGTTGGAGGCAGTTTCCAGTAGCTGTCATTTTTGCTTTCAGTGACAAATCGTTCCTGGTCTAGCTTCGTTACTGCCAATGTGCTTTGATGTAGTTTATTTCATTGGCCTTATAGTGCATAGTGATACATTTTTGTATCCAACTTATTTTTGGCCTATAATTTCCCAATTCCTAAACTAAGGTATGTGTGTCCTGGTTCAAATATGACTCACCCACACCCTATGCTAAAGTAGATATAAATCCCAAAATGTGCTTGGATGGTAAAACCTCCAGGTGTCATGTACCATTAATCCATCCGTTCTCTGTAAGTAATCTGCAACTTACTAACAAGATAGTAACATTAGGAGGTTAATCTTAAATTTATGGGACATGGCTTTATAACTTGAGATCCTGTGGATAAGCTCATAGTTTTTTTCATATACAGTAAGTGATTCTTATATATTGCCAGCAAACAGTTTGCTACAATGTGTTTTATTTTGTTTCTCACCAATTTTATATAACCAATAGAAAGTGGAAATAGATAGAAAGGTTAGGTCATGGGGTTTTCCCTTCCAAATTGGGTTTTTTTTGTTTTGTTTTGTTTTGTTTTCTTAGATTTATTTGAGAGAGCAGGGGAGGGAAAGAGGAGGGAGAAGGGACAAAAGGAGAGGGGGAATCTCAAGCAGAGTCCCCACTGAGTGTGGAGTCCAATGCGGGGCTCAATCTCAAGACCCTGAGATCATGATTTGAGCCGAAATCAAGAGTAGGATGCTTAGCTGACTGGAGCTTGATCTAAAAGAAAAAAAAGAAAAAGAAAAAAGAAAAAAATGTTTCAGACCAATACCTTCAAGTAGTCTAGAAAAAAGCATTAAAAAAGAAAAATCTTAAAAAATATCTTGTGTCTGATGAGGTTTACCATATACCCAAAGGGCAGGAAACACTAGCTATAATAAATCTGCAGAGTCTGTTCCTCCCCTGTTCTCACCACTGTACCCCCACTTATGGTCTAGAGTAGCACCCTACATCTTTAGCTTGTTGGGACTATTCCAGAAGCACAGTAAAGAAAGAAATCAGACTGTAAGTAATTTTGTCTCATTACAAAAATGATGTGTGTCCATGTTCAAAATTTTGGAAAATACAACAAAACCCAAAGACAAAAATATCAATGACTCAGTCATTTTACCACCTATTCTTGATATATTAGAATATCTAATCTGAGTCCTTATTTTAAACAAACAGAGGTATAAATATAGATTGTTGTTACAGAATTAGAATCATTCTGCACACACTGTTTTCTGAAGCTGTTACATCAAGAACATTTCCCCCAGGTTATTAGATGTTACTTACTAAAACATCATTTTTTGGTTATAAAATAAATGATGGTATATACATATATCATCTTTATTTAAACAATTCTCCTGGGTCCAAGATCTTGTTATAAAAACAATGTCATGTCATCCTGGTAGCTAACTCTATGCTCTTATCTAGGATCTTTCTTCATGATTAATTTCTAGGAGTGAAATCATTAAGCTAAAAGTCATGAATATTTACAAAGCTTTTGAAACATATAGTCAAATGCCCTTCAGAAAGGGAGTCTGTCTTTTTTGTTCTTTAGAAATATGAGATGTTGGGTGTCAGAAAGCCTCGTTTCCTGTCTTTCCTGGAAAGTCTGTCTCATGGCCAGGCTGACGGAGAATTGACGGCCTGCTTTGTGAAGGCCACTCTAAGTAGTCCTGCCATGACCTTGAACTGCTTTTACTTCATACCCATTGTTGGGAATCTAGAATGCAGTGGGACGGGTACCGGGCTTGGAGACAGAATGTCTGAGTGCAAGTCCTGAGCCACACACTGAGTGAAAAAATTAAGCAGAGCATCTCATACCTCTGGCTTTATCTCCTCAATGTAAAATGAAGGAATTATTCTAGATGATCTCTGTCCTGTCTTACAACTCAAAATTATATAACTCTGTCATGTGTCAGACAAACCATCAATCTGCCCACCAGCTCCGGTAACTTGGAAGACTGTGAGCTCAGTTTTTGGAAAAGACCAAGTCTGGGTCAGCTGAAATTTTTGGCCACAGACAGGGCACAAGATGGGCTGAAGATAAAAGATATTCCATGTTTCGTGAATGCCCCATGAATTTCATCACCTCCAATTGGTGATATTCACGAATAACAAGACTTGGATTCTCAGAAAACAACTATATTACCCCTATGGATTCCTCTGTCACCAGCACTCTAAAAGCTACCGAATGTACGCACGACATTTAATGCCCCGCTTCAGGATCATGACCAGATGCCGAGTTGAGAAGTCGGATCCCGTTCAGGGCAGTGAAATGTCCCAAGTCAACGGCCAACTTACTCACCCTAAATAGGGACATCGTGTTCTTTAGTTTTTCAACTGGAAAACAGCCCAGAAATGATATGGTCTCTTAGCCAGATTAAAGGAGCAATTTGAAGGAGGTGCATATGAGCTGAGATCAGTTTTTGATCTTTGCTATGAACGCTAATTTATGACTCTCGCCGAATACCTGGTTTCTTGGGGCCTGGGTGAGGGTGGGGAGGCAGCTTCTAGAAGGTGGATCTCTGTGTCGGTTTATCATCACATGGCTTTTTCTGCACTTAGGCTTCCTAAATTAAGAAGGAAAACTGTTTAATTCTGTTCTAACTATGAGAACTATAATTTTTTGAAAGCTTACTATGTGCTGGGGACTGGGCTAACCCTTTACATACATTAGCCAATAGAGTAAAAACAACTCAACAACCTTGTGTGCAAGGTACAATTATCCTCATTTTTAAAAGATAAGGCAACCAGACAGAAACAGGCTAAATTATTTCCCCAGAGTCACACTCCTCTGGAATGGTGGGATTGGGACCTGGGTGCAGGTCTAACTTCAAAGCCAATAACAAAGACTACAAAGGTCCAAACTAACTAAGGAATCTTAGGAGATGAAAAAAGTGTAAGTTCCAAGGCAGAGAGAGAGAGGGAGAGAGAGAATCACAAGCAGACTCCTCACTGAGCAGAGAGCCCGACACCGGGCTCGGTCTCATGAACTGAAACCAAGAGTCATATGCTTCACTGACGGAGCCACTCAGGGGCCCCTACTTTATTTTAATTTTAACGCTGTTTCTAACGTGATGAGCTGATTTCATGGCCGACTAATGGGACCTGCAGTTCGACACAGTACACTGTACCCCAAGGATTTGATTGACAGCTTCCTCACTTCCACTGCCTTCCCCCGTCCTTCCCTCTCTGTTGCTCACCAAGAGAAGAATCCACTGCTGCACATGAAATATTTTAATTTCTCAAAACGTTCTTGGTTTCCTACTCCAAGGGAAGTCTGCCCTCTAATGATGCAAAAGCACCATTGATTCCAGAGATTTCTCTCCTAATACATAGACAGAGAAGGAGATTCTGAATGTAAGAGGGTGGAAAAGAACCCTAGAGTTAACTGAATCTCAATTTTTTAGAAGAAAAGGGAAACTGAGACTCAGAGAGGCAGCAGCCCCCATGGTCTCATATGGAGTGTCTGCTCGTAAGAGAGAGGCAACGTCTGCCTCCCAGCGCGGACCAGCAGGGACTCTGAGGACTGTCTCTGAAGGACTGTCTACCCAGGCCCCTGCTTGGTGATGGAAAACAAAATCAAATCTGTATTGTAAGGAAGACCCTTTAATTTGGACTTCAGGGAACAAAGCAGGAAGCTGAATGTAGCCTTGATTCTGAATATTTTGACCAAATTGACATCAGAAGTTTCTTTTAAGGGGCGCCAAGAAGTGAGCTTGATAAATTGCAGTGAAAACAAGGGAGCATTTTACCTTTGGTGAGGAAGAGCCAAAGGAGAGGCAGCCTGGAACTTCTTCGTCCTTCTGCGACATGCTGCTAAAGCAAGGTGCCCCTCCTGCCTAGTCCTTTCTAGTTTGCATCAGACTGTGTTACAATCGTAGTCCTTAAATAATTACATCACAGAGTGATGGAAACAAGGACGTCCGCCTTATTAACCATTATATCCCAAGTGCTTGTGTAGGTATTTCTGGTGAATAAATGAATGAACGGGTATTTGAGCGTGCTTATGTTGTACTAGGAGTATTCAGAAAAGAATTTTGGTCTGCTGATGTCCTACCCATTTTTCAAGATCTTTTGTATAAATTCATCCTTAACTTACCCGGAAAGAATCAGCACTTGTTCTCCCGGTATCCCTTTCTACTTCGTGTATAACTTGCTAGCAGCCACCAGAGTATTCGGGCATTTTTTACTTGTTTATGTTCCACCATTTACCATCACAAAGAGTAAATACACATATATGTCACTGCGAAGACCAGATGCGGAATCAGAAGGCATTTTACAAGAGCTACCATTCAGAATCCAGCCCAATCTTCAATTTATTAATATTTGGGGGGTGGGTATTTTTTAAAAATTTAATTTAATCTAATTTTTTTTCAGTGTTCTAAAATTCATTGTTTATGCACCACACCCAGGGCTCCACGCAATACAAGCCCTCCATAATACCCATCACCAGCTTCCCCCATCCCTCCACACCCCACCCCCCAAAGCCCTCAGTTTGTTTCTCAGAGTTCACAGTCTCTCATAGTTTGTCTCCTGCTCCGATTTCCCCCAACTCCCTTTTCTCCATCTCCCCATG
This sequence comes from Enhydra lutris kenyoni, assembly GCF_002288905.1. Classification (NCBI taxonomy): domain Eukaryota; kingdom Metazoa; phylum Chordata; class Mammalia; order Carnivora; family Mustelidae; genus Enhydra; species Enhydra lutris. The sequence continues at coordinate 12,160,788 of NW_019154132.1, read as the reverse complement.
TCCTCCGTGTTATTTCTTATGCTGCACAAGTAAGTGAAACCATATAATTGACTCTCTCTGCTTGACTTATTTCATTCAGCATCATCTGAATCTCTAATTTATTGACCCTATTTTTCTCCAGGGTCACCCATTGCCTAGCTAAGGATGAGGAGACAACATACAAGGAGAAGAACTTTTATGTATGTGTGTATACACGTGTGTGTGTGCAATGGGAAGTCCCATTTAGATGGTGCCTGAGCTACCCCCCGGAACCATTAAAAAAAAAATCTCCCCTGAGATCCACTTAGCTGATTTGTGATTGGAACCACAGATCACTCTCGAAACAGAGTCTATCAGCTGCCATCTAACAGCAGGTATGGGGACATGAAGGTATGTCTTAACTACCTGGGAGGAAGGCCATTTATCACCCTAGTCCCTGCAAAACCAATTGAACTGGAAAAACTCCATTGTGTCGCACCCACGGTTAAATCTTACCTTCCTTGGTCCTCGTACAGCAGGAATTTATCTGCCCCCTCCCTGATAGAGCCTTAGAAAAGCAAAAGGAATTTGGTATTATCAATGTGCTGGTTTATCAGATATGAATTCATTTGTTTTTCCCAAAATGACTTATCAGCATGAACAGAGCTGGCTGGCCCAAGCTTGAATTGTGCTCCAAATACCCTTTCTGAGTTCCCCCCGAACTCAAGAATGTTTTATCACCCGGTTGTTTCCCCTGTTTGTTTGTGTTTTTTTAACTTCTTACCTATTGAGATGCATTTCTGGGTCAGGATCCCTGTAAAGACCCCGGGAATTAGCGCTGTTGAGGGAAATGCACAGCTCGGGCTGTCTGGTGGCCCCGTGTCAGTTAGGATTTTGGCTCTCATCGGAAAACACCGGACAGCTGGAAGTGAGATGAATTGCCTGAAGATGGCTCCCAGGGCTTAGCGTCTGGGGCTCCTCTTTGTTCAGTCTCTTTGTGTGGTGATTTCTATTCCTGGGTGGGCACAATGGAAAATGTCCAGCAAGGAAGGCAGGCAGGGCCCCGGGCCTAGCAATCCTAGATGCTAAGCCAACACCCCAGGAGAAAAAGAAAGGCTTCCTTCAGCCTCATCCCGTCAACCTGCCTCATTGTGCCTCCTTGGGGTCCCACATGTCCCACAGTGTCTTCATATGGGGCAGCCTAGCAGGGCCTCGTTCTTCCCAGACTCTTGGATGCCTGACATCATCTTGCTCTATGTTTTTAAGGCATGCTCTCATCTTGCACCTTTCTGGGCCAGACTCCCTCCGTAGAAGGCTTCTCAGCTCTCTCCTTCCTCAAGATGGATATGGGGAGGCTTAATTCAGAAAGCCCTGACTTTCTTTTTTTTTTTTTTTTTAGATTTTATTTATTTATTTGACAGACAGAGATCACAAGTAGGCAGAGGGGCAGGCAGAGAGAGGGGGAAGCAGGCTCCCTGCTGAGTAGAGAGCCCGATGTGGGGCTTGATCCCAGGACCCTGGGATCCTGACCTGAGCCGAAGGCAGAGGCTTTAACCCACTGAGCCACCCAGGAGCCCCTACCACAGCCATTTCAATAAAGGTGCCTCTGAGTGTTCAGAAATCTCTCCAAAGGTGAAATAAGTGATAAAGGATGTCAATTTAAATTTACCAGAAATATTTAATGATTTGGGGCAAATATTTAATGTTTGCGGTTCTTGCTGCAGCTTTATTGTCATAATTCCATATTTCTTTAGGGTTTCTGTGACTTACATCCACACATACAGGACACATCTCCCATGAGGAGGACCTGAAATTGAAACTGAGAGAGACTGTCAGCACTTTCTGGTAACCTACAGGAACCCTTTCTTTTTAGCATGGCGCCGTGTGGTGTTAGAGCAGTCATGTTGATAAGGACCACAGACTTATAAGGATGCCTCTGAGTCCAAGGCTAGACTCATATACCTACGTAAGTTTATTCAGCTTTTCTTATGAAAACTTCCCAAGGAAGTGACTCCATAAACCTCCTTAATGAGATCTTACAACCGTTTAGTGTCTCAGAATGGCAGTTTGGTGAGAAAAATCAAAGTCAAGGTCAAGACTAGCAAATCTGTCATCTGTACCGGCGGGTACTCCTGGATTCATGCGAGTGTGAGTCAGGTGTCAGGAGTTCAGGTAGCCAAGGTAATAGATTCACAGTGCTTGGAGTTACCAGAGGTCAGAGTGGGAAAGAAGAAGGGATCAAAGGTGAAATGTCATAGGTTATTGGGAGACCCGTATCTGAGGTCCAGACAGGAGAAATATGGAAAAGCTAAGAAAAAGTCAGGTGAAAACACTAGTAGGGAGATCATGCTGCTGCAAACGTGGTTCTCAGGCAAGGTCAGTTACAAACAGAAGTTGCTTCTGTGGGTCTAGATGTAGGGTCTCCCGAGGACAAGAAGAATCATAGATCTGAACCACCTGAGAAGGCAGTTTTAAAGCACAATACTTTATTTTATTCTATTTTTACTAGTTTCCAGTTAAAGCATGTAACTCTGGACATATTTACAAACACCAAACCTCACTGGAGATGTGGAAGTCATGTTGTCTCCTTTAGCATCCTGTGAGGACAGGCAGGCTCCTCAGGTTTCATCTTTCTAAGCTACCAAAGTCATGAACGCTAAGTTCTGACATGCTTAGATTTATCTAGAATGGTGGCTATCCAAGGTCATGACGCTCTCTTAGTCCACAAAGTTGTGAGACTCAACAACACAACAGGGAAAGTTTTCAGATTATCTTAGCAGGAAAAAAAGCTCCCTAGCCGCCCCACACCCATCCCCCCACCATTAAAATTCTGAATAGACTTTTTTTCTGAAGTTTACTTTTTTTAAGGTTTTTTTTTTTTTTTTAATTAATGAGAGAGAGAGAGAGTAGGGTGAGGAGCAGACAGAGGGACAAGCAGACTCCAGAGCCTGACATGGGCCTCGATCCTACAACCCTGAGATCATGACCTGAACTGAAAGCAAGAGTCAGACACTTAACCGACTGAGCCACCCAGGTGCCCCCTGAAGTTTACTTTTAAAGCAAGTTACATTTTTAGCGAGGACAGAAGTACCACCTCTGCAAACCCAAACAAACTTAAATATAGTCTCTTCCTACTTGAAAATTATAAGACTGTCGTTATAGATTTCAGAAAAAGCACATGTCTTTATAACTCATGCTTAAAACATTGTGATAATTCTCTACATGGCCCCAATGAAACAAGTTACTTATTGGCTCTCATTACTCCCCAAAAGGGGGTCAAAACGATGAAAATACTTCTGCATGTGGACTTCATTTTAATTTTCACAGTCACTAAAATATAAAGAAATCTTAGTTATTTTCCATCAGATATTTTGATTGAAGGAGAGACAATGTTGATGTTATGTGTTAAGTGTTAAGGGATACAATGAATTTTCCCTATGATTTTTAAAAAATTTTTTTGAAAATAATTTACAAGTTTTCTGCACAACTCAGGATAGATTTGGAGCCCTTAGGGAATGCAAGTTGTGAGCACTGCTGGAGGCTATCCAGTGGCCAGTGTGTTGGGTAGGATTTCAACTGTCTTGGGAAAACGCCGGACAATGAGATGGATGGCTGAAAGTGGGCCCCGGGGTTGCACATCTGGGGCCTTTCTTCACACGGACATTGTTCTCTTGCTCTATCTGAGCACAGTGGAAGCTGTCCAGCTTGAGAGACAGGCTTGTCCTCATCAGCCCTGTGTTCTTAGCTGACATAGAATCAACCACCATACCCTAACTCACACATTCATCAGAGCGCCTGTCACTTGTGTGGCATTTATCTGTGGCTGTATCTCTCCTGAACGTGTCTCTCTAGTACCAGCCCTGGAGTCTATAAGATGAATTCTATAACTGAACAGTTCGAGGCTGTCTACAGGATAAAGTCTAAGCACCTTTCTTTGGCATTCTAAACCTCCTTCCTCTGTTAATCTTATCTCTTCACTCTGCCCAGAGCATACCTAGTATATCTCCATCTCTAGGTCTTTCTCCCCAACATTCCCCTGTCAGGAATACTCTAATGTCTGTTATGGTTGTCGAAATTCTACTCATCTTTCCACATGCAGTTCAAATTTAGCTCCTGCCAAGAGGTCTTTCCACCACTGGAATCCCTTAGAAGGTAACATCTGGACCACATGTTTGGTCTCTACTGACCCATTCAATGTTTCCCTTAGATCGTGTATTGTCTCCTCACCTACATTTTAAGACTTTTAGGGACAGAGACCATGTCTCTGATACTTATTTACAATTCAGCTTTCATTTATTGACTGACCCATTCATTTAAGAAAACTTGACTAATCATCTATCATGGGAAAATACAATTTTGTGAGGACAGAAAAGGAGAGTTAGGGAAAGCCTTTGGTGTTAAGGATCTTAAAATCACCAAGAAAGCTCTTCCCACATAACGAATTCCCAAATAGAACAATTAATTATTACCATTAAAAAAGGTCTGATTTCTCCATTGATAAAGAATATAGAGGAAACCCTGCCCCAGAATCATGAAGGCATTTTACCTTTTATTTATTTATTTTATTCTTTTTTCTTCCTTTTTTAAAATTATGTTCAGTTAGCCAACATATAGTAGTACATCATTAGCTTTTGATGTAGTGTTCAGTGATTCATTATTTGCATATAACACCCAGGGCTCATCACAACACATGCCCTTCTTTTTATTTTTTAAAGATTTTACTTATTTATTTGAGAGAGAAGAGAAGAAAGAGAGAGAGAGTGCACAGAGAGAGAGAGAGAAGGAGAAGCAGGTTCCCTGATGAGCAGGGAGCCCAACTGGGGTTCGATCCCAGGACCCCAAGATCATGACCCAAGCCAAAGGCAGATGCTAAACTGACTGAGCCACCCAGGTGCCCCGGCAACATTACATTTTAAAAACTTAGTCCATCCAATTATCCTAAATAGCTGAATTTCTGTCTGCCCCACTGAGCTATCAGAATAGATTGTATGTCCTCTAACTTGTGTCTCTACCTGAGAAAAGTCAGAAACAAAAACGAGGCCAATTATTCAACAGTGTTCTTGATAACTTGACTTTGCAGGAGCTGCTGAAGAATAAGATGTCTGTGCAGGGTCTTTGTAGGGCAAACAAAATGTAACTATTTGGTTCATTTTTGCAGTATCTCAGCTAGCCCTGGAAATGTGTGGCTTCAGGAATGTCCTGCAAGCTGAGTGTGTAACTGGTGATAACTGGTGTATGACCTCTTTCCTGAAGGCCTTTCTTGCTGATAAAAGAGTAGGACCAACAGAGCAGAGGAAATAACTGAGAGGCACCATCATCCCCATGAGTTATTTCCTCCAGTGTCTTTGGGCCAGAATGAGATTGATCCCTGAGAGAAGAAGGTATCGAAGCTGGTCAGCAGGTCCGCTTCAAGTGAACGTTTTCTGTGTAGATTGGCAATAATTCTGATTACATTTCTGCAGAAATGCCTTAGCCATCCCCTGACTTCTGCCCACTTCCAAAAGATACATGGATTATTTTGTAAGAAAGCAATTGTTCCCAATGCACACTGCCTTCTCAAGTTGATGTTACTCTAATGCTGTTTCTTTTCTCTCCTGTTATCCATAAAATCTCTCTCTTTTTCTTTCCTTCAGTGGATTCACCCAATCCTTTTATGTCCTAAATTATTTTAGGGCAACTTTGTAATTTAATTTTTCCAAAGATCTAGTATCTCGGTGATTCCGTAGATTAGTTTCCTTCTGGGTACTTTTTTTTGTGGCAATAGAGAATTAATGAAATTATTTTCTTTGAATCTATAGTATTTCAGTCCTGCATTCATGAACTTAACCCCTGAAAGGACTCTGTCAGGAAATGCTTAGATACTTATGAAGCATTTTCTCCACAGAGTCCTTTTAATATTCCAAGATATAAATTTGTCAAAAGAGATTTCCTCTAAATACATTCTTGGAATTTTAAAAATGCACAGGTCTCCAAAATTAAATATTTTCTATGTGGAAAGTCCAAATCATTTCTGATGAAAATTTTGTCCTCTACTCAAATATGATGCATCTAAATGACAGTATTTGTCCCTTCCAAGAAGTGTGTCCTTAAGCAAACAAACCTACCCTTCTGCGTATTATAAAACTACAGTAGTTAAATGGTATATGCGTGAAGAGCAAGGGGAGGGCCAGTGAAGGCAGGGACAATTTTAATCAATGAGGTTGGAAGGGGAGAAGAAGGAAGGGAGCTTATAGGGCTTTGAAGGCCATGGTGAGGGTGTTGATGGGAAGTCAGCGGAAGGAGGTGTGGAACAGGGATGTAATGTGCTTGGCCTTATTTTCACAGTATTACGATATTAAGATGAGGTCAGCCCTGGCATTTCCACTTAAAAGGGAAAAAGCAAAATGGAGACGCTATTGAAATTAGAAGAATTCTAAAGAGAAAATCATGAGAGGACAAATAAGGAAAATTAATTCATTTTTACTCATGGTACAAGAATTTTGAAATGTTCTTAATACAAGTTTGCATTGGAGCATGCTGCTCTTTCCTTCTCCTCTCACAGATACCATCTCTAGTGGGTTTTTTGGTCATTTATTCCTATCACTATAAAAATACTAAGTAAATGCATCTATATATACACAGTTCATCATTTATAAATTATGCATTTATATCTACACCATATAGGACAACTATAAAGAACACATTTTAAAAGAATAAGATAAAAATGAAATACTTTGAAAATAATTTTTATTTCATTTAGTACTATTTTGTTTATAGTTTTATCTTCTGCATATTAATGATATCAAATAGTTTTTATCTCCCACTTAAAATATTAATGACGTTTTGAATGATATTTTTAAATGTCTTTCTAATTACAATGGCCGATATTTTAAACCACAGAGATGCATCCTTAAATGAGATTCATTCTTAATCATAATGAGTTTAAATCCATATATCAAGGAGTCTTCCTGATGATTTTGGATTTTTTTTTGAATTTTTGTTACTTTTACTTCTTATTTGATATTGGATTAAATAGTCATTGTTTTTAGCACCTACTTTGGCCAATGAAAGCTGATGTGGAACTCAAAAGAGTCAGCCTCACTACTTTTTCCTTTTTGTCAACATTACTAATATTATCAATCAGCCATCTCTTCCAGCCATTTTTGTATGCCTTTAATCATATTGTGAGATTTCATTTAATAAAACCAGAAAACAACTGTAATCCACTAAACCAGGCAACAAATGACAATATGTGCCGCTATGCTGACAACCAGCTACCAAGTGACTAGCAAACCTTCAGTAGAACTTTCTCTCAGGATCCCTCATGGTCCACGGGTGATATGGCATCCTTTGTCATGTGAACAAAGGGCAACCATGTCAAGACACAGAGCAGAGACTATAAAGTTTGCACTTTACTTCTCTTCTGGTAAAACATAAATGAAAATTGTAGTTCAATATTTTCTTCCTCTGTTGCCAAGACTGTCTTGCTCACCAAGGAGGTTATGACTATCCCAACTTGGAGCCCTCTGGATAGGAACAAAAGAGTTTCCTGGAAGAGTTGCCTAGTGGACCTTCAGTATAGGGATGTATACGACTTCATTCAACCTAGTGAGAGGAAATTGTGTCCTAGAAAAGGATAATAGTATATATCAACCTAGTCATAAAAGACTAGGGGGTCTTTTATGGGGGTACCATATTGGTTGGGAGTTGGATGGGTAAAGGTGAGGACTTTCAGAGTATGGTTTCAGAGCTGGGTTTTGGAGGGCTAAGATCTGATAGAGGATCACTGAAATGAGAACCCAGGGAAAAAAAAAAGACCTCCAAATAGGAGGCAAAGTTCCCAGAGTAAGGGCCTAAATCACATGAACACCACGAGTTCAGGCATGTCTGGACCTTTCCGGAGGGCCAAGTGACCCCAGTAGACATGCCAAAGCTAAGGGCTGAAGCCTAGCAGCAGAGCTCTCCCAGGAAAGAGGCCACTCCTTAACATCTGGGTCTGGGTCCTAATGGGAAGGGAGAGGCTAGGTGACTGGCGTTGGCTTGGGCTGTACCTACTTCCAAGGAAGATGAATTTTGTGACTAGAGAACTAGATGGCCTGATTTTCCCATAAAGAATGGGAAATAGAGGTGTTGAATTGCTTGAAAGAACAGTAAGAAGCTAGGAACTCAATACAGCATGGTGTCCCAGGAGCCAAAGTACGAGAGTAGTATCCATCCAGCAAAGTTTGGTAAGGCAGCTGGGATTCTAGTTATCTCTGGATGGGGGCTGAGCCATAGATTTCTGTTTTATTGCTGTTATTTATCATAATCCTTATAAGCCTCAGGGTGCTACAACTTTTTTTTTAAAGTTTCTTTTTAATTTTTTTTTATTTGTTTATTTGACAGAGAGCTAGAGAGAAAGCACAAGTAAGCAGAGCGGCAGGGAGAGGGGGAGAGAGAGAAGCAGGCTCTCCGCCGAGCAGGGAGCCCAATGCGGGGCTCGATCCCAGGACCCTGGAATCATGACCCGAGCCGAAGGCAGCCGCTTAACCAACTGAGCCACCCAGGTGCCCCAGGGTGCTACAACTTTTAATTAGGGTTTTCTGTAAGACAATTTACTCTGGTTATTCTAGAAAGATAGGCCAGTAGAGAAAGTTAACGAATAAGTAAGCTTTTCTCTCTTTTCTTTTTAATTTAACTTTGGGATGGGAACAGATGGCCCCTTCAGTCCCAGCTAGATTTCAGAACTCTGGAGACAACCTAGCACAGAGGTTCAAAGCATATATCTTGGGTCCAACAGACCCAAAGTCAAACTATTCTCTAGCCCTAAGACTGAGGCCCGGTTAACCTCTCTAATCTTCAATTTCTCCAATAGTTCATTCTCCAATAGTAGAATGGAAATTGTAATAGTGTACAAATCTTAGAATAGTAAACAAACTGAGGGTTTCTGGAGGGGAGGTGGGCAAGGATGGGGTAACTAGGTGATGGGCATTAAGGAGGGCACTTCATGGAATGCAACTGATGAATCACTAAATTCTACCTCTGAAACAAATAATAATACACTATATGTTAACTAAATTGAATTTAAATAATTTTTAAAAAGAATAATAAATAATAATATGCTCTCAGTACCCCTACTTATATTAACCCTAGGGGGCATAGTGGAGCCAGCAATTATAAGAGGGAAGCACAGATAGGGGGAAGTAAATTTCCAAATGTTGCAAATCAGATTCTATTCAGTGCCAAGTAAGGGCATCCCCAGAAAGTCAGTGAAGCAAACTAAATGATGCCTGTTTGCACTTCACAACAAAAGATCTTCTATTGTGTTTTTTAAGCAGTCCATCTTAATCATACTTGGGACAGACTCCCAAAATGACACTCCTGTCCTCAACCCCTTCAACTGAACCACTAACATATAGGGTTTAGTACAAGGGGTATGTATAGCACAAGGCATATTTTGGGGAGAACTAAATTTCCCTACTGCTAGCCGCTGAAATAGAGCACGTTTGTGTATAGACACGTGTATACATGGCTTGTAAGTGCAGGAATATACATGTATATTTGTGGGACAGAGTGTGTTTCAGAGATAACATCTATAATAGACTTGTTTTATATACTGAAATAATCCAGTTATCTTAATCTCTAATGAAGGTAAAATTGAATTCTGTAATCTCCGTAGGACAATCTTAGCTCTTTTCAAATGGGTCAAAAATTAATTAACTAGGATAATGTGCGAAGAATAGCTGTGGGGGCACCTGGGGAGCTCAGGTGATTAAGTGTCTGACTAGAGCTCAGGTCATGAGCCCCACATCTCCCTGCTCGGCGGAGAGTATGCTTCTCCTCTATCCCTCCCTCCACTCATACTCTCTCTCTCGCAAACAGATAAATAAAATCCTTAAAAAAATAATGGCTATAAACATCCAAAGAATGGATGATATACCAGCAAATAGATAAATTCCCTTTGGTAGAAACTCCGGGCAGAAATCTAAGGTATTTCCATTGGAGTTCGATTTTCCATGGTTCTAACGTTAAACGTTGAAGAAGTTACAATGGCATCTCCTCAATGTTTCATGTCTCTGTTTTTTAATGATTCATTCACATTTGCGTTTTGTTCCGAGGACATTTATTATTTGTCTTAGCCCCTCAGTAGAGTGGAAATGGAAATAACGCTCTCCCACAGAACTGTTCCTCTTATGGAGTAGCATGCATGGAACAGTGAGGAGTCCTTGGTCATTTTAAAAACACCAGCCCAACTCAGCAGGGTCTTTCCTTCCACATGCTCTGGAATGAGTGTACAAATTTGAATGCACTTAAAAAAAAAAACAAATTTAGGGCGCCTGGGTGGCTCAGTGGGTTGGGCCTCTGGCTTCGGCTAGGGTTGTGGTCCCAGGTTCACGGGATCGAGTCCCACGTTGGGCTCTCTGTTCGGCAGGGGGCCTGCTTCCTCCTCTCTCTCTCTCTCTCTGCCTGCTTGTGATCTCTCTCTGTCAGATGAATAAATAAAATCTTTAAAAAAACCCACAAATTTAAAGGGGACCAACTGAAAAATACTCCTGGTTACACTAGATTCTTAAAAATACATATGAGTTAGCATTCTGCAAGGAGGCTGTGTGTCCCACCACCTCCTTCGGTGAATTCTCAGACCGTAGAATCACAAGCTTGTTTTTCCTCAAATTTCCTCCGGGACAAAGGTACAGGTCCTGAAAGAAACCAGAAGAGGGCTTACCTAAAAGTCAGAGTAAGTTTAAAAATGCAGTTTGGAGAACAATAACAGTACAGAATTCTTATTTTGACCAGTTATAAAGAAAGAGACCATGACAGGACCTAAATTCTTGTTAGTGTGTGGCCCGCTACTACAGAGCATAATTTACAAAGGTCCCAACAATTTATAACACCTCCTTCTCTTTTTATTGTTTCCAAAAAAAAAACTTTTTTTGAAGATTTTATTTATTCATTTGAGAGAGAGACAGGCAGAGAGAGCACAGGCAGGGAGAGAGTCAGTGGAGAGGGGGAAGCAGGCTCCCCGCTGAGTTGGGAGCTGGACTTGGGGGCTTGATCCCAGGACCTGGAGATCATGAACTGAGCTGAAGGCAGACGCTTAACCATTTGAGCCAACCAGGTGCGCCTCAAAAAATTTTTATACTGACCACAGTGAGAGCTAGGCATATCCATAAAAGTTAAAGAGAGGATTAAGATAATTTGTAACTGGGGGCACCTGGGTTGCTCAGTTGGTTAAGCAACTACCTTCCGCTCAGGTCATGATCACAGAGTCCTAGGATTGAGTCCCACATCAAGCTCCCATCTCCACAGGGAGTCTTCTTCTTCCTCTGAACTTCTCTCCTCTCATGCTCTCTCTCACTTTCTCTCTCTCTGTATCAAATAATTAAATTCTTTTTTTAAAAAGACAATGCATGGAATGCATAGAATTTTTATATTCTGTAAAAACTGAGATAAAAATAACTTGCCACCATAGAGTTGAGGGTCCATATCTGGGTTCTCTACTCTGTTCCACTGGTCTATGTGTCTGTTTTTATGCCAGTACCATGCTGTCTTGGTGATCACAGCTTTGTAGTAAAGCTTGAAATCAGGTAACATGATGCCCCCAGTTTTATTTTTGTTTTTCAACATTTCCTTAGCGATTCGGGGTCTCTTCCGATTCCATATAAATTTTTGGATTATTTGCTCCAGCTCTTTGAAAAATACTGGTGGAATTTTGATCGGAATGGCATTAAAAGTATAGATTGCTCTAGGCAGTATAGACATTTTAACAATGTTTATTCTTCCAATCCAAGAGCATGGAATGGTCTTCCATCTTTTTGTGTCTTCTTCAATTTCTTTCATGAGTGTTCTGTAGTTCCTCGAGTACAGATTCTTTACCTCTTTGCTTAGGTTTATTCCCAGGTATCTTATGGTTCTTGGTGCTATAGTAAATGGAATCGATTCTGTAATTTCCCTTTCTGTATTTTCATTGTTAGTGTATAAGAAAGCCACTGATTTCTATACATTGACTTTGTATCCTACCACCTTACTGAATTGCTGTATGAGTTCTAGTAGTTTGGGGGTGGAGTCTTTTGGGTTTTCCATATAAAGAATCATGTCATCTGCGAAGAGAGAGAGTTTGACTTCTTCATTCCCAATTTGGGTACCTTTTATTTCTCTTTGTTGTCTGATTGCTGTTGCTAGGACTTCTAATACTATGTTGAATAAGAGTGGTGAGAGTGGGCATCCTTGTCGTGTTCCTGATCTCAACAGGAAGGCTGCAAGCTTTTTTCCATTGAGGATGATATTTGCTGTGGGTCTTTCATAGATAGATTTTATGAAGTTCAGGAATGTTCCTTCTATCCCTATACTTTGAAGCATTTTAATCAGGAACGGATGCTGGATTTTGTCAAATGCTTTTTCTGCATCAATTGAGAGGACCATGTGGTTCTTTTCTCTTCTCATATTAATTTGTTCTATCACATTGATTGATTTGCGAATGTTGAACCATCCTTGTAGCCCAGGAATGAATCCCACCTGGTCATGGTGGATATCTTTTTAATGTGCTGTTGGATCCTGTTTGCTAGGATCTTGTTGAGAATCTTAGCATCCATATTCATCAGTGATATTGTTCTGAAATTCTCCTTTTTGGTAGGGTCTTTGCCTGGTTTGGCGATCAGGGTAATGCTGGCTTCATAGAAAGAGTCTGGAAGTTTTCCTTCTGCTTCAATTTTTTGAAAGAGCTTCAGGAGAATGGGTGTTATTTCTTCTTTGAAAGTTTGGTAGAATTCCCCAGGGAATCCATCAGGTCTTGGGCTCTTGTTTTTTGGGAGGTTTTTGATCACTGCTTCAATCTCGTTACTAGATATCGCTCTATTCAGGTTGTCAATTTCTTCCTGGTTCTATTTTAGGAGTTTATAGTTTTCCAGGAATGCATCCATTTCATCTAGGTTGCTTAGCTTATTGGCATATAACTGTTGATAATAACTTCTGATGATTGCTTCTACTTCCTTGGTTTTAGTTGTGATCTCTCCCTTTTCATTCATAATTTTATTAATTTGGGCTTTCTCTCTTTTCTTTTGGATTAGTGTAGCCAATGGTTTATCGATCTTATTGATTCTTTCAAAAAACCAGCTTCTAGTTTCATTGATATGTTCTACTGTATCTCTGGTTTCTACCTCATTGATCTCAGCTCTAATCTTGATTATTTCCCTTCTTATGTGTGGAGTTGGTTTGATTTGTTGTTGATTCTCCAGTTCTTTAAGGTGTAGAGACATCTGGTGTGTTCTGGATTTTTCAATTTTTTTGAGGGAGGCTTGGATAGCTATGTATTTCCCCCTTAGGACCGCCTTTGCTGTATCCCATAGGTTTTGGACCAAAGTGTCTTCATTCTCATTGGTTTCCATGAATTGTTTCAGTTCTTCTTTGATCTCCCTGTTGATCCAAGCATTCTTAAGCAAGGTGGTCTTTAGCTTCCAGGTGTTTGAGTTCCTTCTGAATTTTTCCTTGTGATTGAGCTCCAGTTTCAAAGCATTGTGATCTGAGAATATGCAGGGAATAATCTCAGTCTTTTGGTATGGTCAAATAATCTTTGACAAAACAGGAAAAAATATACAGTGGAAAAAAGACAGTCTCTTCAATAAAAGGTGCTGGGAAAACTGGACAGCTATATGTAGAAGAATGAAACTCGACCATTCTCTTACACCGTACACAAAGATAAACTCAAAATGGATAAAAGACCTCAACGTGAGACTGGAATCCATCAGAATCCTAGAGGAGAACATAGGCAGTAATCTCTTCGATATCAGCCACAGCAACTTCTTTCAAGATATGTCTCCAAAGGCAAAGGAAACAAAAGTGAAAATAAACTTTTGGGACTTCATCAAAATCAAAAGCTTCTTCACAGCAAAGGAAACAGTCAAGAAAACAAAGAGGCAACCTACGGAATGGGAGAAGATATTTGCAAATGACAGTACAGACAAAAGGTTGATATCCAGGATCTATAAAGAACTTCTCAAACTCAACACACACAAAACAGATCATCATGTCAAAAAATGGGCAGAAGATATGAACAGACACTTCTCCAATGAAGACATACAAATGGCTATCAGACACATGAAAAAATGTTCATCATCACTAGCCATCAGGGAGATTCAAATTAAAACCACATTGAGATACCACCTTACACCAGTTAGAATGGCCAAAAGTAGCAGGACAGGAAACAACATGTGTTGGAGGGGATGTGGAGAAAGGGGAACCCTCTTACACTGTTGGTGGGAATGCAAGTTGGTGCAGCCACTTTGGAGAACAGTGTGGAGATTCCTCAAGAAATTAAAAATAGAGCTTCCCTATGACCCTGCAATTGCACTACTGGGTATTTACCCCAAAGATACAGATGTAGTGAAAAGAAGGGCCATCTGTACCCCAATGTTTATAGCAGCAATGGCCATGGTTGCCAAACTGTGGAAAGAACCAAGATGCCCTTCAACAGATGAATGGATAAGGAAGATGTGGTCCATATACACTATGGAGTATTATGCCTCCATCAGAAAGGATGAATACCCAACTTTTGTAGCAACATGGACAGGACTGGAAGAGATTATGCTGAGTGAAATAAGTCAAGCAGAGGAGTCAATTATCATATGGTTTCACTTATTTGTGGAGCATAACAAATAGCATGGAGGATAAGGGGAGTTAGAGAGGAGAAGGGAGTTGAGGGAAATTGGAAGGGGAGGTGAACCATGAGAGACTATGGACTCTGAAAAACAATCTGAGGGTTTTGAAGGGGCGGGGGGTGAGAGGTTGGGGGAACCAGGTGGTGGGTATTGGAGAGGGCAGGGATTGAATGGAGCACTGGGTGTGGTGCAAAAACAATGAATACTGTTATGCTGAAAATAAATAAATAAATAAATAAATAAATAACTTGCCACACTGGGATCTCCACAAAATACTGGTACATCGAATCAACACAGCAGTAGAAATGTATAGTTCTCTATTTGAGCTTGGACCATGAAAGCATCTAAAAATCGATCATGTGATTATAGATACTGAGGCTGCCTCATAACGAACACCATTACTATCCTGACCTCAACAACCAAGGCTCCAGGAGAAGTGAAAATTGAATGAAGCCTTTTTTTCTGAAAACGCAGGGGTTTCCTAATGGTGCAGGTTCTTTCAGCTCTGTACTTTCCAAATGACTCTGACCTGAACAAACCAGTGAAGGGAGCCAGTGAGGCAAACTATCAGACAGAAGCATGACACTGACAACAAGGCAGATGACATCCTTCAGACTGGCCATTTGGCTTTCAAATGTGGATACGCCCATGCCCATGAAGAACTGCGGAAGGGGTGGGATGGGGGAGAGTGGGTGCCCATGTAGCTGCAACCAGGGGCCCAGCTCCCAGAATGATCAGGTGTCACATCCCGAACCCAGACCAGCCTAGGGAGCAGCAGGAGAAGAAGGATGTGTCGGGAGTCAGTGCACGCACCTCCATCAACCGAATGGAGTAAGACTGTGGCAGCGGCAGTGGACAGCTCAGCACATGTCCCAGGACAGTCTGTGACGTGCCCTGGTAGCACGAGGTACATTGCCAGGGTCTGCTGGTTCTCCTCCAGCAACTTGGTGCAGACAGATCGTGGGAGCATTCCAGATGTGTGAAGGCTGGTCACGCTTTACACAGAGACCCCTTTGTGTCTTCCTCGCCGCAGAGAAGGAAAACACTCACGAAGGACCCCCTCAGAGAGAAGGGGGAAGGTCTGGGTGTTTCAACATTCACTATTTCCATGTCCTCTGTGGATGCTATGTTGTCTGCATCTTGTAAATGATCCAGATGGTCTCCTTTGATGTCTGTGTGGCATGACGGGGAATTTAAGAGACACAGAAAATACTCCATATGTTGGGTCTGAAAACACAGGTGTCTGAGACAAGAGTGAAGGTCATGGTGTTAACCTCACCTCTTTTCCAGAGCTTTGTTCTAGATACGAAAGAGAAATATTGATGGAAGGAATACCAAGGAACTTTGGCTGGGCAGGGGGGATGGGGAGTTCCCTGCAAGAGAGAGCAAAACGAAACTGTAGAATGAGGAGAAAACATGACATTTGCTTCACATTTTGGAGCATAAACTCAGCAAGCAGAAGTTTGTGTTCTATTCCAGGACTTACCTTGAAAAGTGGCAACTGAAGTGGCACCTGCATGGCTCAGTGGGTTAAGCCATTGCCTTTGGTTCAGGTCATGATCTCAGGGTCCTGGGATCGAGCGCCGCATCAGGCTTTCTGCTCAGCGGGGAGCCTACTACTCTTCCTCTCTCTCTGCCTGCTGCCCTGCCTACTTGTGATCTCTCTCTCTCTCTGTTAAAAAAATAAAAATAAAAAAGTGACAACTGAAAATGCGCAAACAGAAATCACCAATTATGACCACAGAGTGTCCTCTTCTTCCCCAGACAAGGGTCTGCACCAGGGTCACCCCGCCGCTAAGCTAAATGTCTACGACCGGCATTGCCAATCGGTGACCTTTTCAGCATCTTGCCAGCACAGTGACAGCTTACCTTCTCTCTTCTAGGCAACAGATCATCTCCAGTTTCTTGCATTGTGGAAAGAACACCACTGGAGAGAGACGCTTTCAACAAAATTTTAAGTGCACAACATGATGCTGTTAAGTATAGGCAGAATGTTGTACAACAGATTTCTAGTTATATTAGTGAAACTATGTACCCGTTTGAACAGCAACTGCCCCCACCCCCGCCATTTCCATCTCCTGCCAAGCCCTGGCAATCACCACGCTACTCTCTCTTGTTCTGATTCTAACCATTCTGGAGACCTTATATAAATGGAATCGTGCCTTACTTGTCCTTCTGTGACAGGCTTGTTTCACTTAGCATAATGTCCTCCAAGTTCATCCATGTAGTATGTGACAGAATTTTCTTTTTTTTTTAATGGCCGAATAATCTTCGTGTGTGTGTGTGTGTGTGTGTGTGTGTGTGTGTGTGTGTGTGTGACATTTTCTTTATTCATTCATCCATATGTGGACATTTAGGTTGTTTTTACAACTTGACTATTGTGCATAGCACAGCAATGAACATGGGAGTGAACGTATCTCTTTGGGATCCCTTGGAGATAAATACCCCAGACTGGGTTTCTTGGATCAGATAGTAGTTCTATTTTTGTTTCTGTGAGGAGCCACCATACTGTTTTCCAGAGTGGCTGTAGCAGTGTACATTCCCACCAATGGTGCACGACGGTTCCAATTTCTCCACATCTTCACCAACACTTATCTTTCCTCCTCCTCACATCTTGCAATAGTCTTCAGTAGAAAATAGAGTTTCAAAACTCAACATTTTGTGCTAAAAATATAGAGACCACCGGGAAGATAAAATGGTGTGAGGAAAGGAGTCCGGGAATTAGAATCATGCACACACACAAAACCCCACAAAAACAAACAAACAAACAAAAAACAGGTTTGAATCTAAGCCCTGTCATTCAATAAGAGTGCAGTACTTGGCAAGTTGTGTCCTCACTGGTGATGTATTGGTTTTAAGAATTATAGGAAAAAATGTGTGCAAAAGGTCTTTGAAAATTATATGACACCACAAAATGGAGGAATATATTAATAGAGATAAGAGTTGAGCATGCTAAAGTCAATTGTATTTGACTATGGGATAAATTCCTTCATATTTTCCCACTTATGTTGAGTTTTGCCTGACACTTAAAGGGTGACTAGGAATGGGAGAGGTATTGAGATGAGAAGCTCATCTCAAAATTATAATTGTGCTTGTTAATCCAAAAGTGTATCCAAAATATAGGTGTAAATAGAGTACAGGATAATTAATTCAATGTAGCAAATATATATGGAGGGCCTATTTTATAGAGAGAGGTGTACTGGGTGTTAAGAGTAAATAGATGTGTCCAGAGTATCTCTTCCTCCACAGGGATGAGAATTAGGAGAACAGGTATGCAAGGCAGAAGAAGAGGAGGCCAAATGAGGGTCATGCACACATTCATGTTATTCAATATGTATTTATTAAGCATTGGTCTAGCTGCTATGCACACAAAGTTGAATCAGACATATATGCTGGCCTTAAGTAGCTTATGGTTTACTTAGGGATGCAAATGTGCAAACAAAGAAATCCAACAGGATGTCACGGGCATTATTACAGAGAACTAGCTTCATAAGTAGATCTTTATCCCCCTCTGACTCCAGGCATATATATCTAGGTGTCTACTTGAGATCTCCAAAGACGCGTCTAGTGTACAGTGAATTTAATACATACTCCTCATCTGCCTCCCCCTCCCACCCCGCTGAGCTGCACCTGCTGTTGAACTCCACAGGGCAGGAAAGAGCAAACCCAACTTCTCAGCTGCTGAAGCAAAAACCTTGAAGTCATTCTTAACTCTCTTCTCTCTCTCTCTCTCTCTCTCTCTCTGTGTGTGTGTTTGTGTGTGTGTGTGTGTGTGTGTGTGTGTGTGTGTGTCTCCTTCACATCCAATCCCTCAGTATATCTATTGGCTCTCCTTGCAGGCTATATCTTGAATTTAAGCACCTCTCATCACGTCCACTGCCACTACCCTGGTCTATATCACCACCACCTTCTGGATTACTACAACAGCCTCCTATCTGACCTCTTTGACTCTGCCCTAGCTGAGTTACAGACTACAGCCAGCAGAATTTTCTTTTTGTTTTTAAAGAGAAAGAGAGTGGGGAGGGGCAGAGAAAGAGAGAGAGAGAGAGGGAGAGAGAGAATCTTAAGCAAGCTCCATGCTCAGCATGGAGCCTGAGGCAGGGCTTAATTGGGAGCTGATCTCATGACCCTGAAATCATGTCCTGAAATCAAGAGTCAGACGCTGAACCCCCTGCACCACCCAGGTGCCCACAGAATCATTTTAAAAAATGACTCTGTCAGATCACATTAATATTCCCACTTAAAACTCCCCAACATCTTCCCATCATTCCTTGAGAAAAATCGAATATTCTTCCAAGTTTTAGAGCTCTTTCATCTCATTTCCTGCAATTCCCTACCTCATTCATAGCTTTCTGCTCCACTGGCCACCTCGCTGATCCTTTGAAAGGTTAAGTGCATACTTGCCACTGGACTTTTGAAAAAAGATCGTAGGGTTCTCTGCCTAGCACAGTGTTCTTTCAGTTACCCACAAGGCTTGCTGTCTTATTTCATTCTGGCCCTTGTTCAAATATCACCTTATCCATGAGACCTACCCTGATGATCCTCTATAAAATAGCCTTCCTTCTGGGAATTCCAAGATTCTCAACTTACTTCATGTTATTCCTAGCCTGAATCACAAATGTATATGCTATATATTTACCTGTTTTTATTTATCTTCATCTCTCTACGAGATTACCAGCTCCAAGAGAGTAGGGACCATGTTTCATTCAGCACTATATCTCCGATGATAGATTAAGTATGTGGTATAAGGTGTTTATAAATATTTACTAAAGGAGTTAATATAAAGTAAGAAAATAAATGTTACATGATTTTCAAGTAAGTCAAGAAAGTGTAATTGACTTATATTGCAGAGAAAGACAGTTATCATATGATCTCACTGATATGAGGAATTTGAGAAACAAGACAAAGGATCATAAGGGAATGGAAGGAAAAATGAAACAGATAAAACCAGAGAGGGAGACAAACCACAAGAGATTCTTAATCTCAGGAAATAAACTGAGAGTTGCTAGAGGGAAGGGGGCTGGGAGGGGTGGGTGGCTGGGTGATGGACACTGGGGAGGGTATGTGTTGTGGTGAGTGCTATGTATTGTGTAATACTGATGAATCACAGACCTGTACCCCTGAAACAAATAATACATTATATGTTATTAAAAAAAAAAGAGGAAAGAAAAAAAGAAAGTGTACCTACAGAAGGTGATATTTGAGTCATGTCTTAAAAAAATGATTTCAAATTTCCCAGGTAGACAAGATCAAGAAGGGCCTGCCAAGCAGAGTAATCAGTATGCACAAAGGCATGATGACATGAACAAGCCTGATCAGTTCTCAGAAAGTCAAACAATTCAGTATATCCAAAGCATACTGTGTAAGGGAAAGAAGACAGAAATAGGGAGATCTAGAGCTTGAAGAAACTTCTATATCATTCTCAGGGCTTTGGACTGAGACTGTGAATGAGGAAGCAACATCAAAGGGTTTTAAACAGTAATGGGATGTGCTTGGTTACGCATTTTTGAAAAGCAATAGCATGTAGGATGGGTAGGTAGGCATACAACTCAAAAGGGAAGTTATACAAAACCAAAAGACAACTGACAGAATGAGAGAAGATATTTGCAAACGACATATCAGATAAAGGGCTAGTATCCAAAATCTATAAAGAACTTATCAAACTCAACACCCAAAGAACAAATAATGCAATCAAGAAATGGGCAGAAGACATGAACAGACATTTTTGCAAAGAAGACATCCAGATGGCCAACAGACACATGAAAAAGTGCTCCACATCACTCAGCATCAGGCAGATACAAATCAAAACCACAATGAGATAACATCTCACATCAGTCAGAATGGCCAAAATTAACAAGTCAGGAAATGACAGATGCTGGCAAGGATGCAGAGAAAGGGGAACCCTCCTACACTGTTGGTGGGAATGCAGGCTGGTGCAACCACTCTGGAAAATGGCATGGAGGTTCCTCAAAAAGTTGAAAATGGAGTTACCCTATGACCCAGCAATTGCACTACTGGGTATTTACCCTAAAGATACAAATAAAGTGATCCGAAGGGGCATGTGCACCTGAATGTTTATAGCAGCAATGTCCACAATAGCCAAACTATGGAAAGAACCTAGATGTCTATCAACAGATGAATGGATAAAGAAGATATGGTATATGTATACAATGGAATACTATGCAGCCATCAAAAGAAATGAAATCTTGCCATTTGTGATGATGTGGATGGAACTAGAGGGTATTACGCTGGGTTAAATAAGTCAATCAGAGAAAGACAATTATCATATGATCTCCCTGATATGAGGAAGTTGAGATGCAACGTGGGGGGGGTTGGGGGGTAGGAAAAGAATAAATGAAACAAGATGGGATTGGGAGGGAGACAAACCATAAGAGAATCTTAATCTCACAAAACAAATTGAGGGTCGCCAGGGGGAGTGGGGGAGAGAGAGTGGGGTTGGGTTATGGACATTGGGGAAGGTATGTGCTATGGTGAGTGCTATGAAATGTGTAAACCTGGTGATTCACAGACCTGTACCCCTGGGGCTAATAATACATTATATGTTAATTTAAAAAAAGGGAAATTATATTAGAAGACTTGCAAGTATTGAGTTATAAAGCTGTAGTAGTAGGCATGGTAAGTGTAAAAGATGTGTTTTTTAAGATTTTATTTATTTATTTGAGACAGTGAGAAAGAGAGAGCATGTGAGCAAGCAGGGTGGAGGCCCAGAGAGAGAGATCCCATAAGCTCAGGACCATGACCTGAGCCTCAACCAAGAATTGGACATTAAGCGTCCAACTGAGCCACTCAGGTGCCCCTAAAAAAATGTTGAAGAAGAGTTGGTTGTGAATGAGCCATGAGGATTGAAGAGGAAAGAACACACCAGGATGTTACTTACATGGATATTTGTCTTGGATAACTGGGTAGGTGGTAATGTCATCTGTTAATATTAGGAATGCATGAATAAGAAGGGTTTTAAGAGGAGATATAAAATGCTAGTATATCAAGTGGAAAACATGGCACACCCAAATGAGTAATTAAGGGAAATTTAGTAGAGAGCCCATTACAAAGGTATGTGTAGGGTTTAGGGAAGTCAGCAAGGGGTAGTGCTATTCCCACTACTGAACCTGAAGGAGTCAAAGAAGGAGTAGTTACCAGAAGCCAGAAGGTCTCCATTAGGAACTAATCCTTAAATATAATGATGTGACCCACCTCCAGGATGGAAACTAGAGAAATAAATACCCTGAATTCTCTCTCTGTCCTTGCTGTCTGGATCCCTGCTTGGGACTTTTTTTGGTCAAACCCAACAAGAAGGCAAGTGAAAATGCCCATTAATATAATCCATAAAAGTGGATTTTCTGGACATGGGGCAAGGTGGAGAAGGATGGAGAGTAGGTTCAATGGGCCAAAGAAAATATTCAGTCCACCTTTTTTGCCCCTTGGCATCTGTTCTTGTACTTTGGATGAAAATTATTATGATTCCCAACACAGGAGACACACAAAATCTGATCAAATGCTGTATCCTTTCAGGATAAACTCAGTCACACTGCCATCAAAAACTTAAAACATTAGTCACTCTCAGTCCTCTCCATATAAGGTATAAGATAGCAGGAGCAAAAAGAATCAACTAATACAAAGCGTAGTCCTACTTACTTAGATGGTCACAAGACTAAATGGATAATCAGACAAACCTTGTTTTACCACCCATCACAAATTTCCCTACACTCAACTCGGCCTGGCAAGGTTCTCGATGAGGGTATAGCTGGACCTTCATTTCTGTGGGCTATGAGTGTTTGGCCATCCTATGTTTATTGGGTTGTCATGGTTTTCCTTTTACCAGAGGTTTGGGCAAGAGAGCAGCACTCAGAGATGTCCCAGTGAATCCACCAAGTTCCAAGCTTAGCCCTTCCTGCCCCCAGTGTTCATCAATGCAGGATGGTGGGCAAAAAAGGCATACTGAGATCCACAAGGTGACTTGTCTTGACAACTTGATTATTGAAAGTCTCTGAGGTGGATACTGTCCGGACATTTATGTGGGACACAAATATTTACATACTGTATGGCCATTCCAAAAGCTCATCCACTTACTACTCCTACCCCCCCCACAGAATTTCCGGAATAAAATTGTCAATTTTACAAGTCCCTATCCAGCAGGTCAGCTCATCGGCACCTCCCATGAATTAATGTAGATCCATAGAAGATCATCCCTCCTTCCACGCAAAGTGGACAACTAAATATAGTGTACAAAGTTAGGACCTCTGGGGGGCTGTCCCTTCACCCCTACCATTCAAGGATAGCCCCACATAAGACTATAAGGTAGATGCTGTGTGGATAACATCTGTAAACCAGGCTCACATTATCTCCTCCTTCATTGCCTGGTGATAAGAAACTTCCATGTGGCCATGGGACTGGGTCAAAGCAGACCCTACTACTACGAAGTAGTAGGAGCAGCTGCTATGGGAGTCTGTGTTGTCCTCTTACACACTGTACTTGCGTTTTCTGGACCTACTCAGGTCCAGTTTTGTGTATACCATCTTCTTTTTACAATAGGATGCTAGGATTCAGTGGATCAGATAATACTCATTAAGAGAAGTTAGAATTGCAGAGTCATTTCACTTCCCATGATCAGGCATAATCTGGAGCTACTTTTATTTCTTTCTTTCTGTCTTTCTTTTTTTTTTTTCTAAAGATTTTATTTATTTATTTGTCGGAGAGAGTGAGCACAGGCAGACAGAGTGGCAGGCAGAGGCAGAGGGAGAAGCAGGCTCCCTGCTGAGCAAGGAGCCTGATGCGGGACTCGATCCCAGGACGCTGGGATCATGACCTGAGCCCAAGGCAGCCGCTTAACCAACTGAGCCACCCAGGCATCCCTGGAGCTACTTTTCAAATGGAGAATTATTGGCAGAAGAGAACACGCCCATACTCTAAAACTTAGAACTTGTTCTGTGAATGCTCTCTTGAGGTTTTCCGGTGCCTTCTAAGAACCAGTTTCTAATACAGTTGGTTGTGGTGCAGCCTATGACCCAATGGCCAGAACAGCTTGCCATGTGGCATGAACCTGCTTCAGAGGCTTCTCTTCTGATCCATTCAAAACTAATATCTTTGTGGGTTAGCTGATAAATGGATTGGAGCAGCATGTTTAAATATGGTATATTATGCCTTTATAATTCAAAGAGAACTGTCCATCTTGTGCTTTTTTTCTTTAGTGAGTAGTGTAAAGGGATAGCCCAAGTGTCCCCAAAATTAGACCCCTGGAGACTTCACCAATATATTCAAGGCCCTGAAATGTTGCGGTTATCTTCTCTCACCTTTGGGCACGTTTGTGTTTTATGAATTCATCTAGAGCTCGAGAAGAAATCATTTGTATTCACATGGCAGAAACAGGAGTATACTGTAGTTTAACTGTTTTGCTTTGGGCTGTGTCAATTCTGTTATTTGTCATAATATCATCCAGAAGGAACCTGATACCTGGTAGGCTTCCAAACATCATGCTGGCACAGATATTTGGTGTCGTTATGCCTATTGGACCCGGCTGGCAGGAAACAGTAAGAGCCCTAGGTGACTTCATTTAAAATAATGTTCTGGGGACGCCTGGGTGGCTCAGTTGGTTAAGCAGCTGCCTTCGGCTCAGGTCATGATCCCAGCGTCCTGGGATCGAGTCCCGCATCGGGCTCTTTGCTCGGCAGGGAGCCTGCTTCTCCCTCTGCCTCTGCCTGCCATTCTGTCTGCCTGTGCTCACTCTCTCTCCCTCTCTCTCTGACAAATAAATAAAATCTTAAAAAAAAATGTTCTGGATAAAATACATGACCTTTGTCAGATGTATGTATTGTGAATATTTTCTTCTTGACTGTTGCCTTGGTATTCACTTTCTTATTGTTTCTTGTGCTGAACAGAGTTTACATTTTGATAAAACCTTATTTATCTTTTTTTCTGTTTCAGTTAAGATATTCTTTGCATTCTAAGAAAACTTTCCTTACTCTTCCCTTTCTTTTTTCTTTTCTTTCTTTCTTTCTTTCTTTTTTTTTTTTTTTTTTTACTTTCTGGAATACTATATGCAAAATAGTATTATTTCATCCTTAATATTTTGAGAAATTCAAAGATGAAGCCATCTGGGCCTGGGTTTTCTTGTGAGATGGTTTTTAATAAAGAATTCAATCTTTCCAATAGGTATGTAACATTCATATTTTCTCTTTGTTCTTATATGTTTTATTTTTTGAGGATTTTTATATATTTCATTTAAATTAACACATTATTTTAGTAAAATCCTATATAACATTTTCTTATTTTTTGGCTGTCTCTAAGATCTAAAGTAGTGTTTCTTTCTCATCACTGACAGTAGCAATTTGTGTTTTCTTTTACTTGATCATTTTTATTACGGGTTTGTTAATTCTAGAGTAATTTTGGTTTTTCTCAAAGAACCAATTTTGGCTTTGTTGATTTTCTCAGTTGTTTGTTTCATTCCTGTTTTATTCTTGTTCACTAGTATCTTTTTTATTTCTTTTCCTCTAATTCCCTAATCTTTGATTTTCTATTCTTTTTATAGTTTCTTGAGATAGAAACTTAAATTTTCATGTTTTTCCCTCATATATGTCCTTCAGGGAATTCTTTTCCCTCCATTAACTGCTTTAGCTGGATTTCTGTAAGTTTGCTGTGTTGTGTCCTTATTACTATTCATTTAACATGTTTTATAATTTCATTTAGATCTTTTCTCTAACTCATGAATAATTTCAAAACATATGTTTAATTTCCATGTATTTAGATTTTTCTATTTATCCTTTTGTTATTGATGTCTGGTTTAATTCCATTATGGTGAAGAAACAAACTGAATGGTTTCAATCTTTTGAAATTTGTTGATGCTTTCTTTATAACCCAGCATATGGTCAGCTTCAGAAAATGTTCTTGTGCCCTTATAAGTGTTAATCACTTTTCAATGCAATATTCTCTATTGTCAATTAAATCAGTTTAGTTAACATTCTTATCCACATAATCTATATCTTTATTGATTTTTTTGTTTTTTCTATTGTGTACTAAAAGAGGATCTTTAGTATCCCACTATGATTTTAGATTTGTGTTTTTCGCTTTTGCTTTATGTATTTTGAAGAATGTTTTTATACTCACGTATCAATGTGTTGTGATTTCTTCCTGCTTGATTTGACACTATCATGGTGAAGTGTCCCTCTATCTTTAGTAATGTTTTTTGTCTTAAAATATAACATGTCTGATATTAGTACAGATTTACCAACTTTCTTTTGATTGATGCTTATATTGTGTATCTTTTTCTATTCTTTTACTTCAAACTTAGGCTCTTCTGAGTATCATATTTTTTTTCTGAGTCTAACAAAAATATTCTTTTACTAGGAGCTTTTTTGTTCATTTATATTTTACGTAATCATGGATACGTTACAGTATGTATTGGCTACCTTTTGTTTTCCATTTGGCTTATTTATATTTCTATTTTGTTCTTCTTTTCTTTCTTTTGAGGTAGTCAATTTTTTTATTATTTAATTTTTCCTTCTATTAACTTGTTAGTTTTAAATTACCTTATTATTCTGTTAGTGATTATAATAGGCATTCTCAGCTTATTATAGTACTAATATAAATTGCTACTTCTACTACTTTCCTGACATTGGTAGGAGTCTTTATATTCCCTTTACTTCCAGTCACTGTTGTGTTACCATTGCCATGCATTTTGAGTTCTGCATATAATTTATGCTTCACCAGACATTAAGATTATTCTTTTATATGGTTAGCATTTGTTTAAATCTCCATGTATTTTTACTATTATACTATTCTTTATTTCCTCCAATATTTCTATGTTTCCATCTGGAATTACTTTTTTAATCTGAAGGATTTGGCTCTATGTTCTTTAGTTTTTCCTTTAGTATAGTCTGTTTTAGACTAATTCTCTAACTCTGCCTTTGAAAACATATGTCTTCCACCTTCATTTTTGAAGGATGTTTCTACTGGATATAAATGATATGTTTTTATTGGATATGAATTAATTCTTAATTTTTTTCAGTCCTTAAAAAGTATTATTTACTTACCTTCTGGCTTTCATCACTTCTGTTGAGATAGAGCTCTCAGTGTTACTGCTGTTCCTGTAAAGGTAATGTGCTTATTTTTCCTCTGGATGTTTTTAAGACTTTTTTACTTTAAGCAATCTGACTACAATTTGCCTTGTTGAGGCTCTTTCTGTTTATCCTGTTTTTCAGTTTTAAAATATCCACTTAATTTCTTTTTTGTAGATTTGATTTATCTATTAAAATTATCCACACTTTCATCTACTTTGTTCTTCCTGTTCTGTTTTCTTTAGCATAATAATCACGGTTTTACTAAAGCCTTCATCTGCTAACTCCAATACATTGATCTGTGGGTCTATAGCTATTATATTATTTTTCTGTTGTTTATCAGCCAGTATTATTTCTTTGCATGACTAATAACTTTTAATTTTTCTCCAGATATTGTGTACTAAAGGACCATTCTACAAGATGTTTTCTTACAACAGAGGATATTCCTTTTCTTCTCTGTTAGGCAAACAAGGTGAGGTTCTGAGCAACTCAGTTCAATCAGAAATTGAGCTGGGGCACTGTTGGGTTGAAATGTAGTGAGAATTATCTCCTCTCTGGCTTAATTCTGCCTTTAGGGCATGGATATCTGATCTTCTGACTGAAAGCCTGAAGAGTCTCCATCTCCTCAGTACTGAAAGATCAAGGGATCGAAATTTACCCTGTGTAGGTTCCAGCTTCATATCCATGTGTCTTCAAACTCTGGAAGATATCTTGAGGGGGAGAGTGGCTATGTATTGAAGTCAATGTTATCCCAGAACGTTTTTGGTTCCCAAGCACACAAGTCTGAGAGAGGTTTTACTCTGCCTTTTAGAATCTTCCATCTTAGATCTCCTGTCTTCCACATAGCACCAGAACCAAGAAAAATTTCCATGGGAATTTGATGGTGCATTTAGGTCCCTGTGAGTTTTCATCCTGTCACACCAACTCTTCATGACTGCTGCAGCTTTGCTGGTTTTCATTCCACTAGAGTCTCTTTGCTTGGGTAAACCTAATGCTGAAGCTATGCTCATAGTTAACAAATGCCCCTAAGGTTTAAAAAAAAAAAGAAAAAAAGATGCCTGAATGATGTCAGTGTTCCTCAGAAACCTTTTTCCTTTACTAAAAATTAATATATCCAGTCCTTCTAGTTTCTGCAGTATCCTGCCATCTTTAAAAATACGACGTGTTTGTAATTGATCCAGATTTTCTTGCAGTGGAAGGACTAGCCTATATGCAAACTGAATGCAGAAGTCTTGCTTATTTAATTTTATATGTCTCTTCATGGTTTAGTTTGGAATCTCTAACAGGAAACTTTGTCACTACTATTATTTCTGATTCATTATTTGTCATACATTTTCAATAGGCATTTAACCAGAACATCTGAATATTGCAATCAAAATTCAATGTATAGTTATTAAATCATTATGGAACTGTTGCATCAATAGACAAATCAGTGGATCATAATGGAAAGTACAGAAACAAACCCAAAGAGACATCCACATTTAGTATGTGATAAAACTAACCTTTTGTGATTGTGAGGAAAAAAATATTAAGCAATGTTGTTTTGACAACTAAAAAAATATTTAGGGAAAAAAATAAAGTTTTATCCAAGCCTTTTACCATATATCAAAATAAATTCCAGACTGATCACAGATTTAAACATAAAATAAAATGGTAAAATATTAAAAGAAAATTGGGGATTTAAAAAAATATAATCCTTTAGGGAAGACATAAGTATAAGTCAAAAGCCATATTGAATTCAAACCCTTAAAGGAAAATATTAACAAATTTGAAAATTTTTATATGGTAAAACCATAAGAAGCTAAGTCTCACAATGAATAATAAGTTAAGAAAAAGCATTCATAGCTCACATGAGACAAAGGGCTAATTCTCCTAATATATAAACTCCTATAAATCAGTATGACCAAGATCAACAACCAAATGGAAAAAAAGACAAAAGATATAAATAGTCACTGTAGATTCTTAGATGTATGAAAAGATGCTTATCTTCACTTGCAATAAAAAGAATGCAGATAAATTTCATTGACATACAATTTTCAACTCTCAGGTCCACAAGGATCAAGCAGTTTACTTGCATACAATCTGGTGAAGATGTCAAAAAATAAGCACTTTTATTGTTTTGGCCAGTGCAAACTGGTACAATTTCTAGGGAAAGTAATTACCAAAATCATTTTCTCATTTAACCAATATTTATTATTATACAACTATGTTATTGGGACTACAGATATTCTGAAAGACCTTATGGATTAAATCAGAAATCAATAATGACATGAGCATCTATAATAAAAGGTAGTAATAATAAAATGTTAAAAGGTAAAAATATTAAAAGGTAAAAGGTAAGAATAATAAAATTAATTTAAAGAGAGGGCCATAATTGGATATCATGACAGCATCAGGAAAAATATTCCAGAAGAAATGACATTTAAGTTGAATTCTGAAAAGAAGGAATTAGTTAAATATACAGATCACTTTCCTACCCTTCTCTTTCTTGCTGTGTATAGGAAGGACTCAGACTCTTCTCTTATAGCTTCAATGTAAATTCAGCCAATGAGAAGCACTGTGGGATTCTGGATGATGGGAGGAGGAAAAAGGCTTGGTATTTGTCCCTTCTTCCTTTTTCTTTCATTAGGGTCTCAAGCAATGGCTGCATCTTCTCAATGGCTCCAGTTCTCATAAGATATCCTCTCTCTCCATGGCTCCAGCTTCTACTCTGAGTTTAGTGTCTATCTGACCTCTGGGATCAAATAACACCATCCTCTCTCTTTATCCCTCCAGGCCAAAGAATGGTAACTATTTCCTGTTTTGGCAGTTGGCATTGTATCACCTCCTCTGCTTGCTTTCTCAGTTCTTCAGTCATCTATGTGACCAATGCCTTCTACTAAATTTCTTTCTGTCTGAACTACAGTGGTTTTCATTTTCCTGTGTGGACCTGGACTGATATATGAGATAAGGAAGGCTAGTGCTCCAGAAAGAGAGAATAGCATGTCCTAAAATATACAAGTCTAGCTAGAGGAGAAGAAATAAAGTAGTATGATAGAGGAAGGGGTAAGAAAAAGGAAGTGGTATGATTTAAAATCAAGTGTTTTCAGGTGAGGAGATCCATTGATGAGACTTATTTTCTGGAGGACCACCCTGGGGGGAGACTGAAAGTAGAAGTCCAGTGAGGACACTGAAGTAACAATCTGGAGCAATGAGAATGGGAGCCTGATTGAAGACAGTGGCAGTGGGAATAGGCAGTGAATGGACTGAAGAGATATGTAGGAATAAGGATGGGTAGAATTTGGTGGCTATTTGGATGGATAGAAAGACAGAAAGGAATGAAGAATCACCACCCTTTTCTCCATTATTTCCTCATTTGATTGCATAGAGGATGTTACAGAATAGACATTTTTCCAGTACTTTCATCTGGGGGCTCCCCATTGAGTTCTTAGAACATGGCCCTAATAAAACAGGTGAAACATTGGGGTATTTCCACATGTATTTTCAAGCCTTTGATATCTGGGTTTGTGAGAGAGATTATCATACTAATTCAAGTCAGCCACCTGAATCAGGTTAGTGCTACTGTGCCAGAGATAAATGAAGCCTCTCTTTGGCGTATTGGTTTATTGAGGTTGGTTATACAAAGGGATCCTTGTTCAATCCAGACAAATCCATAATAAGGAAAATGACAAAGGCTTTACTACAAAGCTCATTTAAAAAATTTTATTGCTATGTGTTCAAACCAGTTTCTAATCATTTATTGAAATTATTCTGGGAAATTGGAGTAAAATGTAAAAAAAATAAAAACACATAAGTAGATAAGAATTATTCACAGTCCAGCTAAGGAAGGAAAAGGGGCACTCTAAAGAGAATGGGCTATAAATCTTCATCAAGCTTCTAAAGTTTGAAAGTTGAAGGTCTGTTGTTTACAATTTGTCTCCCTTTTGCAATGAACTATTGGAAAGAGGGTTTGGAAGGGTGAAGGAAGGACAGGTAGGAGTGGTCAGAAACCACAGAAATCCTGCTTTTCCACCGTAAATCACCATCTTGAGGGCCCTTGAAGTTCCATTCCTATTTCTGCAATGACAGTGCAGTGGGGCACTTAACAAGTCAACTCTGGGATCAAGCAAACTGAGTTCAAATCCTGATTTTGCAGTTTGGTGGTCCTGTCACTACTACTACTCATGGAGCAGGTGACTTAATGTCTCTGTGCCTCAGTGTCATCATCTATAAAATGGGTTATTAATGGAAAGATTAGAAAACAATTCCATTTACAATAGCATCAAGAAGAAGAAAGCGCAGAAGAATAAACTTAACCAAGGAGGAAGAAAAGACTTGTACACTAAAAACTATAAAACATTGTTGAAAGAAATTAGAGACACAAATAAATGGAAGGATATCCTGTGTTCATGGATCAGAAGACATAATGATATTAAGATGACCCACAGATTCAATGTGATTCCCATCAAAATCCTAGTGGCATTTTTTGCAGAAATAGAAAAATTTATCCTAAAACTCTTATGGACTCTCCGGGGACCCCAAATAGCCAAAAGAATTTTGAAAAAGAACAAAGTTGGAGGTCTCACACTTCCTAATTTCAAAACTTAACCCCAGAGCTACAGTAATAAAAAAAGCATGGTAGTGGCATAAAGACAGACATTTAAAGCAATGGAATCAAGTAGAAAGCCTAGAAATAATCCCTGGAATATAAGGTCAAATGATTTTTGACAAGGGTGCCAAGACCATTCAATGGGGAAAAGAAATCTTCAACAACTGATACTGGGAAAACTGGATATCCACATGCACAAGAATGAAGTTGGACCCGTACCTCACACCACATACAAAAACTGACTCAAAATGGTTCAAACACCTAAATGTAAAGGCTAAAACTATAAAACTGTTAGAAGAATAGTAAGATTAAATGCATGTGAAGCTCTTTGAGCCATGCCTGGAACTGAGTAAATGATACAACCTTTGCCTGGGTCATGCATGGATGGCTCCATGGGGCAAAGAGTGGGCTAGTTTTCAGCAGCTCAGCAGAGGGAGGGCTTATTCTCTACACTCCTTAAAAACAAAACCAAATAATTGGGAGAAAAAAGTGGAGAGGTCTAAAGACAGTTGAAACCACAACTCCAGTAATTAAATCAAATTTTCTAGTTTGCTGTTAGTGGCAGGATGCCCCTCGACAACATCTGAGAAGACTCTAGTGAAGGGAAAGTTGCTACTCACAAGACAATTCGCTACCTGTTTTAGACTCTAGTTTCTTGTCTATGTTTCCTTCTAGTTACCTGTCTCTTTAAACTAGCTACTGTGTGGTATAGTTCCACTCTCTCTCAAGACATTTTAACACGAATCTGAAGATATTTATCATGAATCTTTTGACAAACATCTTCCCAGTCACAGACAGAAGGAGATGGACTTAGCTAGAGGCAGATCACTATGTGACAAAGATGCTAATAAAGAAGCTAACACCTGGGGCGCCTGGTGGCTCAGTGGGTTAAGCCTCTGCCTTCAGCTCAAGTCATGATCTCAGGGTCCTGGGATCAAGCCCCACATCAGGCTCTCTGCTCAACGGGGAGCCTGTTTCCCCCACCACCCTCTCTCTGCCTGCCTCTCTGCCTACTTGTAATCTCCATCTGTCAAATAAATAAATAAATAACATCTTAAAAAAAAAGAAAAAGAAGCTAACCCCCAATAAACCTACTTTCTTGAAGGCACAAGGTAAATAATGGTCCTCCTGCACTCTGTATATTTCATACAATACTGTGTATTGTATGAATATGTGATTGTCTGGTGAATAAATGAGTGCATGAAGACCATCTAGCATGAGGGGCCTAGAGCCATACATAACAATCAATCATTTTCATTCCAAGTGTAGTAGAGGACATTAAGTAAGACAGGTCTTCATATCTTTGTTTAAATGTTTAAAGGATTATTGTTGGAAAGACGTTTTCATTTTTAAACTTATAAATAAAACTATTCCTATAAAGGATGTAAAATGGCCAGAAAAAGAATTGATCTTACATATATTGCTTAAGAGGTGAAAACTATGATAGATGTGTAGAAGTTAGAGTGATACAGACATAGGCTTAAATTAAGGAAGAAGTGTTTTAAAAGTAAATCCAACAAAGAAAAACTTTCCCCCAAAGTTCTGAGCTCTTCGTTCTTCACCAGGCCTAGAGGATGCTCTCTAGGAGACTTAGGTGAGACCCATCCAATTGGTATCCAGGGCTGAGGTCCTATGATTTCTATAATCTCTCAAGGCAGCTTCTTCAGCTTTTCTAGCAATGTGAGATGTATGCTGATCACATGCTTGTTCTCCAAAGATTATCCTGGAGCCCACAACAGAATGAATTTCATTCCCTTCTCATAGGATTTAGAACTGAATGGCTGAAGAACAAACAGAGAAATTTCCCTTGGAATACACGTACTCCTACTGATTTATATCTTTGCTGTAGAGGTCTCTAGAGGCTGTAATTACACAAAATATTCCAGTTCCATGCATTTTAGAGACATTCAGATCTTGGAAATGTGCACAAGAGATGGACAATCTTATCAAAAGTTTCCTTTTCCACATGGGGATCAGACTAAATAATACTATGGCACTGATTCAGGCAGTATCACGAGACTCATAGATGGAATGTGTCCTGTGTCCTGTCCCTAAATACTACTTCAACACCTTCTGGGCATTTCCCTGTTTATTTTTCTATAATGTAGAAAGGTAGCGTCACTAACAAACACTTACCAGCATACACAGCCCATGGGCATTCTCAGTATGAAGGAAAAGGTCAATGGTAACAGTCAATTTTTTCAAAATGAAAAACTAAATAAACACTAAAGGCAAACACAAAAATTCATTACCCTTAGAATGTGTATGCTTGAAAAAGGCTTGAGATTCTGTAGTGCCCCATTCAGAAAGATTAAAGAAAACATAATACATAAATCCTTTGTTGTGAATTTAGGAAGAGGGAAACTGTGTCACTGAGTAGACCGGCTTCCATTGGGAAGAGAGATGACTTGGTCCTAATCTTCTAACCCGTTGCTGAATGACTTCAGGTGAGTAATTAGTTCTTTTGTGCCTTAGTTCTCCCAAGAGTAAGGAGCTGGTAATAGGCCTCTCCTCCCATTTTGTGAGACTGGATAAATTTTGTATCTCTTAATCCCATCAAATAACTTTAGTTCGACTTTCCACGGTCCTTTATATGGGGGCACCCACAGCCTTGGTACTATCTCTGACCACTGCACCATCCATGAGAAAGCAATACACTTTCTATTTTTCACAAGTTAAATCTGAAATGAGGAGTTATGAGTGATTCTTGGTCTACTTGCCATCTTAAGCCCCAGATTTGGCGAGGATGAGACACTGCCTGTGGTGAATTAAGGCCTCTGATATGATCTCAGTTTAGTAATGAACCAGCCCCAAGGTCACTTCAGTTTCTGAGATGTTTATGGTATTTCTCTGTTGATTATTCACCTTGGTGCTGTCTTAGTGAGCTGCAGTGACCTGAAAAGATAATACTGTCAAACTGATGATTCAGCGTTTTGAAGGTATTCACTAGGCAATGCAAGAGATTGTCCTAGTGTTTTTCCTCAAGCTCTGTTTTTAGGAATGGCTCTTGAGTTTCTTGAGATTGCCCATACTTTTTTAGTCAAAGTTCTTTCTTTCTTTCTTTTTTTTTTAAAGGGCCAGATAAGACATGCTCAAAGATACTCTCTTCTATTTCACAGAAAAGGATGGACTATTCTCACTTCTTCTTCTTGTCTCACCTGAAATAGAAAAATAGGTGAAATTGTCAAGGCACCCCTGTTGTCATTCATTCAACAAGCATCTATCAGCTGCTTTTTCTGTGTTAGACATCCGCTAAAAGCTGAATATAATTTGTCTAGAACAAAATGGAGGTGGCTCCTGGCTTCTTGGCACTTGCACTAGTGTCAGAAGAACCCTTGAGAAAACAAGAAATAGAGATTTATAGAGAAAGAAGGTAGAGATTATTTCTATTGGGTGGTCAGGGGAAACCTGAAGGACCAAAAGATGAGAAAGCATTTTTCTGGGGATTTCCAGAGAGGTGATTTCAGAGAAAAAGGAAGAGCTTATGTAAAGACTCAAGGGAAGGAAAGTTTGACACATCAAGGGATAAAGGAACTTTATTTCTTGTTACTCAAAGTGTGGTCTGCAGACCAGCAGCATCAGTATTTCCGAGGAACTTTAAGAAAATGTAGAACCCCAGGCCCTACACTGGCCTACTGAATCAAATTCTGCATTTTTAACAAAATGTCCCGGGGTCTCATTTTCATATTAAAGCTGAAGAGCACTGTCAAAAACACTGGTTACAACCCTGACTGCACATTGGAATTGGCTAGGAGCTTTTCTTTTTTTCTTTTATTTATCTATTTGAGAGAGAAAGAAAGAGAGAGCATGGGGTGGGGGGTGGGGAGCAGAAGGAGAGGGAGAAGCAGACAGGGGCTTGACCCCGGGGCCCCTGGGATCATGACCTAAGCCAAAAGCAGATGTTTAACCTACTGAGCCACACAGGTGCCCCAAAAATCTGCTAGGAACTTCAAAAAATTCTGCTCTCTTGGTCCATTCCACAGAAATTTATTTGATATGGGCTATAACATAAGCATCAGTATTATTTTTAAGCTCATCAGGAGATTCTGAAATGTGGCAAAATTTGAGAATCACTTCTGTGATTCTCAAAGTACAGCACCTGCCACATAGTAGGCACTTGATAAATATTCATGAATCAAATGCTTGGCTCTCTAGCTTTCCCAGAGATCCCCACAAAGTGGCTGTAGGCAGACACAAATGTTACCCTGCTCTTAGTGTTTCAGAAGGGCTACTCTTCCCAGCAAGATGAAGCCAAAAGCTGCACCATATGGAAGAACGAGTTCAGGAATGACTATCCCAGGGAGTCATCCAATTCTTCCACATGCTGAATAACTGTTAATTTGGACATCTTTGTGAGTTTGTTGGGGGTCTTAAGAGAACATCTCTATAGTGCCCGGGCACAGGTGAGGAAATGTGATCCTGAGTTGAATTCAGTATAAAGACAGCATGATTTTCAGATTTCCTGCAGAACTGGG
The DNA here is from genome assembly GCF_002288905.1 of Enhydra lutris kenyoni. Classification (NCBI taxonomy): domain Eukaryota; kingdom Metazoa; phylum Chordata; class Mammalia; order Carnivora; family Mustelidae; genus Enhydra; species Enhydra lutris. The sequence continues at coordinate 12,125,087 of NW_019154132.1, read as the reverse complement.
GAGAGCCCACACCAGGGGGAAAAAAAAATCTTCAGGGCAGTCTGGTAACATTCTTGACTAATGAGCTTGGAACAGAATGTCCCAACCCTGGCATTATCAGGGAAGACTTGAGGGAGGGGAGGTGTGAAGAGGGTACAGAATGTGATCAAGGGAAGGATATGCATGATCCAGAGCTGTGGGGAAGCCCCCTGGGTACTTTTTGCACCTGTGCATGGTAAGAAATATGCAGCCAACAATGCTTACATTAGAGAGCACAATGCAACCCCCAAGTCAAGGACAATTTAGTGACCAGAACACAGTCAGCTTCCCTTTGCCCTAGAGTGGCCCAGGAGCCAGAGAGAATTGAGAATGCACAGAGCAACCCCTGCACTCACCACAGGAGGTTGCAAAAGATTTTCAAGAGAATAAAGCTCATTATTTCCTCCTTGTTGGGGCAGCAAAGTTTTAAGAGCTATTCTGGAACACTGCTGTTTCAGGTAAAGGACAGTCATGGAAGTTGGGTAATAACGTAACTTGACATGGAGGAAGGGACGAAAAAGGAAATTTGGGTGACACAAATCTATCTGTAAGGCCTTTCTCAACCTTGTGAGAGAAAAAAAGTTTCCATTCTGAATGTAAAAGAAAAAAGCAAGGTCCTAACATAGAAGAGATACCCCAAATCCCGGAAAGAGCTGCATGAATGCTTTCAGGCTGTTCAACAAACTACTGAGTCAGCAGAACAAACACATTTCTAGTTGGGGGTTGCCCACTCCAAGGCAGAGGTACTAAATAAGGTCACTATATTTTAAGGGTCATAAGAAGGCTTAGGTAAACTTGGGGTCCAAGTGAAGGCAAGGAATTATGCAGGTGAAAGATTATGAGAATATCAGTCACTTCTCCAGAAATGAAAGCCTTTGATAAGAGGAATATAAAAACCTAACACGAACAGAATAATACCAGGGGAAATGGCATAGTCCTTGGGAGTAAATGATTTCTTATTATGCACATAATTCATATCCAGAGTACTTGTTCTGTGAGTTTCCTAAGGAACTGGTGCATCTAGTCTTTCCAGTGGCTATGTGCCTGCGGTTCCAAACCATGAGTATAATCTGGTGAGGTGCAGCTCTTGGCCTATTCCACACTTGCACCCGGGGAGCTAAAAAGGACCAAAGAAAAACACATCAATGTGCTACCTGGTCTTCCCTTAAACTCATGACCACAGTGGACAATGGACCTTACCACCGTTGGGCAGGCATTCTGTGTGTGCAGACCCCATTACCTCTCCCATTGTCCTCGAGGACTACTGCCCACCTTCTCTCCCCTGAAAATTCCAATTTCTCCCCTTGACTCTGTCTCCTGAGCTGATACCTACCTTGTTTCCTATTTCACTTTTTTTTAAAAGTAGCAATTAGATGAGAAATTCCCCAGTCTCCCTCTTGTCACATCTACCCGGCATCTGTGCCATCCATGTATTCTGCTTTCTCTCCTTTCTCTGTGGTGAAGTTGTCATTGCTGCCAACCAAGGTCAGTTGCAACACTGGTGCATTAGAGCTCATGCTCTCTTGTTATCCCAAGGAGGGAACCGCCCCTCCCCATCTCTCATCATCTTGTCTCAATTTCCATGAGTATGCACGTGCTGTAACATCATCCATTTTTTAAACTTCTCTTGCCCACCCCCCTTCTCCCTTCATGAGTACCTAATTTCTCTGCTTCTCTTTAGAGCAAAACTCCTCAAAGAATTTTTAAAAGATCTGTTCCTGCGTATCTTGAACACCTAGGACAGAATCTAGACCACAGTAGGTGCTCAAACCTTTGTCAAATGAGGGAATGAATGAATATGTGAACTATAGCCAATGTAGTCATCAATGCAGTGGAAAAACGTCAGACTAGTCAAATCAGCTCTCATTCTCAAAATGGTTGTGCACCTGAACATACATAATTCTGCAAAACTAAGAGTCTACTGTGTGCTGAGCACTGTGCTATATACTTTTATGGGAAGATGGTAACCGTCTTTTACTCTTCCTTCAAGAAACCTAAAGAACAACAGGAAAAGTAGTATGCAAATGTATAGGGAGAAACCAGATAACACATTAAAAAAAAAACATAACAATTCACACATGGGAAGATTTTGAGACATAAGCATTTATAGAGGTCCTGCCGTATTGTATTTTTAGCTAACACTTACTTGGCTCTTACCATATGCCAGACACAATATGCCAATATGAGTGCTTCACGGTATAAACTTATTTATTTATTTATAAAGATTTTATTTATTTATTTGACACAGAGAGAGAGATCACAAGTAGGCAGAGAGAGAGGAGGAAGCAGGCTCCCTTCTGAGCAGATAGCCCGATGCTGGGCTCCATCCCAGGACTCTGAGACCATGACCTGAGCCCAAGGCAGAGGCTTAACCCACTGAGCCACCTAGGTGCCCCGATAAGTATTATTTTAAATTCCATTTTGTAGAAGAGAAACTGAGTCACAGAAGGTCAAGTAAGTGACTCAAGATAACACAGCATAAAAATACTGTAATTAGATGAATAATAAAGTTACCAATGTACCAAGGAATAGGCAGGTGTCAGTTTCTTGGAGTCTTGAGAGAACACCTCTTAATGTTCACCTGTTTCTTCTCTTAATGATCACCTGTCGATCATCGGAGCACACCTGTTGTTTATTGCCTACTCAAGATGGGGTACTATAGGAAATGGTTCCTAATAGAGTATTATACTTCCTTCCAGAAAAGGTCACAACTAGGATGTTAGGGCCTAAGACCACTGTTTCTCAAACTTAAATATGAATAGAGATCAACTGGGAATCTTTTTAAAATGCAGAGTCTGATTCTGTAGGTCTGGGAGGGGCCAGAGACTCTGTATGTCTCACAACTCCCAGGAGGTGTGGACTTTGCTGGTCCAGACTTGTTAATTTGAGTAGTAAAGAAACTGGACAAATTAGTGCCTATACATGATTGAAAATAAAATTGGCCAATCTGTAACTGACAAGTAGAGAAGTCACCCCAAAGGAGTGAAGTTGAGCGACAGGGAAATCTTAGTTTCTTCTCCCCGTTTTGACCATACATCACGGTCACCAAAGCCATCACCAAAGTCAAGATTCTTGAAAAATCTCTTTTCAAGTGAACAATTGTTGCCAATCTCTATGTCATTCATAGTTTCCTAAAAAATATTACTCAGAGATGAAATTGGCTTAATACCCAGGCCTTTAACTTATCTATTGTTCCCACTGGACCAACAGCTAACTCTTAAAATACCTTTTCAGTTTATCTTTAACCCAGAAGCATGGGTCTTTTCCTGGTCTTTGGCTGGCTCCCTGCTTCCTCAGCCTAAACAGAGGCCTACCCTGCTGTGTTCACTTTTCCTGCCTGCTGCTAAAGGAATTTTAGGGAAACAAAAGCACTGAGCATGCACCCCATCCAAGAGGCCTTTCTGCTTTGAGATTCTGCTCTTGAACACCACAGGTGAAGTTGCCCCAGGAGCAGAGCACCTCCCTTCCTACTTAACAGGCATGGTGAGGTTAGAAGGTTAAGGTATCCTGCCCTTCAGAGCATCTTACAAAGATTAACAGATCTGGACAATGAGCCTCTGGCAGACATCTACAGTTACAGGGGAAAGCTGCCCTAGGCAGTCAGGGGACTGGTATTTCTACAGACAGGAGGAAGTTTCAAGCACAAATTGGACAATATCTCAGAATCCTTGTGTGTATAATGCGTGTGCACAGATACATGTATGTATATGCATAAAAGGTATAAATATAATGCATTACATAAAACAATACGTGCTTTATATATGTATTTTATATGTAACATTTTATATTTATATTTATATATAAATACATACCGTTATGAGCTGTATTGTGTAGCTCCAGGATTCATATCTTGAGGTCCTAACCCTCAGTACCTCAGAACGTGCCTGTATTTGGAGAGAGTATCTTTAAAGAGATGATTAAGTTAAAATGAAACCACAAGGATGGATCCTAACACACTATGACTTGTGTTCTTATAAGAAGAGATTAGGACACAGTCAATGCACAGAGGGGAGACGGTATGGGAACACAGGAGAAGGCAGCCATCTGTAAAACAAAGAGAGAGCTCTCAGAAGAAACCAACCCTGCTGAAGGTTTGATCTCAGACTTCCAGCCTCCAAGAATTGTGAAAAAATAAATTTTTGTTGTGTAAGCTGTCCACTCTGTGGTATTTTGTTATGGCAGCCCTAGTAATAAATACATAACACTCATACATGCATGTGTGCGCGTGCACGCACACACACACGCACGGTGGCCACAAAGTCTGGAAAAGCAGACAAACACATTGTAAAAGATTTACTGTTATCACACTACAGTAAATGATAAAACGATATTATTTTAGAGTCAAGACTTTATGGCCATCCTCTATAGGTAGAAACACACACAAACATTTTGCCCTCTCCTTGCTCTGGGAGAGAGAAAGGGATATAAAGCAAATATAAAATGGACAGATAAGGCTGACACAGGGCTTCGGAATGCTCCTACATAGTTTTCTGCCAGATGTGGGAGTGGAGAATAATGTCTCTAGAGTTATTTTCTTCTGACAGCCATTGGGTTCACTCTGACTTTGTCCCACCAAGTGGCCCGAACACATGTCTCCACTTGGCCTTGAACGAGATACCCCTCATGTTGCTTTGGACTTCTTTGTATTTGTGAATGTTCTTCCCAGACACTCTTCAGTGAAGTCTCAGACTGGGGGAGAGTTGTGCCTGTCTCATGATGGTTGATCATTACTAAGAATTTGTAGATTCTCTGACCATCATTATGCACAGAAACTGAAATGTAAAAGTGAAAACAAAACCCCCTGAGAAATGAGAAGGAAGAGTCACTGAGAGGAAGAGAACCAGCTTCACCGATCCAACTCTCGAAAGTATGTGGCTGTGGGGGGCGGGGACGTGAGGGAGGAAAAGTTCCCTTCTTCTGCCACAGTAGTAATTATAAAAATAGTAGTGTCACTGCTTCATTAAATGAGGAAGTCCAAAAATAAGTATTATTGACAGAGTTAACAACTTACCAGGACATCTCAGGTCACTGGAAGGGAAGGGAAGGGAAGGGAAAGGAAGGGAAGGGAAGGAGGGGAACTCGGGTATTTAAAGAACATGTTATGTATGCCCGGAGCCTTCTATAGATTAGCTCGGGTGAGTTGTTACCATAATCATGTAAAGTAGATTTCATTATCCCTGATAGAAAGAGCTAAGAGACAATAAGTCAGATGTTGCTCGTTGAATTACCAATCCCTTTCTCTCTTGCTGTCTTTCTCTGTGGAAAATGGAAAAGGTGAACATGGACTTCTCTACCTTCCCTGCAGCTAGGGGTAAGCTGCCTATATGACAAAATTCCAGGCAATGATATGGAAGCATCTGCGGAAGATTCCCAGGGTAGACTTCAAGTCTAAATGCAGAGACTTACATAACCAACTGCCTATTCAGCATCTTTAGCCAGTGAGCTGATAAGACTCTCAGTCCAACTGGTCCGACTCATCCTCTTGGCCTTTCCAGTGTCTCTGCCCGGTCCCTGTGTTCGCCATCTAACTAAATGTCAACCCTAGTGTCCCCAGTGTGCAAGTCTGCCAGCTTAGTCATCATTGCTTCCTCTTCCTCTCACGGTCTGTCCATATCCAGTCAATCCACAGATTCTGCAACTCTAGGCTTCTCCTTACCCCTGCTGGGCTGTCCTGCTCCAAGTCGCCAGCAACTCTTGGCTTTGAAGCCTCCTAGTGGGACGCCATGCTTCCATCTTGCCGCCTCCTTCCATGTAGTCGCAATACAGCGCCCACAGTGGCTCTGTTAATATGTATATTGTGTTCTTCCTCAGCTCACAATGGTCCCATGGCTTCTCATCTCCCTCGGAATAGAAGCCAAAGTCATCACAGAGCCCCAGAAGTCCCCACCATGTGACCTGGCCTCCTGACCTGTTTTTCCTTGAGTGTCCCCCTCTCTCCTGGTTCACTCTACTCCAGCTACATAGATTGGCATTAGAACTTTGCACTGGATAGATTCCCCTCCCCTGGAAAATTTTTCCATAATTTATTTTCATAGTTTAACACTACTTTGTCTTTATGCAAATATTACCCACTCAATGACATCTTTTTTGACCCACCTCACTTAAAATGCAATTTCTCCTTACTGCCACCACATGGAGTATCCTTCCCTTTTCCTGACTTTATTTTGTCCATAGCATCTCCTACCATCTACTACTACATATTTTACTTATCTTATTTATCCTCCATCACCCCCTCCATCCCCACTAGGATGTCAGCTTCATTTGGACAAAAAGTTGTTCTATTTTGTTAACTATGGGAACACCTAGAATAATACCTGATCTGAAATAACTGCTCAATAAATCTGTGAATAATTAATGAATTCATTGATGCTAGGGGATTTAGAAGATGACATTTCCTCCCTTATATAAGGGATAGGCATCCCTTGAGAAATCATTTGCTATCTTTAAAACTGCTGAGAATATTTCTGTTGAAAATCAGCTGGTAGCCTTAAAATGATGCTGAGAAAAAAAAGATCAAAATATGGAAAAGTCTTAAGTCATGCTGAGTCCCTGAAGCATCACCTGCAATCTTATCTCTAGACATAATGTGAGGAAATATCACCTTATCCACACAAACCAGGTATCCACAAACTATGCTCCGCAGTCCAACAGTCCTCCTGCTTGTTTTTGTAAATAGAGTTTTGTTGGAACACCTCCAAATTAACATAATGTCTATGGCTTCTCTTACCTGCAACAGAGTTGTATGGCCCACAAAGCTTATAAGATTTACTATCTTCTCTCTCTCTTTCTTTTTTTAATCTTCTCAACTCTTTTTTCTTGTTTGTTTGTTTGTTTTATTTTTTTTATTTGACAGACAGATCACAAGTAGGCAGAGAGGCAGGCAGAGAGAGACAGGAGGAGGAGGCAGGCTCCCTGCTGAGCAGAGAGCCCGATGTGGGACTCGATCCCAGGACCCTGAGATCATGACCTGAGCCGAAGGCAGAGGCTTTAACCACTGAGCCACCCAGGTGCCCCAATCTTCTCAACTCTTGATTTAAGCAAACATTAATTGAATTTTCTTTTTTATTTTTCCAGTCAAAAGGATTGTAGTCATGGGCTACTTGGATGTCCTGCTGTGGGAATGGCATAAGTGAACAGCAATCCCAGATCCATGGATCCATGACCTGTGGATCCATGACCACATTCTCAGAAGCCACACTTCAGGTAAATTGCTATTCCATAATGGCTAAGCATAGATGCCAAGCCCATGAGTTGCAGGCTTCCTCCAATGAGTGACTTTGGCTCAAAGATTCCCATCAACTTGGCTAAAACTTTCGTGCAACTGCACTGGAATCTCAGATTCTCCCTATCCAACCCTCCTCCCTTCCCTTTCTGCTTCCCAAGAATCAGACCTGCATCATGGTCTGAGGCATCTTCCTACATATTCCTTCTCCCTCCTTCCTTACCCTTCACAGGTGTTTTCTTCAATAAATCTGTCACGTCTAGTCTTGTTTTGCATTTTGATTCTCAAAGGATCCCAATGAACATAAGTATTCTTGACCAAGTGCTTCTGTTACTCTGAGTTCTTGATGTTAGGCACGAAGAGCTGATAAGAAGGGATTTTAAGATTTGAACCAGCATCTGCCTGACTCAAAACTTCATACTTTCTTAACACTGTTCTAGTATTGTTATTCCCCTAGACACTTTTTTTTTGTTGCTGGTTTTTAAAAGATTTTATTTATTTATTTATTTATTTATTTAGAGCAGGGGGAGGGGCTGAGGCAGAGGGAGAGAGAGAATCTCAAGCAGACTCCACGCTGAGTGTGGAACCCTGACACAAGGTTTGATCTCACAACCCTGAGATCATGACATGAACCAAAATCATGAGCCACCCAGGTGCCCCTTGAAAACACCTTTTTTTTTCTTTCCTCCTTATAGTCATTCATTCAGTAAGGAATCCGCAAAATCTTTATAGTCATGAACTGTGTGTTTTTTTTTTTTAAAGATTTTATTTATTTATTTGACAGAGAGAGATCACAAGTAGACAGAGAGGCAGGCAGAGAGAGGGAGAGAAGCAGGCTCCCTGCTGAGCAGAGAGCCCGATGTGGGACTCGATCCTAGGACCCTGAGATCATGACCTGAGCTGAAGGCAGCGGATTAAACCACTGAGCCACCCAGGCGCCCCAATGAACTGTGTTTTATTCACATGTATACTCTAACACCTAGCAGCACTTGTTAAACAGTTGGCAACTTTATGATAATTGGTTAGATGAATGAATGAATGAATGAACAAACATTTATTGAATATCTGTGAAGCAACTCTTCCTCTAAGTCAGAAAGGAAAGATGACAACAGGTGTTGACAAGGATGCAGAGAAAGGAAAGTCCTTGTGCTCTGTTGGTGGGAATGCAAGCTGGTGCAGCCACTCTGGAAAACAGTATGGAGGTTCAGAAAATTGAAAATAGAGCTACCCTATGCCCCAGTAACTTCACGACCCAGGATTTACCCAAAAAAGATGAAAACCCTAATTTGAAAGGATACATGCCAGTAAATACACCCAGTATATTTATAGTATAGTATATACATGCCAGTAAATATACCCAGTATATTTACAGCAGTATTATTTGCAGTAACCAAATTATGGAAGCAACCAAATGTTCATCGGTAGATGAATGGATAAAGAAGAGGTGGTACACACACACACACGCACACACACACATACACACATACACATACACACACATTGGAATATTACTCAATCATAAAAAAAAAAGAATGAAATCTTGGGGCATCTGGGTCACTCAGTCAGTTAAAGCATCTGACTCAGTTTCGGCTCAGATCATGATCTCAAGGTCCTTGGATTTAGCCCTCCATCTGGCTCCATGCACAGCACAGAGTCTGCTTGTTCCTCTCCTTCTGCTCCTCCCTCTGCTCTCCTTCTCAAATAAATAAATAAATAAATAAATAAAATCTTTTAAAAAAGGAATGAAATCTTGCCATTTGCCACAACCTGGATGGGGCTAGAAAATATAATGCTTGATGAAATAAGCCAGAGAAAGACAAATACCCTATAATTTCACTCACATGTGGAATTTAAGAAATCAAACAAACCAACAAATGAAAAAAAGCAGACTCTTTAAGAGAGAACAAACTGGTGGTTCCCAGAGGGCCAGTGGATGGGAGGTGGATAAAATAGATGAAGGGAATTAAGAGGGCACTTGCCATGATGAACACTGAGTCACGTATAGAGTTGTTGAATCTCTAGACTGTACACCTGAAACTAGGATAATACTGTATGTTAACTACACTGAAATTAAAATTTTAAAAAATTTACTAAGAAAAAGAAAGGAAGGATGAGAGCATCTGGAAAAATCCCCCGTGCTGTCCTCCCCATGCCAGATTGCAGCTGAATTCAGTGCTACTCAGCATCAGGGCTCCACCATACTTTATTTCCTACATTTGCCAGCCCTGAAGACAAGTTAGATCTGATCTAAACCAGCTCTCATCTAACATGCACTTATCCAACCACACTGACACAGTCTAATAGAGGAATCTTTCTTTTGTGTTTGAATGTACTCTGTACTCTTGTTAAAAACATAATGATCCTCTCGCAAAAATGTACATCACTATCCAGATGAAAGTGATAAAATGGAGAAAAGAGCATCATCACATGTGAATGCAGAAATGGCCTTGATTACCTCAAAGGAAGGCACTGATAAAAAGCTGTAGGGAGATGAGCTATTTTCAACTCATCTGAATGATGGATTTCTGAGAAAGTCCTTCGCATTTGCTTCTAGATGCTGATCTCACTAACGAATTTTCCGTGGGCTATTAAAAACAGACATTGTAGTCAATGTCTTAAACAACTGCTTGAAGACTTCAAGTTATCATCATAGAGTTGGGAAGTCATTTTCGTTGGGCAGCTCATTTATTGCTGGAAGTTTTAAACTAGCTTGTGAAGATCTCATTAATGCTCTTTCTCAGATGTTTCAAGATACATCAGCTTCTACATTAGTCTTTTTCTGACTAATTCCCACCTCATTTTTCTGGTTTCTCAAGTTACTATGTTTTAATATGGAGGTGTGCCAGAGTGATGGCACAAAGTGTGTTATGTCAAATAGTTGTCAAATGAGTTGACAGAATCTATCAGTGGGAGCTGGGTAGGGGGAGGCTGGTGAGAAGCAAAGTGAGAACTAAGATCTGGGAGAGCCATTGACATTGTTTATTCCCATCAAGAAGAATTTTAAAGAGTGAATTCCACCTTCTTAGATTCCTTCTAATGTTTCCAGTCAGTGGGGTTGCTCTAATGAGTTCAAATTGAGATTAAAGCCATAGCTACAATTTTTATTTCAAAAGCTTTTGCCAATAATGATGTCTCCATTTGGGGGAGATGAAGTGGAACAAACTAGAGGTTAAGAATCAAAGCACTTGGATTGGATTCCTGGCTCTGACCACTCAGTCCTTTGTAACCTTGAGCCAGAGGTTCTTCTCAGGCATGGATACACTCCAGAAGCTCCCCCGATAATTGAGACGTGTACCCAAGAGCACTGCTTGAGGCAAATCACTTCAACTTTGTGAAATCCCATTTCCTTAACACTCTGAAGAGGACATGGGATTCACTAGGGATTAGGAATTCTTGTTGCACATTAAAAACGGCACCTTTTTAAAAATAGTGTTACAGGACCCCATCCAAGACCAACTGAATCAGAGTCTTAGAGGGCGGGGTCCAGGCACTGAGGTTTTGTTAAGAATGCTCAGGTGGTCCTAATGTGCTGCCAGAGTTCAGAAACATTGCCCTGATCTTCAGGTTCAGTACTAATCCTCCAGCATGTGAGAACCATTGACTCCCTCCAAGGCTCCCACGGAAAGCAACAAGAACCTGTCCGGGTGGCTCTGCACTTTATGGCCAAAAAACATCTCCAGCTTGTGTCCTTGGGATCCAGGCAGGACTGATCTGGGGGTATTTTTATGGGAATAAGAGGTCACACCAGAAGTCAGATTTTTTACTTTGCTTTCCTTCTCACCATTTTTCTTTAAGCATACACAGACACACAAGACCTTTTTTATGGAGTTATGAAATAGGCACAGCTTGATGCATTTTTATCTATGTATACACCTGTGTAGCCATCACACAGACCAAGATATAGAATACTCCCAGAATACCCCTGAAGACTGGCCATACTATTTTGAGAGGATGTAGAAAGTCTGCAGAATCTGGCAGATGGGCTGTGTTCACCACCTGTCATGGTATTCTCCACCTACATTGTTGTGTCATGAAATACATCATTAGATGTGATTCTCCCATCTCTCTTGCCACTATCCATGAAGTTATCACACATGCTTTTTTCTTCCTTCAGAAAATATATGCCTTGTTTTCCTTTTATGTCCCAGGATATTGGCTCTATAATCTCACTCCACACTGGCTCTTAAGGCCAAGGACTGGGTCTGTCTTCCTCACCCCCTATGCCTGCAGCCCTTATATGCTGATGGACATTTGTTGAAAGAATGCTGAATAGATACATGACTTTGTTGGGGGGACGGCATCCAAACAAGAGGAGACATGCTCCTGACTTCAAAAACTTTTCTGTGGTGTAGGTGGGTTGGGGAGGGTTTGGTGCAGGTACGCTCCAAATACCAGGAGTGCCTTGTGAGTCATTATAAAATGAAAGATCATCAGGTCAAAATGATTTGCTATTGACTCAAACATCAATAGACTAAAACCTTCCAGGGAACAGAGGAAGCAGAGTGAAGAGGCCATCTGAGAGAGGCCCTGGTTAACAACAGTGGGCTCCTGGATAACGAACTCAGGTCTTGAGAGGAGCAAGGAGAGTAGGAGAGAAAGAATCCCAGATTAGTGGAAAGATTTGAACAATGCCTCAGGGCAAATATCTAGCCAGTCTTGTGAAGTGAAAAACAAGCACATTATCTGAGTTGGAAATGGGCAGTGTTGAGGAGAAATAAGAGAGGAAGGAGAAATGTTACAATAAAGCCTGTTGTTGGACGTCTAAGGTAATGGCCAAAACTTTTTACTGTGTCACCAAATAGCGCTGCCAACAGCACCTGTGGATGCTTGTTCTGGTAGTCATGGGGGCGGGGGGTAGAGAGAAAGGCTGAATGCAGGTACATGGATTAGGAGCTGTTTCCACTACCCAGATGTGAGCCCGGTTGCAGGGGTTAGCAGTGGTGATCATGAGGAAGACATGCCCAAGCCTTCAGCAGGTGTGGAAGGTCAGGTGTTCAACAACACACAGGGGATACAGGTGTTAACCCCAGAAATGGGAACTTAGGGACTGGGTGACCACCGTAGGGGAGAAACTGATGGTTTTAACTGGCTCTTCTTTTGGGGTTGGGCGCATTCTATGTCTGGTGTTTGGGCAGCACCAAACTCACCTTTGGAATGTGAGAAAGGAAAGAGAAGGAAAAAGGTGGCCAATCCCATTCCATTCTCTGGCCGAGGATATCTTGAATCAGTAAGGCTCACTACTACCTAAAGTTGAGACTGTTTTATGTACACTTGCTGTCTTCTGGATACATTTAATGTATTTATACCTGTGCCCTCCAGAAGAAGTATGAAAGCTTAGGTAAGCCTGGAGAGACCGGGGAGCCACCACTTTCGGGCCAGGTAAAAGGAGCCTTTGCAGCTCAAGGGTCTGGCTGAGCCCTGATCTGCAAACATTTTGATCATCCCTGATTTGGAGCCAATAGAGGAAAGCACTAACACGTCTCGCAATTGCATATCAGACCATAATAGCACCAAAAGCTAGACAGCACGACGATCCTGTCTTTTTAAAAGGTGCCAGATGATTAACAATGGTGCCTTAGATCTTATTTGTAGATATGCCAGCACTGGTAGACACCATCAGAACACATTCTTCAGGGTAGGAACCGATCACAGGCTGGAATTTACAAAATCCTGGCATGCCTTGGACAGCAATTTTGTCATAGCTGTCCAGGGGCATAACTGGCATCGTCTTTTCCCTGAATTACCAAATCCTGAGCATACCGGAGGCAGAGGAGCAGAACAGAAGGGGCAATAATAAGGTCTGGCCCAAACCTTCTTAGACAGAGTAGGAGAATGTGCCCTGCTTCTTAAGCCTCTCAGCAGCGGACTGTGCATATGAAAATAATAGAGCCCAGTCAGGCCGCCCCAGGCTCCGGAGGGTACATAGCGTTCCCACAGCAGCAAGGAAGGGAACACAGGCGCTAGCAGGCCTTTTCTGCCAAGAACTTCTCCAGTAAATTGTTCAGGTAATTTATGTCACTGAACTATACAATTTATCATCTTCCAGAGAGCAAAACACAAAACATGCACATACAAAACAAACAAAAACAAAAACAAAGCAAAAACCAAAAACAAAACAAAAAAAAACCCCAACTAAATACATAAAGAAGAAGAAGAAAGAAAGGAAATAAAATAACTGAATTAGAACATAAAATAATATTCCCTGCAATATGGGACTTTTTTTTTTTTTTTTTTTTTTTTGAGAGAGAGTGTGTGTGCCTGTAGGGTGAGGGGCAGAGGAAGAGAGAAAGAATCACAAGCAGATGCCTTTGAGTGTGGAGCCCAATGCAGGGCTCCATCTCATCACCCTGAGATCATGACCTGAGCTGAAAGTCCCCTGCAGTTTGGGACTTTAAACACAGTTTACCCCTATGTTCTCTTGTCCATTCCAGAGATGTTAAAAAAGAAAAATCTTTTATTGTCACTAAGACTGATGAAAGCATTTTTAATTTGGACATGGTGTTTCAGTTTTCATTTCTTCCTTTCTTTTTCTTTCTTTTTGTTTCCTTCTTTTCTTCTTTCTTTCTTTCCTTGGCTATTTCATAGAACATATAAATTGTTCGCATAGTGAAAAGTTGTTGCTTTCCCATGATGGTGCCAGAGCCAGGCACTCATTTGCATATCAAAAGCTAGTTTGGTCAATGTTTTTGGTTAGATGGCAGTGGTAAATTCCATTCACAATGGATTCTGAATCTTTCATTTTAACCTTAGACATGCAACATAGAAACTCGAAAAAATATTAATCATTTCAAGTATACTTTGCCTTGCATTAGTCAATTTTCTGCCTAGTCAAAAATGCTGTTAGAGTTGAAACAATATTGTTTTGGGGATTGACAAAACTATGGCAGACACAAGAGGAAATCTAGTGACGTCTCTTAAATTAGAAGTAGTGTATCAAGTTGGGACTGGCTCTAAGAAACGTTGAAAAGAGGCAAAGGAGGCCTTTGGTGCTTCTCTCTTCTCAGCGAGCATCATTTCCAGGACATCCACTCATCTTCACATTGTCTGAGTCTTGACCATGTGCATGCCATCTAACTTTGATGATTGGAACATGAAATCAAGGCATTTCTCTCCAACATTGGAAGAGGAGCCCGCTGCTGTCCTTCTGCTGGAGGGCAAGAGAATGATCTTTGTCCATATGGGTGGCTCATCTGTGATATGTAATAAGCCAATTGATGTTACCATGGCACAGGAAAGAAACAGCTCAAAAGAAGCTTGGGGTTCACTTCCAAAGAAACTCTCGATGATCTCATGTAATATACATGCGGTAGTGACCAGAAAAGAGCAATTATGTCCACATAGGACGCTGTAACATTGAGTGGAGCTATGGGGAAATGGAACCTTGAAATGAAGAAGAAATGGCCACCATGGAGGTTGGGAGCATGCAGAATGAGAACTACATTTCAGAGGTGTTAGGATAAAGAATGAAAGGCAGAGAAAAAGGGATCGGTAGACTATGTTCAGAGGATTGTTAGTAGAGAATAATTACAAGATAAATCGTAATGCCAGCTTGCCCATCAGGATAATATTATGGTCTTTGTGCAACAACAGAGGATCATTGGTGACAACAGTGACAACAAAACACAAAATAGTGTCTATTCATGTAGACACACACTCTGTTATTCTTGGCTCCCAGGGATTTTTGTTTCCTCCTTCTGTAGGGAGATTCTTTAGTTAAGGTGGGGAGGAATGCATCCTCGAAGCTTGAAGCTGCAACAGAAGTATTTTCTTGCTTGACTATTCTTGACATTCTTTGTATTGTCCTGGAATTTGTTTGGGGTAGCTAGACTGGGTAGGAGTGCATCACTTCTTAAGGCCAGGAATTCCCCCACAAACAGAGTTGGTGGCCAGGGTCAACTTAAGCAAGCCTATTGTTTCTTGGGCTGTAAGTGTTCAATGAATAAAAACTTACTAAAAATACCTCTGCCACTAAGAATAAAACACCCATAAAAGTAAAAATAAGTGACCAAACCCAAACCCACTTCAAAGTCAGAGGTATGCCTTTCTTAGGCAAAATAACCGAGCAGCAGGTTTTGATGTTTGCTTGTAAATTTAAGGTGGGGAAGAATGTTCTATATTATTGTTCACCAGAAGGGCCCATGAGGATATTAAGAGTAATTCAGAGATGTTCAAAAACCCATGTGAGAATACAGAGTAGCTCCTGACCTTAGCATAGGTCAAGAAGATCATGAGTCTAATCCCAGACGGTTCAATGAACTACAGTTCTGACTCCCCAGATCTATCCTACCCCCCAAACCAGCCTCATCCACAGTCACACATTCTTTCATTGACTCATTTAACAAATATTTATTGTGCCTCCGGTATGAGCTAGGCACTCTGCTATGCTTTGAGGGTGTAAAGATGAAAAGACACAGAATCAAGGGTGGGAGGGACATGTAAATCAACAAGGCATAGTGTGATAGCACGCCCTGAAGGAGATACACCCAAGGAGACCACACAGGTGGGGGGTACCTATCTCAGTCCAGAGCCTGCCGGGAAGCTGAGGAATTGCATTCCACATAGGAATTAACACAGTCCCTTGAGATCAAGAATTTCAGGAGTACAAGTTATGTGTAGAGCAGCCACGGGAGACGGGGCCATCTAGGTTAGCAGGTCTTAAAGACCCCTGTGCCCCCAAATGTGACCCCATTAACTCCATGCTTCAAGTAGTCTCATCTCTCATGGCAGTGTATTAAGACTTGGAGAACACTGAAATATTTCTTTGAAGATATATGATCCCTGGCCACCAGCATTTGAGTTTAAATTAGCAAGCCCAGAGAAAATAAAACACTGGACAAGGAAATGTAGGGGGAGAATAAAAGAAAGTCAAGAAGAGTCTAGGCATCAAAGGTTTACTATGGACCAGTGCAGTAGGATACTTCAAATCTGGAGAGATGGTCCTGATGCCTGAAGAAATCTGTACCCGCAGAGAAAGGAAGAATATGGGAAGAGAGCAACTGGGTCCTTAACTAGGGTCATTCCTTGCCAGCTCAGTTAGATAGAGGTCTTGGTACCCCAAGCCTTTGCTCTAACTGGGCTGCTGAGGTGAAGCGCTCTTCCAACACACCCCAAATTTGGGATGCCCGAACAGAAGGTCAAAGTCATCTTTAGTCTTTCCTCATTCCCCCTTGCCAGGCAAATAGTCCTAAAGCAGTGCTTCTGACACTTGAAGGGGGCGTAGGGATCACCTGGGCGATCTGGTCAAAATGCAGATTCTGTGTCCACAGCTCTGGGAGAGGGGAGCCTGCATTTCTCCCCATCTCCCAAGTGGTGCCAAGGCTGCTGGTCCAAACACCAGGTTTGGAGTCACCAGGGGCTGGAAAGCCGATCTCCTTGGCATCTCTCACATCTGGCCTCTTGTCTTTGCAAACCTCATAAGCCTTAGTTCAGGTCCTCCATGCCTGCCCTCGGCATAGCTGGTTCTACGCTGAATCCATTCTCCACACCGGCCCAGGGTGATGGCGTAAAAAGGGAATAGAGCCATGTACATCCCTGCCTCAATCCCTTCAAAAAAATGCCACTTTGCCAAATAAGTTATTTTCAAATTTTATATTTTAGTTGAACTCTTAATGCAGAAACTTTCCTGAAATTCAAGATTTAAAACATATGCAAATGGTGCCGCTCTGGCCAAAGTGGAGGGGAAACGCCTCTGTTCTCCATTCTCACCTACTCAGCTTCCTGTTTCCCCGTAGCAGCTCTGAGGTTCTTCCAGAAACCTGGATCCTGATGAACTAGAGACCTAACAATGAAATCCAGAAGCCATTTCAGGTTGAAGCCAGTATGTACCTTTAAAGAGGTTACTCATTTTTTACTCCTTGAGGAAATGAGTAGAAAACTGCTCCCTCAGAGAGTTGTTTTACAGATTAAACTAGATTGTGTGTGTCTCATACCAGGGATAGAGTAGACACTCAATAAATACTTGTTCTTCTTTTCTCAAAACTTTACAGTTAGATATGTTTTCCTTTGGCTTAAACTTCTTTCTCCCGGTAATGATAATAATCGTGCCAGTATCACTGGAAGCGGTAACATACTGGCCTTTTTAGTGTGAATGGACTTAGTTTAGGCTCTCTTCCTGTGAGCAGACTTTGACTGGGGGTGGAGGCTGCTCGGAAGGTCCCTGAGCAGCTGCTGAGGGGGGTGGAGAACTGACCAGAAGGGACAACCAATGCACAGTGTGGGGCCTAGGCCAGAGGAAAGGGTGAGCCAGTTTCCCACGAGTGTCTATCACTGGTACACTGGCTTTCATATCATTTAGCACGGAATGCTTAGAAATCCTGAGCAAGTGGCTGTTAACTAAACAAGGATGTCTGCTTGTAGTTGCAAAGTGCCATGTACACTGGCGTGCACCGAGCTTCCTGGGAAAGGGTTCAGTCCTGATTGTCTCTCTCAGACTGCATGTGACATTCACAGCTGGGGATGAAGCAAGACATTTGGTACTGCTCCGTGGGCACAGGTGTGGTCCCCGTGCTGGAGCTCTCACTCCTCGAGGGCAAGCAGGGGGCATCTGTCACACTTTCGTTCTTGCCTTGTCCACATCTCTCTCTCCTTGTGGTCCCCTGGCCAGTCTCCTGTCTCCCTGTCACAAGGTATCCGCCCCAAGAGAACTCTCAATTTATGGCCCCACCCAAGGGACTGTGGGCACCTTTCTGGAACCAGTTTTTTCCCAGCTCTCCGCCACAAACAGGTGGCACGACAGCCTGAAGGGTGCTTTTGGGCAACGCAGAGGAAAGGTCCAGAATGTATGTGAACCGGCTGCTTGCTCTCACCTAACCAGACAGCTTTATGCGAAACCCGAACCCTGTTGCTTAAAGGATTTTACTGCTTCAGGTTCCTGGTGTGAGATCGGGGAGCCAGGTTGGGGACGGAGCGCGCTCCCTGCCCTCCAGCGCAAAGCACTTCCTCCTCAGGAAACTGGGTCAGTCCCGGTGTGGGGCCATGGCACCATCTGCGGGTTCCCAGGAACCCCCCAGGAGAACAGCCTCTGAAGGTCTTATCAGACTGCGGCATCTCAAAGCCCCCTGCGATGTTATGCACATAAAACGATAACCTCCCCCACAGAGTTAATAATTACTTACAGCCCGTGAAAAGCCAAACACATCCGCAGTTCCAGTCAACACCAGGGAGGCGGTGGAAATGCCAGCTGGCTGGTAAAGCAGGTGAGAGGCCGACAAATAAGGGCAAAGGAAAGCATCCACCCAAATCCGCAGCCTCTCCAGGTTCTGAGTGCCAGGAAGGCTAAATTCATCCCACAGATCCTCGTGCGGGCTCACGCAGTCTCTCTGCCCTGTTGGGAGTATGTTAGCAACTGCGATTTGCACAGGGACAAGAACTATGACCAAATATATCACTGTGCACAATGGGTCTGATTGCAGCGATGTCCATAGGAATTTCCGCCAGAAGCAGCTGGCTGTCTCACTAGCCTTTTGCAAACACACTGAAATCAGAAAACCTGCACAGAGAAAATATGCCAGGTGAGGAGAAAATGTCGGGGGTCCTTCCTGATACTCTCCTTACACTTGCTTCGGACACCCCCCTCCCTGCCACCGAGGTGGGGTGTGATGTCTAAGACAATGCGTCCAATAATTCGAATCATGCCAACTCTTTCTCAAGAGATCTGCTTTCGAATAAAATAAGAAGAAGCACGGAACTTGACAGTTTAACCAGAAACCGCATGGATGACCTCCGCGGGTTTTCTGGTTTGGAAGTTAATTGTCACCATTTCCCAAAGAGCTAGAAATAGGCTGTTCCGTTCCAGGGATAATGCAATCTTGTGCCATGTAAAGGTCTGTCCTTTAAAAATGCTTCTCGTCTGGGGTGCCTGGGTGGCTCAGTGGGTTAAAGCCTCTGCCTTCAGCTTAGGTCATGATCCCAAGGTCCTGGGATTGAGCCCCGCATCGGGCTCTCTGCTGGGCGGGGAGCCTGCTTCCCTTCCTCTCTCTCTGCCTGCCTCTCTGCCTACTTGTGATCTCCGTCTGTCAAATGAATAAATAAAATCTTAAAAAAAAATGCTTCTTGTGCACTCTCCCACTGCCCACACACCAACTGTGAGCCAGGTCAGGTGGGGGGTGGGTGGGCGGTGGGGGTGAGGGGGTGGGGAGGGCTTGTTAGTCTCATGCTGTAGCCCAGGAAGGCAAAACTGGAAGGTAGTAAATAGCCTGAGCGTAGTTCTCTTGGTCTATGGCTTTGTGTTCGTCCCTGTTCAGGCCGCTAGGATTTCATTCAAAGTAAGGTAGGAAAACATGGGGTGTCACCGAACAAGTAACCCAAAACCCTGACTCGAGCCAGCACAAGAGTTTGGGCCTCCCCAACCAAACCCTTCGTCAGGAGCAGCACCGCCGAGATTTGGAAAATACCAGTGAAATGTGAAGAAGGAAAATAATGCTTTTATCTTCCCCTTTTGGTTTTGCTAATTTTTCAGTAAAAGGGGACGTCAGAAAACCCCAAGTTTTGCAATGAGGAGGCTTCCATTTTATTAACTCAGTTAATAGAAACACAGACCGGCTATTCCTCTGACTGCGTACTTTTTTTTCATTGTTTGCTACTTGAAAAAAATGCCCCCCACCCCGCTCCCCCAAAGGGAATTATGAGAACTTTTGTCTCTCTCTCTTCTTCCTTTGCTGCAGGTGGTTGTGCCTTTTAAATTCTCCCTTTCACCTGCTTGCTCTGGAACTGGATCTTGCCCTCACTCTGAGCTGTTGCTTTTCATCTGCCCTGGGCTGGAAATGGAAAATGCTAGGCTTGTCCCAATTGTGTGTGTGTGTTTTTTAAAGATTTTATTTATTTATTTGACAGAGAGAGAGATCACAAGTAGGCAGAGAGGCAGGCAGAGAAAGAGGAGGAGGAAGCAGGCTCCCTGCCTAGCAGAGAGCCTGATGTGGGGCTCGATCCCAGGACCCTGGGTCATGACCTGAGCTGAAGGCAGAGGCTTTAACCCAGGTGTCCCCCCAGGTGTCCCCCAATTGTGTTTAACAAGAGCAGATCAGTCTCCAAATAAAGGACTGGGTGACTGAATACGTACCAGCAATGGCATTGACTTTATAGCTTTGGAAATGTTCTTCTCCCCAGCTCTCTTTGGTGTTGTCAAGGTTACCAGACAGGACACCTTGGGATGAATGAGATGGTCCGTGCATTCCCGCTGGTGAAATTGGTGGAACCGGTTATTTAACAAGCCAGAGTGGAAGTCACAGGAGGTGTAAGAGTCCCAGGTACAGTCATAGAAGATCAGGATTTGGATATTCAGCTGGAGTTTGGAGAACCTGAGGTCCATAAGCTGTGCTTCTGGGTTTCCTCAGGACTGGAAGGGGAGTGGTGAAGGAGGTGGACCCCAAGGATGAGGTCCAGCTGTCGGAATTCAGGGTCATTCACTGTGGGGTGGAGACCAGATTGGTAGAAATTTACTCTGCGTTCCCTTAGGTTAAAAGGGGAAGGAAATAAAAACAAACAAACAACAAAACAACAACCAACAGCTTGGCACCTTCAGCATAAAGTCCAAACTCAGAGAAAATTTGTGATCTAGCCCCTTCCCAGGCCTCCCTTTTCACCACTCGCCCAACTAAATGATGCCATCCCCCTCTCCAGAACACCCTCCTGGCTCACCATCAGTCTCTTCCTCTGTGCCCCAGGCATCACCCTTGGTGATGAGTTCCTCCTCTGGGGTCAAGGCTCAGGCAACCTGTGAGCGTGGGTCACATCCTGCCCTCAGATTTTTTTTGTTTTAAGATTTTTATTTATTTATTTGAGAGCAAGAGCTTGCAAGACAAAACACAAACCGGGGCATGGGGCGGCGGGGGCGTGGTTGGGCAGATGCAGAGGGAGAAGCAGACTCCCTGCTGAGCAGGGACCCTCCCCCACCAACAATGGGGGACTCGATCCCAGATCCCTGGGATCATGACCTGAGCTGAATAGACACTTCACCGACTGAGCCCCCCCAGGTGTCCCCGCATCCTGCCCTCAGACTGCACGTTTCCTAGCCTGACCCCCTGGACTGTGAGGGCTTGAGGACCAACACAGCCTCTTGCTCATTTTAACGACTGTGGCACCCAGCCCGGTGATTGCTCCGGGGATGCTCGGTAAGTGTGGACTGAAGGAAGGAAGGAATGCACATTTTCATGTAGGAAAGCGGCCCCAGAGAAATGTCTGGAATGAAGCTGGGCAGCCTTCACAGCTTGATCCTGGTGACAGTGGCAGGAGGGGCAGAGGACGGAAGCTGGGGCTGATTGCATGCGCCTCAGGCCCTCTTGGTGTGGACAGGACACTCCTCCTTCTCCACAAGTTCCCCTGAGTCACTCCAGAATCCCTGCCGGTCCCCACTCTAAGGGCTAACCCTACGATTGGCTTTGCCATCCCTTTGGTTGGTTGGGGTGGGAAAGGACTCAGTTTAGAAAGAAACTGTTGGCTGCGGAGCCTTTTCAAGCGTTGCTGAGGCATTTCTGATTCATGCTGGCAGCCTTTTGTTAACTATATGGGATTTTGAGTCAACATTTTTGTTGCTCTTTTTAATGTTAATTGATTTAATTTATTTAATTGAGGTACAACATAGATACAGTGAAATTCAAATTCTCTGTGTTATAATTCAGGTCTTTGACAAATGAATACGTCAGTGTAACTTATAGCCCTCATATTTCTGTCACCCTAGAAAGTTCCTTCCCACTCCATTCTAATCAATCTGCACTGTAGGGCAATTTTGAAAAAGTTGAGAAAAAAACCTAAAATGTTGGTTGTCCTGGAGCTTGCATGATCAAAGCAGGCTGTGTTATGTGATGAAAATACTTGCAAATCAACACTATAAATGACGTGATCCAGTACTACATGGAATGGCTCAGTTTGCTACCAGGACATGAATTGATGGAAGTGAAAGGCATTAGAATGTCACCTTTGGAGTCATAACAATGCAGATACCTGCGCCAACCCCAATGCCATTAAATTGGCATTCCTTGGCATGAGATCCAGGAACACATATTTTAAACAGATGTCCCCAGGAAGTCTGATAGGAAGTGGGGCAGGGTTTGGCACAAACTGCACTTTGGAAAACATAGGGTCAATTATGGTTGGACAGAGATCATTACTGATAGATGGGGAAACCAAGGGCCAGAGATGTTGAGGGGCTCATTCAAGATCACACAGTAAATTCATGGCATGGCCTACATTTCTGGGAGAGGAACTGGCAAGGTCAGGAACACAGTCATTTACACTGGCCTACTGGGGGGTGTCCACAGGCCAGGGCTAGCCCCAGGGCACAGCATCTCTAAGACAACACCCCGCTTCAGAGCTCTGGGGCCTCTGTGTGTCTGAGAGAAAGTGAGGAAGCACCCACTTGCCCTTCCAGCCTCCAGACGATGGCAGACCCAGAGCCTTGAGGACTCATTGGAGACACAAAAATTTGTCCCCACCCTAATTCTTCCCCTGTCTTGACAGTGAATTTCAGGGACTGAGCTACTCCATGGGAGGATGGCAGGCTCTCCACTGGGCTGAGAGAGAAAGATTAGTCCTCACAACATTAGGCCCAGGACAATGTCTCCTCCCCATTTGACAAATAAGCAAGGGAATCAGGTGCTGGGATGGCTGACACCATTGACGAGTGACAAGGCTGAGGCCCATCCAGCCTCCCAGCCTCCTCCGTGGCTTCAACGCTGCCACATGTGCAGCATTTTGGTGGTCCCTCAAGCAGAATTGTCATCTCTTTCCCCACCTAGACAATCCCAAACAGCTGATAGATCACTGGAATGAATTGCCTTCCTGATGAACCTTTGATCTTTCCAAGTATTAATTTATCTCTGATGTGTGGGCCTCCCATCTATGAGGTGTGGAGAGAGGCAGGAAGTCAACACTCTCTAGAAAAGAACAGGGTCTCATAGCCCTCTCACCCTCTCCCCTCAGTGAAAGGTAAAACTGAATGACCAGAGTCCTCAGACCTGCTTGGAAGTGGTGTCAAGACCAGAATCCCAGGGGAGACAGGATTCGAGAGCAGCTGGGAAGCCTTGCTTGGGTGAGAGCTGTGACTTGCATCACAGACATTTACCATGGCAATGTGGAAGGGCCCTCTGGCCTCCAGCTTCCATGCAGCCCCTCTTGCAGTCCCTGACAAGTCTTGTCCACTCCCAAAAAAGGGTAAGTGAGATGGAATTGCAGGCTGAGGTCCCCAGATTCATCCCAGTAACACCTGAGAGCCCACTGTGAGAAGAGACAGTCAGGGGTCTCCGGTCTCTGTTGGGGTCCTGTTGCACCAAGACCCTGGGCAGCCACTTCATCCTCTGGGCTTTAGGTTTCTTATTTGTCAAATGAAGCGTTTGAATTAAGTTGCCTTTTGGGTCACTTCCGGCATTGTGAGTTACAGTCTACCCCTCCCAAGCCAAAGCTCCCAAGGACCTTGACTTTGTTTTGTTTCCTCTTGGGTGCAGATACAATGAGCACACAGCCAAGAAAGGCAAAGGTCGAACGGTCATTCCAGACAGAAGGGTAGACACTCATTGGTGAGATTCTTAATCTTAAAACTCTTACCTTTTTATCTTTGCATCCTTAGGACAAAATACCTGTCAGTACATGCTTTAAAAATGGGTGTGCAACCCATCTGAGAATTAGGGCTCCATGTGGCCTGTTCCTGACTTGCCACTCCACTCAGAGAAACACTGCGTACCCTAATAAAATATGTAATAAAATGTAACAGTAATTGCAATTATTACTGTATCCCTTGAGACACTTTCAAGGAAGGTCTAATTCACAACCCTGAGAAATACTCCTTAAAACTCCCATCCTCTTTTCTCCTTCTCTCTTCCACACCTGCTGCTGCTCATGAACCTCTTACCCTTGAACCCCCTCTTGAAACACACTGTTCCTGCCCTCTGCAAAGACATGGCCTCCTCTGGCCCCTGCTTTTTGGGTTCCTTCTCCCTTCCTCCCTTCTTCCCTTCTTCCTTCCTTCCTTCCTTCCTTTCTTCCTTCCTTCCTTCCTTCCATCTTTCTTTCTTCTTTCTTCTTTTCTTTTCTAGAGAGAATGAGAAAGCATGTGCACAAGTGGGGTTGGGGGAGGCAGAAGGAGAAGAAGAGAGAATCTCAAGCAGACTCCACACTCAGCATGGAGTTCAAGGTGGGGTTTGATCCCAGGACCCTGAGATCATGACCTGAGCCAAAGTCAAGAGTCAGAAGCTTAACCAACTAAGCCACCTAGGTGCCCCTTCCCTAACTTCTAAATAGCAACCTTAAGATCCATCATTCTAGATATACACCTTCATTGCTTTAACTCTCAGAGACTTACAGGCTTCATTCAGGCCACTAACAATGGAAGCAAGGGGGCCAGTCACCCTCTATGTGACCCTGCTTCACTTAAGGAGGGCAGGACAGGGTGAGGAAGGATGACATCATGATTCTGCCAGAAGGGGCCATAAAAAAAGTGGGCTTGGGAAAGTTTTTACCACCCTTTGTTTCAGCTCATTTCTCCTTCTTTAAGTTGAGATCATTAGAGCTCTTGCAAGTTTTCAAAAAAAAGTAGTAAAACGTAAAAATTTAGCAAAAGTCTTGGCCTATAGCAAGGACACACTAGTCATTATCAATACTATTGTTGCCATAATTCTCCACTGTTTCTTTGAGTCCAAATGACACGTGAATCTCTCGGTGTTGTCTGAATCCCACCGGAAGCAACCTACCTGAGTAAAACAGGCACTGGCAACGGGAGCTTATCTGAGAAGGTGTCTGGATGGAAGAGGTCCCTTCAAGGTCTTGCTTGGTTAAATAATTCATCAATCCTAATTGGGAAGAGAAAGATGTATGGAATAGAACCACCCAAGAGGAAATAAACATTCAACCCTAAATTAGTAATGACAGATTCCCCATTCCACGTGTCAAAAGATAAATTGTCCCCACAGGAGAGTGACACAGGAAAGCCCTTATCAGCTGGCAATGGACACACCCCACAACCCTGCAGACATGAGGGGTGTGGGACCAAGGTCAGGACATAAACCCTAGGTTCTTCCTGGCTGTGCTGGGAGCCATCTTTATGGCCTTCAGCTGAGCAGGTAAGATTTGGTTGCCGGTAATTGCCAGTAATAGCTTCAAGGATGAGTTCTAGATTCTCCCAGGTGGAAGGCCAGTGGGGCTGTGTGACTGCAGAAGCCTTTTGTGGTGAGTTCTTCACTTACTGCTGCTTCTCTGTTTGCTCTTTTGTCTTGGTTACTAGTAAAAACTCCTCCTCTGTTTATTTGTCAGAAGGTAGGCGAGATCATGTCAGCTGTCAGCCAGTCTCTGCCCTGAAGGCCTTTGCAAGGAAAGGGGTCACTTGACCACCTCTGAGCCACCTGGAGTGTCTGGATGTGCGTGGCCCTTCCTCGTTCCTGCCCAAATAAGCAAAAAGGGAAGAAACAAACGAAAATAAGGAACTTTCGAAAGCAATAGAAAGGCTATGACAATGGGGCAGTTGGAAAATCTGGCCATGGAGAAAAATGGAAGCCTTAAGTCAATGGCAGAATAGGACAGGTCACCCCCCATGGGATTGGCACCAGCTCACGCCATCTCCCACGGGCTCTCTCCTAGCCTGAGGAACACCCTGGAAATCCAGAGGGCGTGCTCTTTCATTGTGAGTGTTGTGTTTTAAGGAGCTCTGGAAAGACTGATAAAAAAAAAAAAAAAACACCTATTATCACTCCTTGTTGACCTACCAAATTTCTATTGCTAGGAGATACCGGGCCTAGTGAAGAGAAGAAGGCTTGGAATCTGCAGAGTTTGGGCTGTGTCGCTGTCTGATTTACTAGTTCCATGGGGTGTGGCAGAGGACTTAAATTCTCATAGGCTCTCTTTCATTACCTGTAAATAATAATCATAATAATCATTAAAAATAATCATAATACTGTGTGATGCAAGGCTATTGAGAACACTGACTCTGAGAGAACAGATGACAGTGTCTGGGGCTTAGGTTAATTCTCAATAAAGTCACCTGTCGAACACCAATTAATAAACGGACCCTTTCTGCCTAGTCCTCCACCTCTAATGCCCCTAGACTTGCAAGAACTTCCGATCAGCCTTCACACATGGCCTTCCAGAAAGGAAGAAAACTAGTGGCCTGTCAGCAAACAGTGGTCCAGTTTCTGTGGTCAAGTCAATAAGTTACTCACTGAAAACATGATGCCTGCTCCGGGAGCTTTCTGGTTGCTGTCTGCAACTATGGAATAATAGAGTCATTGTCATAGGAATAAACATACTAATCCAGACAGATATGTGCAGCCTCTAGGGTTTCATTATTCACTTACAAATAACTTGAAACACTTAAACCTTTAAATATATAGGAAGAGGGGCGCCCGGGTGGCTCAGTGGGTTAAACCTCTGCCTTTGGCTCAAGTCATGATCCCAGGGTCCTGGAATCGAGCCCTGCATCGGGCTCTGCTCAGCGGGGAGCCTGTTTCCCCTTCTCTCTGCCTACTTATGATCTCTGTCTGTCAAATAAATAAATAAAAGCTTTAAAAATAATAATAATAAATAAATGTATAAGAAGAAGTAGAATCCAGAGGCCAGAATTTTCCTTGACCTTCTTTATGGACGCTTGATGGTAAAATCTTGTGTTTCAGACTCGACATATCAGGTTCCAATACAGAAGAAGCTGAAAAATAAAACATACAACAAATATGGCTTCAAGGGGGAATTATTTCCCCTACAGGCTAAACTTGATACTTTGCCTTAAGGAACTAAAACTAGTTCATGGGAGAATGCGACAACCAGTTTGTATTTTACCATTTATAATATCATTCATTCATTCATTCATTATCAAACAAACACTTACTCTATCTCTGGCACCATGAGGAATATTGGGGATATGAAGCTGTATGAGACAGGAATTAGACATGGTTTCTGCCCTCAAGGAGCCTGCGGTGGGATCAGGGGCATAAAGCTACACACGCTAGTGGACTGAATGTGATAAAGCCAGACAAGGGTATGTGGGTACTCTGTTGTGACAGTGGAGGGGAGAGGAGGTTAATAATGCTTGAAATCACGTTTGATTTGATTCTTAAAGAATAAGTGGTGTTTGTTAGGTGGAAAAGAGAAAAAAAAACAAAATCCAGCTAGAGAGAACAATGTGAAAGTGTAGCGTGTCATAGATGTCCCAAGTATAACAATGCCAGATGAAACATGGTATGTGTGTGTCCCAGATGAGAGATGGGGCTGGCAATATGGGTACCTGGAATCGGCAGTGAGAAGTTTAGAATGCCATGCTAAGGAAGAGGAAGAAACGTATGTTGAATTGAAGAGGGGAGGCTTTAGGTCCAGTGAAAGAGTGATGTCTCTCAAGACAAAAATACTGGGACAGTGGATAGATAAGTAGAGAGGGGACCTCTCCTACTACAGATCATTCCTTCATGTGTTCCAAGACCAGGAAAAAATCACACTGTTTGCTTTCACTACCTTCCCTCCACAGATGTATTCATGCAAGTTTTTGAAGCCAGGTTAGAAATTTAACAAGCACAAACAAAGTCAACCTAAGTGGAAAGCAGGGGTGGGGTGGGGTAAGGGTGGTATTTGGGCTGGTGTGAGATGTTATGGAACAAATGCCTATTTTTTTCATTTTGGTTTAATTATTAGACACATACTTTTATTTTTTTCTCGTGGAGAACTATGGAGAACACTGACTCTGAGAGAACAGATGACAGTGTCTGGGGCTTAGGTTAATTCGCAATAAAGTCATTTATTGTGTTTAATATGGAAATGAAGCCTTAAAGAAGGCCATAAAATTTTCTGTGTGTATTCTAATTTAATGCATGTAAGTTGGTCTTTTGTAATTGGCTTTCTGTTTTTGCTTTTGTGGTTAGAAATGGTATCCCTTCTAAGAGATCGGGTACCAGTGATTCTCTTCTATTTTCTTCTAACTTTCAAATCTGTTTTTAGCTTTCATATTAAATGCCAATCCACATTGAATTTATTTTTATGAATGGTCTCAAGAAAGGTAAAGTCATGGTACATTTATGAGCCTTATTTTTTTTGTTTTTTTTTTACCCCTGTTGACCTACTCATTCCTTCATCTTGTCATCGCTTTTGTTCATTTCCTGTTTTTGTAGTTATCAAAAGTAGGGCATGCGTTTCCTGGGTGGTTTTCCTACAGTCATAACAATGTACTACTACTAAAGCCATTCCTTCTGGCTCTTGTTATTTGTGTCCCCAAGCTGGGTACCAGGGCCTTGCCCTTTGCCCCCCATCCCAAGCCACCTCCTTGAGTTTTTGAGCTGTTGTTAAGAGCTTACAAACTCAAAACATGGCCTGTAGAAAGTGCCCCCACTCAGGTCCCTCTGGCATAGCAACAGTCAGGCATCCGTCTGGCCCATCCCTTTGGTGATGGCCTGAGGAACTTCCAGGCTGAGGATAGGGTGCAACTATCCATAGATTTTTACATGCCCACTCCTTGAGCAATACAGACATTTACTCATTCCTTAAGCAAACACAGCAGTCCAGATACAGAGACGAATGAGAGGCAGTCCCTGCCCCCAAGGTACTCCCTCGCCCTTCTAGAATGCTCCAGAGAAACTTCTGCGTACACCTACCTCTTGAAAAAGACTTCATGGGCTGACATCATGGGAACCTGCCCCATCTCATTCAATTTACTCAACAAATATTTGTTAAGCTCCTACTGTTTGCCAAGAACTGCACTGGGTGCTGGGACACGAGAGCTCCAGAAGCTGACCACTGAGCAGAAGGCAAACAGATAGAGGTGGTGACACTTCCGTGGGCTAGAACTCAAGCGGGTGAAAACTCAGGCCTCAGACGTTATGGCTTTCTGGCTTATTCATCACCACCTGCCAGGGACTTATCAGGTATTTTAGCCAAAGCATGTCTTTGGTTAAAATATTCAAAGTCACAGCAATGGTGATTGTAGTCCAGGTCCCCTGAGACCCTTCAGTGTCGCTCTCAACGCCCTCCAGACCCACCCCTGAGAGTTCGAGAGGAAGCCAGCTGAGGTTGATGAATGAATGGATGAACACATGGTTGGAAGAACTGAAAGAAGGAAGGGATGAGTGAATGATCTTCTCTCAACCAGGAACTGCCTGGGGTCACTGGGCCTCACAGCAGTCAACGCCAAGAGCAGCAGCCTGGGAAGAGATAACACAAGCCAGGCACCTTAGAAATTTCCTTTCCTTTTATCCCAGTGACCCAAACCCGTGGGCCCCACTGATGTTTATTTTGGCTTCTTTGCCCTGAAGCCTAGAGCAGGTCTTGTGTGGGGAGCTGCTTAGCTGACAAATCTTTTAATGGATGAATTAGCTAACTTCTTCTGTGGTCCCTGATAGGTCAGACAGCTTTTAGCCACACACACAAAAAAACTGGAAAATAAGCTCCCCAATCTGCAAGCAACCAAATCCTGGTCATTCTGTGATAAAAATCTTGGAATGATCAGGGCTCCGTATGTCTGTCCATTCTCATATTAGGAAATGGAGAGGAGAGAGAAGGAAAGCAAAAAGCAAATTATGAATTCAGCCACTTTTCAGCAGTCTCCCAAACAGGTCTGCTGTAGAAAATGAAGAAGAGGCTTTGATATTGAGTTTTGAGTTGGTTGTTTCCCCTCCCTTCTGGGTTCCTAATAATGGTAATCAAGAGTTGATTTCAGAGCAGATCTTTGCTTCTTCACAACCCCCTCAAGATGGTCTCGTACATCCTCCTTTTCCCCAGCAACTGCTTCAAAGCTTGCTGTAAGGTCTCCTTTGCAGCTCTAACACTTGACCCTCCTACCCCAAAGAAGTAAGTCCCTTAGTGTTTAAAAATTTGCATTTTCATCCAATAATATCGTCATTCTGACATGGGGTTTGGGGTGAGGTGGGAGGGGATGATGTAGGCACATGAGCCCTTCCTGTTGCTACCCTGTCTGTTCTCATCAATCTTTGACATTTTCATTTAATCCCTTAACTCCAGTCTGCCAAACATTTGTTGAGGTACAGTGTCATGCACTCTTACAATTGTCAAAGATAATTAGAATCTTGTTCTGGATGGCTTTCTACTTTCTTTCAATTCATTACTGCTTGGACTATCAACCCTAAGCTACCAAAGGTCTAGATTTACTTTCTGTTTCTCAAGCCTCAGTTTCTTCAGAAGTACAATGGGGATCATCTCCAGCTTACAATGCTGTGTAAGAATGGGGGTAACAGATGGAAAGGACCTTCTATTTATTTGAGCAAGTAGAGGTACTCCACAATCAGTAGACATTATTATCATGGTCACATATGTCATTTGTAGTACCTTATTCTTCACGATTTATTTTGTAGCCCAAGTATCTTCGATCCTAAAAAAGAAAAGGTCCAAGCCACTGCTGTGCTTTTTCTCCTAGCTGGGGATACAAAATAGGAGGGGCAAGAGAGAAGGGAGCTAGGAGCCATCACCCAGGGAAGAAAAAAAATGAGTGAATTCTAGGTCCACATTACCAGCCCACCTGGCTGCTTTTTTTTTTTTTTTAAACATGTCATACTTATTCCAAAATCCTTTCTTAACTCCACTTCTTTCTTTCCTTTTTTCCTCTCCCTCTCCCTCATTCTCTGCTCTGCTCCAAGAGTTATCACAACTACAATTTCTTCTCTACGCTCCCAGCCTAAAGAACCTTAGTCAGGCACCTGAGGAGAGAGCTACCTGAATCCCAAGCAGAGAAGGATAAGCAGGCCTGGTGGAGACATACTTGCCTGCATTGCCTTCCCAGGGACGCCTGGCCAGGAGTTCCATTGTCCAGATGCCACTCGTGCATCCTCTGGCCCACCCTTTCCCTTATGCCTCCCTACGAAAGGCTTATTTGATAAAAGAAAGCACATCACTGATGTAACACATGCCAAGCCAAAAATAAAAGAAAATGGACAAAGACTATTTGGAAATAATCTCCCACCGCTGTTGTTATTAATCCTTGAAGGAAACTCTAGTTGCTGGTGAGGTTTTCACTCTCTTTCAGGTTTCTCTTCGTACTCTAAAGTCTCGCCCTGTACAACTTCATCCATCCATCCATTCTTCCATCCATCCATCCTTCCATCCATCCCTTCAATACTTCCTCATTAATTACCTTCCCTGTGCCAGGTACCATTGGAGGCTTTGGAGACATAGCACGACATTGCTGACAAAGCCCATGCCCCCATCGGATTTACACTCTAACAGGAGGTGGGGGCAAATCATAAACAAACATATAAATTCTGTAAGTTAAAGAGTGGTGGGTCAGGGACGGGGGTGACAGTGAAGGAATGCTCAGTAAAAAGGGGAAACAGGGGGGGAGCCTGGGTGGCTCAGTGAGTTAAGCCTCTGCCTTCGGCTCAGGTCATGGTTTCAGGGTCCTGGGATCAAGCCCCACATCGGGCTCTCTGCTCAGCAGGGAGCCTGCTTCCCTTCCTCTCTCTCTCTGCCTGCCTCTCTGCCTACTTGTGATCTCCGTCTGTCAAATAACTAAATAAAATATTTTAAAAAAAAGGGGGCGGGAAACAAGGATGTTACCAACGAAGATGATGACCCTTGAGAAAAGACATCAAAGAAAGGGAAGATGAGTTAGGTGAACTTCTGTAGGAAGACCATCGCAGCAAAGTAAACATTGAATGCACATGTCTGACATGAAAAAAATGTCTTCAAGTGTTCAAATGACAAGGGGAAGTAAATGAGACTGCAGCAGGGAGGGCAAGAACGAGGAGAGCAGCAAGGAGCCAAGGACCTGTCAAGTGGGGACACATCAGCATGATTAGGAAAGTGGGTTTGTTTTAAAGGAAATGGATGCTATTATAGAGTATTGAACAGAGGTTGGATGCGATCTGACTTATGTTTTAAAAGGACCATTTGAACTAGGTGGGGGAGAAAAGGCTGTTGGAGAGCAAGGCTGGAAGAGGGAGACCAGTTGGGAACCTGTTTCTACAGCTGAGATAATTGACAACTTTGGAGGTCATTAGCGATTGGGAAGTCCATGCAGGCTCATTTTTCACCCTCTCCTCCCACCATTCCAGACAGAACTTTAAGTGGGGTTTCCAGTTCTTCAAAAAAATACACGAGGCCATATTAACCATCTTCTATTTTACTGAAGATTCCTCTGGAAGGCCTGAAGATGGGGGACAATTTATATCGCAATCACCACAGCAAAGCCATGCTGACAGTGTCATGTGACCGTTACACCCTCCCGTGTTCCTGCTTGGTAGACAGCTCTCCTTTCCCTTCCAAATCCCTGCTCCCCATACAATGAAGGTTTCTTTTCTCCCTACCATGCAAAGGTAGGGAGAAATACCTACCTACCTACCTACCTACCACTTCCCCGGATTCTAGTCCCAGAAAGCACATAATCAATATCCCCATAGTGTTTGGAAAATAAATTGTCTTTCAATTGACGAGATCTACTCTCCCCTTAAGGTGTTGTTGAAACCATCCATTGTTCTTGAGTATGTTTTTGCAATCTATCTCCTTATTCCAAAGAATTCATCTGAACTGTTTTCTCCAAAAAGAATACTGCCAGTTGAAATTTTCTACATCTCATCATGCCCATTTTTAGCAAATTTTCATTGTGTCTAATGTCAGTGATTCTGTTTGCTCATGAGGATTTCCTCCAGCAGACCCACACTTCTTAAGGTGTATCACCACACCCTTGGCATTATAACACCATCTGTCACTTAGCAAATATTGGGGGAATAGAACTGAACGGGCAGAAATCTTGATCTTATTCTCTTGTGACGAACCACACAATACAGATGGGGGGCTGATGAGTCAATGTTTTTTCTGCATTTTATAAACTGCATGAAAACTAATAAACCGTTATCTCAAAGGGAAGCACAGAAATTTAAGGATCAGTAGTTCTTGCCTGAGATAGTAATAAAGTCCTCACCTCCATTCTTCCCTCTTTCCCCTTCATTCCCGGATAGTTTGCATGGTTTCAGAGCCTTCCTCTTGCTTTGCCAATTAAATCATCTGCAGTGTTCTGGGGGGCAAGGGGAAGGAATATCAGTGTTCCATGGAGAATGGAAACTTCTCAGGGGTGGGGATCTCGTCTCTCCATGTGCTGTCCAGCACCTGGGATGTGTTGTTCTTGGTACCTCTCCAGGATATACACTTTCCATTGCAATTTGTCTAATCACACTGAGCAGACTACAGATGAATTGCTTAATTCAGTGGGTCCCTCTGACCTTCAGCGTCTGGTTACAGAGCGAGTGCGAAGGGTGCCCAGTAATGACTGAGGACTGGCTGTCAGGTGTTCTACTTCACCGTTCCCTGTCACCAGCTCTCTGGATGTAGCTAGGAATGGCGGGTGGCCACGAGGCAGCAGCCCCGTAAGCCAAAGAGCTGAACTGGGTTTAACACACGTGTTCATTGTGAACCAGATCTTTAAGAAAGCAAACTGCAAAGCTTAGCAGATCTCTGGCATCTAGCCTGCTCGATATAATGCCAACCATTAAAAATCTAGTGTCTCAATATGACTCTGCATGGTTTTCTACACTACATAAAAAACAAGGAGCCTGAATAAATCATTAAGTTCTATGATAGGTAGATTCTGAGCTACATGAGGGTTGAAGGCTGGGTCCAATCAGGATTCCCCAGAACATTCTTGCACACTGCCTGTCTCAGAGGGTGCCCAGTTAACTTTTGTGAGCCACACATGCCCTGTGTGCCTCCTCCAGGCTGGCTCGATGTTGCTAATCGCTGAGAAATCATGCTTCCTCATGTTTTTCAAGATAGCAAGGGAATCGAATCTCGCGATATTCTTGTCTTCACATCGAAGCCCTAAAACCAGTG
The DNA here is from genome assembly GCF_002288905.1 of Enhydra lutris kenyoni. Classification (NCBI taxonomy): domain Eukaryota; kingdom Metazoa; phylum Chordata; class Mammalia; order Carnivora; family Mustelidae; genus Enhydra; species Enhydra lutris. Next base: position 12,091,117 of record NW_019154132.1, on the reverse strand, counting down.
ACCCCATTTCCATTCCTTTTTCTTAAACCACTTCAGAAAAGAAATACCTCTAATTCTACCAGCAAAATCCTAATTACATGCTTGGATCTTAAAGGTGTAATGAGAGAGCCGTTGTTACCTCCCACCCTCCCGGATGTTGACAAGGTCCCTCCTCAGCTCTGACTCTCCCACCGGGAGCTGGCCAGGCTCCTACCACCCAGAAAGTGACAGACAAGCCCACGGGCAGAGGTCTTGCCCTTAGGGTGCTGCGAGCGGAGAAAGACAAAAACAGGGCCTCCTCCAGAGGAGTGAGATAACCCGTCCTCCCTGTCCCTGGGTTTCCTAACCGCTTCCCTGGTGAAGAAGCAAAAAGACGTGGAGTCTCAATTAGTCACCATATGCACTCAGCGTGTATCTGGTGACCTTATCTTTATGATAATTTCACAGTAACAGCTGGGAGGGTAGATTCCCAACCCCCCCCCCCGCCCCCCCCCCCATCTCCTTTGCTCGAGTGCAGGAGAAAAGACACCAGTAGGGAGGAAAAAGGAGACTAACGATCTGGGCTTCACTCCCTAGTGAGGAGATCCGCATTCCTAAGTCCAGATCTTGTGAAAAGTAAAAAGGAAAGGATTCTCCTCTGATTGAGCACAGAGCAGGTACACCAAGGTAAACAAAGTTCCCAGCCTTTTAGTTTACAGATCGTTTCTTTCCAGTTCAGAGTCACGCAGTCCCGTCTGGCAAGCTGGGCTCTCGGCTGAACGAAGGGTGAGACTAGGATAGCAAATACTGTCTGTGGCCTCCTTGAGCTAATTTAATAAATTCCCTGCTCGTGAATCACACCTGGGACACGCCTAGTGCCGAGTTCCTGAGCCCCGTAGAAGCAAGTCACTAGGCACTGCCTTTTACCCTTCTGTGCTTCTTTGCACAGACTGACCTCTTCATCTGAGATGGGTTTCCCCTCTTTAACTTAAGTCTCTAAGAGGACTTCATTCACAGTAACCCAGCTGGGAGGCAGATATGTGAAGGTGTGACTACGAGCTGGGGTCCTATCTTTGGGTGGGTTTGGAACCAGGTGTGAGTTCCGGATACACACCTGTGACTGGGATCTAGTCCTTACCCCTGGTTCAACCAGAACTCCAGTCATATTAAGAGTTCTAAATCTCCCAAACCCAGGATATCTACAGGAAAAAAGATCAAATGAAAATTTAAGGAGAAAAAAATTAAAAAGATTATCAAAAAAGATGAAGAAATTGTATTCCATCCACTCACAAGGTTTTCATAATTTATGAGTCTGAAAAGCTTTTTAAAGGAAAATTGAAAGCTGCTGGGACTCTCTTGTACAGTGCAGAGCACAGATATACATGCCCGCACATACATACATAATTTATTTAAATCATTTGAATTGGAATATATTTAAAAAACATTTCTTCACTGACTATTCAAGCCTCAGTGGAAAAGCCTCAGGACTCAAGCATGGTTATAAATCATCCATCCAAATATTTGCATCAGACATCTAGAGCAATAATAACAAAAATAAATGCCAGTAACCCACATCAGTCTAACTCGTAGTACTTCCCTGTCTGGGTAAATTGGTTGTAAGCCTTGCATCCTGTCCCCAAAGTGATTTTGGAAGATACAATTTTCTACTGATAATTGCTTTAAGAAAATACTGAGTTTCATATATAAATTTTTTAAAGATAGGTTTATTTATTTGAGAGAGAGAGAGAGAGAGAGAGGAAGCACAGAGCCCAAGGCAGGGCTCGATTTCACTGCCCTGAGATTGTGATCTGAGCGGAAACCAAGAGTAGGATTTTTGGCTGACTGAGCCACCCAAGAAGCCCCAAATTAAATTTATGCATAAAGACTATAACATACTCAATTCTCTCACTTTATCTTTTCAGACTTTTAAACCCAATTTGAGGTCATGTTTTCAAAATAGCCATCATGAGCATGACTTTGGTGACTCAGGGGTGCGTGCTTTTCTGTGGAGCATATGCTGAAAAGGATCCCGCGGAGGCAAAGACCATGTGGTCCTCACTGTGTTACCCCAGGGCTGAGCACAGTGTCCCATGGCAGTGGCCAGTCACAAATGTAGAAATGGAAGGATGGTTTTGAAAGAATATCCAAAGTAAATGAACTGATGGCTGAACTAGCTAACTTCAAAAAGCAGAACATCACCGTGTATTATAATTTGGGGGACACACATTTCAAATCCCCTTGTCCTTTCACAAGGACTAGGGGCTCAGGGAGAGGCTCCATAAAAGAGTCCTATCAGATACCAGGTGGCACCAATACTTCTCTTTCATCCACGTATTCATTCAGCGACATTTATTCCAGAGACTACCATGGTAAGTTCCTGGGACAGGAGATGGGGCAATGGAAGGCACTGCCTTCCCAGGATTAGGAAGATAATACATATATTCTTCCTTTTCCTTCCATTCCTTTGAGATCGGCTTGCTAACCAGCAGAATTTGTTGATGATGGTGATGAAGAGGAAGAAGGAGAGGGAGGGGGAGGGGAAGGGGGAGGAGGAGGGGGAGAAGAAGAGGAAGAAGAAGGAGTAGGAGGAGAAGGAGAAGAAGGAGAAAACTGAAACTGCTGTGGGTATTTTTTCATATTCCCTTAGAAGAGGGTTTTTCAATTTCAGCACCATTAGCATTTTGGACCAGATAATTCTTTGTTGTTGAAGGTTGTCCTACTCATTATTGGATGTTTAACAGCATCCCCAGTTTCCACCCACTGTATGCCAATAGCACTCTCTCCCCAGCTATAACAATCAGAAGGGTCCCCTGGAGGGGTGGGGGGAGCAAAAGCATCTTCATGGAGAGCCACGGACTTACCAGAGGCGGACAACAGGAAATGATGTGGATGGCTGAGTGCGGCAAGAGTTAAGAGAAATTAGGGAATGGACAGTGTGTGTGTGTGTGTGTGTGTGTGTGTGTGTGTGTGTGTGTGTGTTTTAATGGATGGTATAGAATTTCACTTACCTAGTGATTTTTTTACCACCACCTTTAAACATTTGCTTCCTGTTAGAATGTAAAAAGGAGTAAAAGATCATTGGGCTATCATCTGCACACAAGGTGATGCACAGAAGGCTGGGGGCAAGAAAATCCTGGGAGATATGAGATACATGGTGCCTTTGGTAAGTGCAAGGCAGAAGCTGTCAAAGGCTGCAGAATGGAGTAGAAAGCTGATGGAAATCTCCACAAGGGTCTCTAGGCTTCTGCTGGAGGCAGAGTAGAAGAACTGTAAGGTGTACCCCTGAGATACGCTAGGATTTCACTAAGAGGCGAAGGCTGGGATCAGGACAGAAGAACTAAAGTAACAACAGGGTCTCTGCCCACCTCCACTATAAACTTTACTGATTAAAGCTCTATACTAAAAGTTTGACAGAAGAAGAGACATGCCCTCTTCTCGGTGTAAAAGAATTGGTCTGGGTCTCCAGTGTTCTTATTAATGCATGTGTCTGGCGTTAAATCTAAAATAAAGAAACACTGAAAATCTAAAATTAAGGAACATATGAAAAAGCATGAAAGCAAACCCGCAAAAAAATTATCAAAGAAAAATAGTTAATATAACCAGAGCTCAAGACGTATTGGTATTTTCAGAAAGAGTCTTTAAAATTATATACAGATATATGTATATAATCCTTAATGAGATATTAGCAGTTAAAATCCAACAACACACAAAAAGTCATGATTAATAAATAAAAATCATGACCAAGTATGATTTATCCAGAAATGCATGATTAGTTTAATGTGTGAAAATAAATCAGTGTGATTTGAATGAGTGAATTTATTAGGAGAACAAAGAAGAAAACAATTATTTCAATAAATGCAGAAAGTGCACTAGACGAAACTCAACACCCATTCATGACAAAAACTATCAGCAAATGGAAATAGAAGAAACCTTTTTCCATCTAATTACAAGCTATTCTTCAAACTGATGGCACCAAATGCTCTTCCTCTAGAATGGAGATTAAGGCAAGAATGTCGGCTCTTACTTCTATTCTGTAATATTCTAGAAGTTGTGGCAATTCTGTAAGAAAAGTAAATGCAATAAAAAGTGTAAAGATTCTAGAGGAGGAATCAAACTGTTATCAACGAAAACAATTTTGTGCATAGAAAATGCTATGGAATCTGCACAAATATTAAAACTAAGAAGTAAATTTAGCAAAGCTTCAAGATACAAAGTCACGATACCTAGAGCATGTCCTATAACTTAGTGATAGAAAATTGGCAAATGTAATCTTTAAGACATTACTCATGATAACATCCAAAAAGTTAAATAAGTAGGAATACATATAGTGAAAGGTGTGCCAGATCTCTATACTTGGAAAACTAAAAAATATTGTCAAGACAAATGAAACCTATATAAATGAGAAGAAATATTATTTTATAAGCTGGTAGACTCAACATATGAAGTTGTCCATTCTCCCTAAATTGATGATAAATTCAATCTAATTTTAATAAAAAATCCAGCTGACTCTTTTAAAGAAAATGACAAGCCAAATCTAAAATAAATATAGAAATCCAGGGGATTTGGAATAACCAAAACAATTTTGATAAAGTTGGAAGACTTACATTAACCAATTTTTAAAAAAAATTGTATTCATTTATTTTTGAAGGAGAGCAAGAGAGTGTGAAAGTGGGGGGAGGGACAGAGGGAAAAGCAGACTCCCCAGTGAGTGGAGAGCCCCATGTAGGACTCAATTCCGGGACCCTGGGATTCATGACCTGAGCCAAGGGCCGACATTTGACCAACTGAACAACACAGGTGCCCCTACATTAGCCAATTTTAAGACTTACTCTGAAGCTATAGGAAATGAGATCATAGTCTGTGGAACTGAAGGGGGTCCAGATATAGATCAATAGAACAGAACAGAAGACTGATTTACTCTATAAGCCAACTGATTTTCAACCAAAGGACCAAGTCATTCTAATAAGAAAATTAAAGACTTTGAACACAACTTTTGAACTGCTGGGAAACCTGAGTGTTTTGGGGAAAAATTAATCTTGACTTTCTATTTCATACCATACAAAATTAATTGACTTTCCATTTCATATCATACACAAAAATTAATTTGATATGGATCATAGACTTGAATGTCAAAACAAAATATAAAACTTCTTTGCGAAAACGCATGAGGGTATCATCACCATTGGAAAGGCAAAGGGTTTCTTAAACAAGGTATAACAAGCACTAATCATAAAAGAAGAAATTGCTGGGGGAGCCTGGTGGTGGGTATTATGGAGGGCACGTATTGCATGGAGCACTGGGTGTGGTGTATAAACAATGAATTCTGTAACACTGAAAAGAAATTAAATTTAAAAAATTTAAAAAATTAAAAAAAAACAAAACAAACAAAAAATCCATGTATTCTGCCCTAGAATCTCTTATTCTAGGAATTCATTATAAATAAATAATCACAGAAGTGTAAAAAAAAAAAGAAGAAGAAATTGCTAAATCAAACTGCATGAAAATTAATAATTTATTCACCAAAGGTCATGATTAAAAAAATGAATTATCAAACCACAGACTGGAAAAACACCTATGTAATACATACATTCGATAATGGATTATACCCAGAACATATATAAAATTCTTAAAAACCCAAAATTAAAAAAAAGCCCAATTTATAAAAATAGTCCAAAGATGTGAACAGACACGTAATAAAAGAAAAAATTGCCAATAAGCTCGAGAAAAAACACTCAGCATTACAGATTATCAGGAGCCTGTCCACTGACACCACAAAAGGATATGGTTTCACATAAATCAAGAGAGCTGAAATAATAAAAAGTGAAAATACCAATGTGAGCCTAAGTAAAATTAAAATATTGGCGATTCCATATGTGAAGGAATTGAAACTCTTAGGTATTGCTAATAAATGTGTAAAATGGTAAGAACCCTTGGGAAAAATTTTGGAAGTTGTTTATAAAGTTATCACATATCTGCTTATGGTCCTACGAGTCTACTTACACAAGAGAAATGGAAAAAGGAAATGAGCACACAAAGACTTTTACAACAGTGTCCATAGCCGTCTTAATAATATCTGTAGACGGAAGGCAGTCCAGTAGTACCCACAGAGGACAGCTGATGAGCTTACACTGTATTTATACAATGGAATACTACAGAGGAATAATGTGGAACAAACGTCTGATGCCAACAATGTCACGGGCAACCCTGAAGAAACATCATGTTGAACGAAATTACCCAGACCCTGAAGAAGACATATCATATGCCTCCAATTTATAAAGGCAAAACTAATTTATGGTGAGACAAATCAGAATAACAATTTCCTCTAAGTTCCATTGGAAGGTAGGGTGGAGTGAGAAAGAGTGTGTGCATTTGTGGGGGGTTTAAGTGGCTGCAAAAGGACGTGATTTATTTTTCCAGGGGATGTTCTACACCTTGGTTTGGATAAGTCTATAGAGTTGTCCAATCCCACCAAGCTTACTGCATAAAAATTAGACTTTATAAGATTTTTTAAGTATAAAAGATGCAAAATTTATAAAGCTGCTTGAAAAATGAAAGGCAAAATCTCTGAAGATATTGTTTGGAGGAACACAAAACAAAAACTTCCTGAAATCCACTGGCCACGACACTGTTACAAACCAACGAAAGCGTGATTCTTTGCATCTACTCCCTCTACCTTTTGGCACAAGCCTTTTGGTACTACAGTTGTGTCTAGTTGAGTAGAGATGCTAGTTCCTTGGGCTCTGGATCAGAGTCATGAAACTGACCGAGTGGAAAGACCAGTGGAATTAACCAAGAGAGTGTGAATGCTCAGCTGGTCTTGAAGTCAAGTGTCGATCAACAAACACATACTGCCCATTGAGGCTCATCTTTGCCTTTAGTTCTGGTCACAAGTGGAGGGAAACACACTTACAGAGCACCTACTTCTGTCAAAGAGTTCAGGGACTCAAATTCTCCAAGCAGCTCAAGGCAGATCAGCAACAAAGAATTGCTTACACCCAGGCCAGTCTTTCTTGATGCTCTCTATCCCTGGATGTATTTGTTGATGGGCCTGAGCAAGGAAAGAAAGCTTCAAGTGAAACCCAAGCATTAGTAAGAAATTAGAGTTGACACATCGGTGTGGAGTGGGTGGGGAAGGAGGGAGTGGGGACAGCATCTCCCATGTCAAGCATATTTCCCACTAGCTACAATGCTCTGTATTCTCTGATGTGTCTTTTCCCATGGAGGAAGTTCTTTGTGAAAGAGGGGGAGGTGAGCTAGCTCGTGGGAAAAAAACGTCTCTCAAGCTGTGAGCAGTAAATTGGCTTGTGCCCAAGTAATGTCCTCAAGGTGTGCCATGAGAGATGAAATCACTTGGCTCATTTTACCGTCTTCAGGATGGCGTCAAGATCTGACAAAGCCGGGCAACATGCACAAGGAAGCGAATCTGAGGCAGGATGGTGGCTCTGGAGAAGCCTCCCGTGTGCAGCCGAGATGGGGACCTTACGTGGGAAAAGTGTGCAGGAGGCCTTGGCCCTGAAGAGGAAAGCTAGGTTTTGGAACAATGAAGTGAACTGCGGGGAGTAAAAATGCACACTTGGGGCGCCTGGGTGGCTCAGTGGGTTAAAGCCTCTGCCTTCAGCTCAGGTGATGATCCCAGGGTCCCGGAATCGAGCCCCACATCGGGCTCTCTGCTCAGCAGCGAGCCTGCTTCCCCCCTCACTCTGCTTGCCTCTCTGCCTACTTGTGATCTCTCTCTGTCAAATAAATAAATAAAATCTTAAAAAAAAAATGCACGCTTGATGCCCAGGCCGGGCTAAGACATATATGGCTCCTGGAGGTGTGTTATAATTCTGGCACTCCTTCAGATGATTATTCTCTACATATTTGTTTAGCATTTATTTAGTGAAGGAAGGGGACAAAAATGCTCTTTGGGAGGAGGAGGTACACTTTCTTGAAATATAGCACACACACAACATAGATCATAATGCACAGCTCCAAGAATTCCAACAAAGTGAACACACCCATGTTTTCAGCACTGGGACCAGGAAATGGAGCATCAGAAGTCCCTCAGGCTCTGCTAGTTGTGGCCACCCCCCGCCCCCCGCCCCCCGCAACCAAAGGGAGTGACTTTCTTGACTTCTAGCACTGAAACTCCTTTTTTAAATTCATGAGCTTGTAAAGATCCTTATGTGACCGTATTACCAAATTTATCATTTCAACTGACTCTGAATCATCTTTCATTTCATGGCTTCTTTTGTTGCCCAGAGTTGGAGAGCAATTTTTATTCACATTCTTCAGCAGAGGTCCGCGACACACATGTAATGATGAAGCAGTGTTCCCTGGAAAGAGCACCTCATCGTGCCTTTTTGGGTTCAGAATGTCAGCTGCCTGTCACTGCTGACCTCGGGTGATTGCCAGGTGGCTGGACTCAGAGGCCGTTAGCGATCTGTCACTGCCCGAGGAACATATTTCATGCACAAAAATAGCAGAGATAGGTTGAGGCTAGGAAGGTCTTTATTTCTACTGAAGGGCACTATTTACTTTAGCAGAAGCAGAACAAAATTCTGTTTTTCCAGTGATGAAAGGAGAGGCTGGTGGGAACCTGAGTTAACGAGCGCTGTTTTTCTGGTTAATTGCAGTGATGTGTTAGCACCGGTTTTCTTAGAGACTGGTACCCCACAGAGATGCCCAGTCTTTTATCTCATACATTTATTGCAAAAAAAATTTTTTTTCCCATTCTGCAGCTTGATGGACCTTACTGTCTTCTGGACTGAACCTTTGTATGATTCTCTGTTCAGGCTTATAGATGAGTTTAAAGTCAAGAGTGGGAGAGATTCCAATCATTCCCCCCAAAATACGGGGTTGGGATTGTCATTTCAATTACCAGACACTGAAAGAGTGCCTTTTCTCCATGTTGAAGACACAGAGATAAATAACACCCAGTCCCTCCCCTACAAGAATTCACTGTCAAGTGGGGAATGAGATGTATAAACAAATGCCAGAGTAGAGACAGCAAAGCCCTTTTGCCTTGAGGAGTCCAGGAAGACCTCATACAATAGAAAAAATTTGAAGGGAGTTTTGAAGAATAAATAAAAATGTCACTAGCAGAACCGTGAAGAAAGGCCATTCCGCTCTGAGGAAGCAGTATCCGAAAACCCGGGATGGAGAGAAAGCACGCAGTCAGAGTGAGGAACAGCTAACATAACCCTTTTTTCAATTATAATGTGAAGGACGCCAACATCGGAACCACTCGGAGACCTGCTCAAATGAAGTTTTCTGGGTCCTGCCATGTACTAATCATCATTTCTGGGGTTTGTGACCTCAGGATGTTCATTTTTGGCAAACTTTACAGGTAATTCTGTTGCACATAAAATTGGAGAAGCGTTGCCCTAAAATAGGAAGTAAATGTCAGAGGGTGAAGATAAAAACAGGAGAAGTTGGAGGTATACAGTGAAAATTTTGAGTCAAGTATTAAAAGCTGGTCTCTGGAGTGTTCTTGTACGTGGAATGCTAATCTTTACAATCACACTATGTGGTAGGTACTGTTATCTCCAATGTTATGTATGAAAAGATGGAGACTTGGGAAGGTAAAATCGCTTTCCAAAGGTCACATAAGTGGTGGATCCATGATTTGAATCCCGGTGTGACCATGCTTTTGGTCATCTCACGGCATTTGGACCAATTTCTTTCAGACATTTGTGCTGACTTGGTCCCCTTTCTTCCCATATTCTCCCTGTAAATAAGGACTCTCCCAGTTGGGTGTAATGATTGGGTAGAATTGGACCTCACCTGCAGATCCCCATTCCACCCCGGGAATGAGCCAGCTGGAGCCCTTTGTGCTCCTAACTGATTCCGTGAGCCCAACTCCCACGCCCCAGACCCTTATCTATAGGTAGCGCCATCAAGAGTTGATTTGGATTCCTTCGGGACACTTGTTTGATTTCTGGAGTTGTCTTCTTTTGGTTTCCTGTTCTGACCATTTGATGATCTCTGGCAAAAGCTGATGGTTTATAGACATCTTGTCTCTGTTGGGTGAAAGGTACTTAGGGTTTGGTCAGTCTCTTCTCTTTGTCTATTTTGAGCTCACATCAACTAAGAATTTAATGCCAATCAGGAAGTGAATGTCCGGACTGGTGAGTTTTGTATTTCTGGGTTTATGATCGACCTCTAGCTAAAATTTTAGAATTGAAACTATAAGCTTTCTCTCTGTCTGAGCTGTATGTTTATACACCTGTAACTGAGAAAGGCCTTTGCCTCTTATTGTGTGAGTGTGTAATACTTTCCTATCTCTTGATGGTATTAATAAACTAGATTAGAAAATCTCTTAAAGGAGCTCTAGTCTGATTGGCTTAGAGGTAAATAAGCACTTATATAAATTGAACATTCCTTAAAGTCCCAGAAAAAAAATAAATTAGATCTTAACACTTCCGGCTTGGGGAAAAAAGAAATATTCTTATAGAAATCAACTCAGAAAAAAGCAAGAAAGAAAAAAAAAGAAAGAAAAGAGAAATAAACCAACTCAGAAATAGCTTAAGAATTTGAGTTCACATAATTTGGCTAAGTTTTGACAAGAAATACTAGCTTAATAATTTTGGTTTCATGAAAACAGCTGTTTTCTCTGATTTATTGGTGTTAAATATAACATAAGCATAGATTTTTGTTCTGCTTGTGTATGTTCTTTCTCAACTTTACAGATTTACTGATTGAATAAGCTAACATGACTTCTAGTAAATGTTTAAGACTTTGAAACATGTTAATCTCTGTTTTACCTGTTTGAATCATTACTCTGAAAAACTTTATTTCAGCAATAACTGTTACTGTGGTAAGTCAGCTTGAAAAGAATTTGTAAGATTTTTGAGAAACTTAAAACTTTGAACCTTACTATACTGAGTAAATGAATGGATATTCATTTAATGGCTAGATCATTATAATTTTGCCTTTTCTTTTCATGTAGTTTGGAGGTGCCGTGTGTGTGTGCGTGTGTGTTTTTAAAGGTCCCTGGAAAATCACCATGATTTATTCTTTCCTCTATCCAAATAAAAAAAAAAGTCTAGAAATAATTAGGCATATTTGAAGCATTCCACTGATGAGTTAGCACACCAGAAGAGATGCTTAACTTTCCCTAGGTGAGATGTGTATGGATACAATGTCATAAATATTTCAGAAATTGTGTGTTACATGAGATGTTCCTGGAGAATTATCAGTACCCTTTTTATCCCTAACATGTTTCTGTCTAGCAGAGTCCTAGTAGTGCTTTGTCTAATATTAGGCAACAATGGCATAGTGCTATCAGTCATAAATTCAGGTATCTTTTAAAGATGTTATTTATTTATTTGAGAGAGAGAGAGAGGGAGCACATGAGCAGGGGGAGGGGCAGAGGGAGAAGCAGGCTCCCTGCTGAGAAAGGAGCCTGATGCAGAACTCAGTCCCAGGACTCTGGGACCATGACCCCAGCCAAAGGCAGCTGCTTAAATGACTGAGTGACTCAGACATCCCAATTTCAAGTATTTTTTTTTAAATATTAACTCGATCACAATTTTACTTCTTTAATTTGAATCTGGCATCTTTGGGACACTGATTTTCAATATGGGATTCCTATCACTCAGCTATGGAGTTTCATTAACATATAGATGTGTAGGACATACTCCAGACTTACAGAATCGCTTTCTTTGATATTCTTGACATATTCTTGAATATTCTCACTATACATCAGGTATACTATATTCATGATTTATCATGTCAGGATTATTACAGTTATATCTGAAGATTTTTTCTCTGCAAAGATAATGATCATCTATTTATATAAATTAGATGTAATATCCATTCTTCTTTGACATTGGAGTAGCAATTATGTTTGTAATTACTTTGTCTCAAACTTTTTGGAATGACTTTATTTTGCTCTGCATGTCACATAAACAACCACGTTTTTTGGGTCAGTTGCACTATCCTTACAACGAACAATCCTCAAATATTTCACTACTGAAAATTATCAGTAATAAGCTTACCACAGCTATTTAAAATCTTACGTCATCTACAGATAATGCTTTGTTTTATGCCAATGCTTCCCTGAAGCTCTTGCAATTAGCTACAGGCCAGAGTACTTCCTCTCCAATCCCGAAATACTTTGGGGTATAAAGTTCTGGTAGCATCACTTAAACAAGTGGGCTGAGATCATACCAGTGGACTGAGTCAGGATTTCTAGAACTCTGACAAACAGATGGGCTCATGAGACTGCTGCTCCAGACAGAGAAGAACAAGATTTAATTACCTAAGACTGAAAGAACTGATGAAGAATGACTGTGCTTTTGTCTGGAATGTGGTTGTTCTAATATCCTATTTTCTGAGGAATAAGGAAGCCCTTACCTTCCTCTTCTACTCTTTATAACTGGTAATTTAGCAGATGCTGTTTTGTCAACTGTAAGATTTGCAAATGGCATCTTACTCTTCTTGCCTGATTAACCCAGAGTTCAGAAACTCTGGCTGAGTATTTTTATTTTCGTGGCAATGGTTGCACATAGGTTCAATAAGAATCTGTCCTTGCTACCATGACATAATTAAAAATAGGGATTATGCAACCAAGGCTTTGTCTGGAATGTCATATCTGAGAATGTTGCTTATTTAATCAGATATAACCGGATACTTTGAAGAAATTAAGGTTAGCTTTATGGAACCAGTGTTTACAAAGCTCTCATAGGCAAACAGACCTGACACCCGGCTTATACATTCCTGACCTCAAGGTGAGTAAGAAAGGTCATTTCCAGGAAGGTGCATGAGTCTCAGAATATTTGGGTGACCTCAAGAAGAGAGGAATTTGCCCAAACGTTTAGCTACTACAACTAAAATCTGGTCGCAAGTTCTCAGCTTGACATCCTAACATGAAGAGACTTTTTTAAAAGTTTGATCTGAAATTCCTTGTGAAAATGTCCAGAAAGCAAACTTAAAATGGCTTATATGATAAATTATCATTCCTGCCATACCCATCTAGATAACTATGCCAGATTTAACTAAACTAGCCTGATTTTGTGATCAAGAATAACCTTTCCCTAAGATTATTTTTGACCAAAAGTGGGATGACTGTAAAGAGAAATTATGTATCTTAATGAAAACTATATGGCCTGTGACAGATCCTTCCAGGTTACAAGATTCTGACCCTGTCCATTGTCTTTGAGCTATTTTAGATAGAAATCCTTTTAAATTGTGGGTAACCATTGTGTATACAAACTCTGTATTGTGTGGTGGCTCTTTTAATTGACTCGGTCCCCAACTATGGAAAAATCCCTTTGGTTTTCTATCTGTAAATTGAACTAGTTCTTCTTAGCTTTCCAGATTGTGAATCTTTACCAGATCTTCAATCTTCCAGCTCCTTTCAATATCTGACCCTAATCTTTCAAACTAATGTTTCCAGTTTTTCTCCCTGCTGCCTGACTCAGTGTCGCTGAGAACTAGAACCTAACTATCCAGATCCCCATGAGACTCTTAAGTTGCTTGGCAACTCACCCTTTTCCTTAGGACCCAAGGAAATACTGCGAGCTGAAGTGCAATGGCTTGACGTTGCCTCAAAAAGCTCAGTGCCACCGCAGGCCAGCCATAGGTCTGATTTCTCTCTGAAAAGGCCCTGTCTGGACCATTAAGGAAGCCTGGTAGAATGCTAGGAATATGGATGGCCTGGAGACAACATGATCAGAAGCATCAACATCCTACCTCAAGTGCTCCTAGAAAGTCAACAAGCAGTGGTGTCTAACCATAAAGTGTTCCTCCACTGGCCTCTTGTAACCCCTGGGGCTGCTTGCCCTCAGAGTTCAGCTCCCGTCTCTCCACTAATACAACCTTATATGCTGACATTTCTCTTTTTCACTGTAAGCATCTTTCTTTGAAGGGGCCTGATCTCTGGAATGTTATAACCACTGCTCTCTACCATCACTTCTTTACAGCTGCTTCATTTGTTTTGTCAGGAGCCAAGCAAAAACTCTTGTAAACCATTTCTGAGAACTTGTTTTGTCCTACTCTGGTGGGTTACGGTTGCTGCTGAGCTGTTTGGTGATGAATAATATCCAGCTGGAACAAAAAGGGAGGACGGACAGTGTCAAACTTTATCTGAGCCTCGTGTTCCTCACAAGCCAGAGTTAGGATGTCTCCTTCCCCCTTGGGGTTCTGAGAAAGGGCTAGCCACAAAGGACCACCCTGCTCTTGCATATTCCTCTCTGCTCTTTCTCAGTGACTCACAGGAGACCATCTCTAGCCTTCCTGGTGACTCTCATAAGACTAATGGACACCTTCTTTTTTTGCTTGCTTCTATAACACCCCAGGCCCCTTTCCTTTTCTTGAAACATTCTTCATTAATGAGCATTTTCTTAAGTGTAATGGCCTGAGTAAAATCATTTCCTTAATTATTCTGTGCATTTTGTCTTTCACCAAACTGAGGTACACAACTCAGGGCCATTGATGGGAGCGCAATGACCCAGTTAACGGGGGAACAAGCCCTTGAACAATGTCCATAACAGGGTGCTTGGTAATGGGCCCTTAGCAAGTTCTGCTGGCCTGAAGAAGACATCTAAGTCGACAGTTAGTTCAGTAGTTCCTACTTGTATACGAAGTGGGAATTCTTGACATGGTGCAAGGACATTTGTGACCGTGTGGCGAATAGTAGGAGATGGGCAAAGTATCTGAACTACAAAATAATTTTATATTTGCTTAAGTATGGAGACTTTCAGTGGAGTTATTTCATCTTATTAGACACAAGTTTAGTAAAATTTTCTAAAGTTAGTTGAAAACTATTAGAATTGCATTCTTCTTATTTTTAAAATTATGTCCTCAAATTTTAATCCACTTGAATGCCACATAAAAATAAGAGACTTCTGTCACATTTGCTGTTGTTGTGTTGCTTTAAAATTTTCAATATTGTTAATTACTTTTTCTGGGTTTTAGCAGAATGACTTATCACAAAAATCAACACCACTTAGAAAAATTAAAGTCTGACTTTATTTATTGTGGTGGTGTTGCTTCAAGATTTTCAGTATTCTTGAATTAATTATCCTTTCTGAATTTTAGTAGGATAAATCACATCTTAATGGAAACGATACTTATTTACCTTCACTGTGAGTCAGTTATATGAGCAATTTGGGCTACGTTCCTCTTATATCAATTGTAGACAGAGCACTTTATTGAGACTCTTATATACCTTTGGCAGGATTCTGGATCTGTTCAGTGGTATCTTATTTAATGAGGGGCTCAAGGTCCATTTTTTGAGACCTTGACACCACCATTCTCCGTCTCCCTGTCCCCAGGTAGAATTGATCACTGCCACTTTCATACCATCATAGGACTTGTTCCTCCCCGAGTTTCGTCATCTCTAAAATAGAACAAATTAAAGTACCTACCTCATAGGGGTATAGTCATGAGGAAATGAGTTGATGAGTGCAAACCTCTCCAAAGAGTGCCTGACGTATAGTAAGACTAAATAAATGTTAGCTATTATTACATGGGTTTGTCTCCTTTGTTATTATGAGTCCCATGAGGCCTAGGAACATTTACTGTTCATTCCCTCTAAGCTCGGGGCCCCCATATCTAACTGACTATTTCACATTTTGCTTGGTTGAACAAAGCATATCAAATTCATTATGTCCATACTGAAATATTTACAGATGGGATGACAATGATACTATGGAGTGGCTTCAAAGTAATCCACAGAAGGAAGGCAGAGCGTGGATAGAGGTGAAACACCACCAATTGTATCTTGATAACTATATGATGGTTATATGGGGTTTATTATGGTTTTCTTTCAAATGTTGGCTATGTTTAAAGATACCCCTAATAAGAAATTTAAAACTCAAGATGTTCAATACCAAAATTACAATACTTTCCCTCCTCCCTTCTCAATCTGGTCCTTCTCTAACGCTCCTGCCTCAGTAGATAACACTTTATTCTATAAGCAGAGAATGTCCGTGAAAGATCTTTCTGAGATGGGGAAATAACATGAATTATTTTTTGAGTTCTTTCTAACTCTGGATTCAATGTAAGTATGATTGAAGCATTTGGGGAGGATTATTATGATTATGGTGAGATATAGGATGGATTGGAGTGGAGAGAAATAAAAGGATCCATCTCGTTGTGACAAATAATTATCACTAGAGCAGAGCCTGAGTAAGGGAATATTTCAACACCTCAAATTCTCCCAAAGAGACCCCTGTAAGTGGGTCTTATGAACCTTCTTTAGTTGAGCCTCATTTTGGTCAGGGAAGTATACAGACACCCTTCCATGGTCTGGAAGTTAACCTACAAGAGCAAGACCTGAACTTATGAGCAGCTCCTTCTTCGTGACGATCCTGGAGTAGACCTAGGACCTTACCAAACCCTGGTATAAGGCAAACCTCAGATTTGGAGGCCATAAAATTGCCCTGCTAAAAACTTTCAAGAAAACAAAGAATACCTTAGAATATTTCCATTTCTACCAAAGGAGATTGAGGCCCATGTAAAGGGAGCACGGAGAGTGCGAGAAACAGCATGGCAGGATGGCCATGCAGCAGGATGACAGAGATGGGCAGAGTGACTCCAGTGGGCACGGAGACAATGGGATTCCACTCGGTGAAGC
The DNA here is from genome assembly GCF_002288905.1 of Enhydra lutris kenyoni. Lineage (NCBI taxonomy): Eukaryota > Metazoa > Chordata > Mammalia > Carnivora > Mustelidae > Enhydra > Enhydra lutris. The sequence goes on along the minus strand of NW_019154132.1, from coordinate 12,074,592 downwards.
TGTACAGAGGATAATTGACCAAGTGGAAAAGAGTTTTGATCCTTCCAAGTCTGCCATGCACAGGGGCGTGTACCAGTGAGACCATTTCCGTTTTTAAAATATTGCAATAGTTCCATCCTGTTGGTAAATAGCTATAGCGAGAAGCCTAAAAGTTCCACCCTGGCGGCCCACCCCTTCCCCAGACTGCTGGACCTCCCCACAATCCAACACCTGGGGGCTTCACATCTGGCCTAGCTGGGGACCACCAGGGACCTGCTCCCACAGTTCTGTCCCTGTCTGTTCCAGTTGGTCAGTGGCCATGCCACGTCAATGGTAGCCTAATATTGTGAATTTCATTTTAGATACTTGCACAGCAGTTTAGGGTAGAGGCCTGGGATGATTCAGAATATGAAAGGGAAGAAATAAGAGGCAGAAACACACACACACAAACCTCTCTGAACCAACAAGTCTGTATGTTAAATCCCCAGTATGTTAAATCCTCATTGCTCTGAGCAGCCTGTCATGGTTGGGACCCATCATTTCCATTAACCAGTGTCCCCAAGGTCTAGGCCCTTCTGTATTCATTATCCAGTGGCACCAGTCCTAGATCTTTCTCTGGTTATTCTAGGGAAATAGTATAGCCTCTGCCATCACATTTATCACGACAGTTTCTTCCACGCGTTGGACCTACAACCAGTAGTTGTCAATGAAGCATTCCATGGTACCAGGCTTGGAAACAGGCATCATAAATTGTCGTGATTTCTCTACCAACCATGCACTGGCTCAGGATGATGTAGTAAGCAAATATTGTGCAATGAAAATGCTCCAGACAAAGGTGCAGGGGCACACGTGGATCATTAATATTCCTTAGAGTAATAAAAAGTTAATTCGCTGGAGCTCACTGGAGAGATGGAAATACCCCACATTTGTCCAAGAGTCAGGGCCAGATCTATGCCCTGATCTCTGGGGGAGTTTTAGGAGAAATAGTCAAGGGTCTTGAGATACAGTATTGCTATTTGCCTGATGGAGGAGTCTGGACAAATCACTTATTCATTCAATATATGTTTCCTCAGCTGTCAAACAGGTATAAAAATATGCCCCAACATCCCAAAAAGATTGTTAGGGGCGGAGGATCGATGGCAAAAGGAAAAATGCTACGGGAAGTCCAGTTCTCTACAAAGATGAGAAGTTGCTGTTAAATCATAAGGTCCTGAGTAACAGCCATGTTCACTAGTAGCCCTAGACCCAGGATCCCAGGAATTGTGAGGGGCTGCAAAAAGGAGCAAAAGCTGATGTGGAAGGAATTCCATTGAGAATATGGGCTTGAAAATAGTATTTTGCACATGGAAAACTTGGGTTTGAAATAAGCATTTTCAGGACTTTAGAAAAATAGAATGCAACATCTTGAGCATTAATATACTTGAGTTTTACTATAGAGTAAGAGAATGAAGCAAAAAAGATTCCTCTTCACTCATATTATCTAAGGATTATTTAGTGAGTGAACCCTAGAAAATAATGATAAATGTAACTTCCCTGCTATATTCTATTCATCCTATAGAAATTCACTTCACAAAGCCATGGGACTTGTATGTCTCCTTATATTTCTCTTCTTTTCCCCTACATTTCTTCCCTTACGTGATGCAAGGATGGACCTGCCCACCATCACCCATGAAGCTGAAAGGTAAAACTTTTATGAAGCCTGACTTTGCCTTTACCATCCAGAACCCTCTGTCAAGGGTTACTTGGACAACAGTCTCCACTGGTTAAAACATCTGTGCTCAAAGGTTCAGGGTTCAGAGATGCCATAGCTTGCTGTGTGATCTTAGGAAGGTCCTATCCCTCTCTGGGTGCTGGCTCTTTCACCAGGAAAGATGAAAGATTTCTCTTTCTCACTGTCAGTAGGTGTCTTCCTGAAGGAACTCTAACTTAATTATAACCCCAAGTTGGCAGACCTTGACTTAGTATAATACCCTGACTATTTTAGGAAGCACAGACAGGGTTAAAGCCAATGGTTTCCATCACAAAAGAAGCCATTCCATGGGGAGAAAAATTCAATACCCTGTCGGGAGTTCTTTCCTTCCACCAAAGGTCACTACTCCACACCCAGGATCCTCTGGTCCTCGGAGTCCTGAGATGAAAGCTCTGCCTGGCCTCAGGGCGAATACAGAAATCTGTCCTAAATGGACTTCCAAAAACTACACTCTTACTGGAAAGAAAAACAGCAGGAAACGTGACAGACCATTCCACCACTTCACCCCTCAAGCCAGCATGAGCCTCAAATAATATCGAATCTTTCCTCTACATACTTGAAAAATAGTCATTTCCTCTAAACCCTCCAGCTTCATTTTACTACTGACTCTCCTGGCCTGGAAGAGCTCCTTCACTCTTGTTGCTTTTCTTGTTGGCTACTGAAGCAGGAAGCATGGAGGAAGAAGATTTGAAGGCCCAAGTAGTATTTTTTAAAAAAGGAAAGAAAGAAAAAGAAAATCCTTTGCTCGTTGTGTTGTTCTTGTACTCAGTGGATTTTCCCATCCCAACTCCCTCTTAAAGGTAATGGATCCACATCCTCCAAGCCCTCTCATCCCTACTCAACTTCCTCATGCTTCATGACATCACATGCTCTTTCTCGGAGCCACTAGAGAAATTCCCCACCACCTCATTTAACTCATGGGAAAACTCATGACACAGGTTCAAGCCAAGCCCCTGGTCATTGTGGACAAAACGCCACAATTCCCGTAAGAATCACACACCGACAAACAACTGGCTAGGTCAAGGGATACCTGGTCCTTGGTGTCTTGAGATCAAAACTCTGCCTGATCTTTAGTGCAAAGGGAGAAATCTGCTTTAAATGGACTTCCAGAAATCACACTTTTAGATAAAAAAAAAGGAGTATGGAAGATAAAAAAACAGTGTCAATAAAGACGGACACTCCACGTGGGACACCGGTTACGCTCACCTGAAGGCTGGTATTCAGTGTCCTCGGATGTGTCACTGTTTGGACAACAGTCACCATCATGAGCTAATATTTGTCGAATGCCGGGCATTCTTTCTTCTAGGGAAGGACGGTGAAGCGTCTTGAGAGCTCATCAAACTCTTTTGGGCTTCTGTTGGTAACAACTATTCAAAACACCAGTCTCCTGGTTGGTTTGGCAAGACCAGCAAGCCAAATGGAGAGGAGGGTGTTACCACAATGCCTGTGCCCCAGACCAAACATTCGGTATCTTGACGGCCACCGGCATATGTGCGGTCCTGGCTAGCACAAAGAAGCGAAGGTATTTAGTGCTCCTTAATAAGCAAATAATAAACTTAATAAACAAGTAATATATAAAGGCACTTAGTGCTCCTTAATAAACAAAAGTCTAAATCTGAGCCAAAAACAAGCCAAAACAAAACAAAAAAACCTATAAACAAATTTAAAAAGCTAGGGGGTGCCCCTCACTTGCTCTGAACTGGCTGTTTAATCCAAGCATTTTTCTGGTGTGGAACTGTGTATAATTAAGTATGTTTTGGGGACTCATCTTGCCACTGCTTCCTTCGGCCCGTTGATGTGGAGAAAGCACCTCTCACCACACCATCCGCTTTAACTGTGGGATCCTGTCTCATAGCCTAAGCAAAGTTAATGCATGAAACAAACCCCTGGAGAGTTTTCAGGGGGAAGAGGAAGCAGAAGCCTGCTATCCAGGGAGAGACAGAGGTATTAAAGCTGGGTTTTTGTTTTGTTTTCGTAACTTAATGTCATCTAAGGGCAACTTTTAAGATCCAGACGAAGTTCTTTTGTGATTAGCCAAGACTATTTTCCTTCTTATTGCCACCCAAAAAAACAACTTTAATCATTTCCCTTCATAATTCTCAGCACTTTGGCCCACTTCTTGGGAATTTCAGAAATCATTTGAAATCAGTACAGTAGGGAAAAAAAATATTTATTTTCTAAAGTCATTACCTTGACAGGCAAAACAAAGCATTTTCTCAATTTCATTCAGAAATACATTTAAAAAAAATACATAGACCAATATGGCCTGCCCAAACGTATATTTAACATGGTAAATATAAGGAATAAATTGTTCTGAATATAAATATCTATAAAAAAATAAGTACATCAAAATTTAATCCAACCTCTTCCATTAGCCAGTTACATAAAGGAAAATAATTTTACTGCTTTAAAGCATAACCGAATATTTAGTTTGCAATGTCTTTCATAAACAACCCTAGACCATTGTGTTTCCAAGGATCAAGGTAAGGGAACCTTCTTTTTCAAGGATCTTTTTTCTTATGGATCAGAGCTAGTAGATTACCACGAAAATGTTACATCTACTACTGACATGGTAGACCAGATAGCTATGAAGCCAAGAAGGACTACAGAGGTTCCGGGGGAGGGGATGGCAAGAGGGGACCAAACGGGGGAGGGGGGGACAATAGTTAATGGTGGGGAAGTACTTCTTTTTTGGTGGGGGGAGTACTTCTACCAGAGTGCAATAGAGGTGAGGTAGACTCAGATTCATCAAACCCATCCTGATTTACAGTAGTAGCAGTATCTTTTAGTTTTGCATTTTGTGAATTTAAAAAGAAAAAAAAGTCTTTTTCTTTCTTTCTTTTTTTTTTTAACTTGAGTGTCCTTCGAGAGTGTTTTTAATTTGTGCATTCCTTAGAAAATCTTTGCATGGACTTTGGAGTTTCTCCCTGAAATGTGCCAGGCGCCTGAGTGAGACACAAACACTCCTTTCGGACCCTCTTCAGAAATTCCACCATGTGTGGAATCTCCTGTCCTCCCTCTGGATGGTGACACCCGAATTCACAAGTCACTGTGTGTCTCTCTGCCTTCTGAGTGGTCTCTTGTCACCCCAAACGAGGAGAGACGAAAGCAGTTATCACCAATGGAGGCAAATGAAGATGGATTGGGGGACTCCTTAACCTTCCCTGGAATGTTTAGAGCGAGTCAGTCGGAGCAAGAAATGGTCGGTCAAAGCAGGGAGGATGCTGTTGCTCTGATCCCAGCCATGGGGAAAGAGTGCAGAATCAGCCACAGGGTTCCCTCCTCGGAGGAGAAGGCTTTCGGGCGGGCCAGCCATGGGCCCTGGTGACCTGCCATCAGTGTGCTCGGTTGTGGGTCACTTGCCTCTCTGTGTAGATCCCCGCCTTCAGCTTTGCAACACGAAAAGCTGTTTTGATGTGGTTGCTGATGGCGTCCAACCTATGAAAACAAGACAAGAGAAAACAAATGTTATTTAAAAAAAAATCATTTCTGGGCAAAAGAAGCATCTAAAATTAGAATCTGGTACAAACAAATCTAAGTCTGGTTCCTGAACTTTCCCCATTGACCACAACAACGTGATACTCTTGGTTAACCTCAAGTGAAAAGGCAGCCCCCCACCCCTTTATGCCAGGGATGCGGGGAAGGAGAGCGGAGCTACGGTCATATCTGAAGATAATTGGGTATTCAATGCAATTTTAAAGTACGTTTTTAAGGTAAACTGGAGATATTCTCTTTTCCTCTGTTGCCCCATCCCAACTACCACCACCATATGACTCTGTGGAGAAACTACCTTCTCATGGGTTTCAAATAGCCATGGATGTCTTCTTAAACACAAGAGCAGTTAAAGATGACTTGGGGGGAAAGGAACAAAAAGAGAGCAGGCCGATAGGTAGGCCCAAAGCAAATGGTGTACAGCAATGAAAAAATATAGATCTCTATTTTTTACAGGTTTAATATTTTCCTTCGGCAGGAAAAAGAAAGGGAATTCTAAGAGTGATTGAATCATTGACAGAATCAAAACAAATACAAAAATAATAATAATTCCTAAGTCAGTTAAGGAACTGTGGCTTATGCAACCCTGTGATCTGGGGGGAGCATTGGGGGCCTGACATTATAAACATGAAAACGACAATGGCCAGCGAGACGTCCTAAACAGCTCAGGATGTCCCGTCCCACACATTAACAGTAAGCAACACAGCACACTTTGATCACAGAACTTCTTGCCACTGGATTTCTAGGAAAATTTCCAGGGAGCAGGGTAGGGAAATGTAGAACACGTGACAGCTCTAAGTGCAGATTTCCTCCCTCCCACTTGTGAATTCCAAAATCTTTTGGACTTGGAATGGTCATCCCTCTAGAGCTGCCCATCACAACCTCACAGTGTGCACTAATCTCCATCCCTTCACTGCCCCAGCTCAACTAGAAGAGATGAGAGCTTTTCAGAATGATACGGGCTCTCCACAGAATGTACTTCCCTATTTAAAAAAACAAATAACCCCTCCCAAACAGCATGCTCTAATTTTCACCTTCCCTACCTAAGGACTTTATTTTTCCCCTTTGGCCACTGGAGTAACTGCTACTTTTTGAAGAACTTGATCATACATGAGACTCTGACTTAAAAATAAAATGAAGTAAAATAAAATAAACACCAAAAACTCCTTTCCCTGAAAGGATTGTTAATTTCCCGAGGAAAGCAGCAAATGCGTTGACTTGGAAAAGCAGGGACTATATATGACCAAATGACAAAGGTGTCTGTAGATGTATCTTGTTGGGAAAATCTAGCTTTGGGCGGAGTGGCACGTGCTTAAGATCATTCAAGGGTACAGTGGGCAAATGTCTGCATTCAAAAAATATTTGAGAGGGATTCCTTTGCTCTTTTTTAATCTATAGACTCTGAAAGTCTTTGTTCTTTTCTTCTAAGCCTTTCTCCTATCAAGGTGAGAACACCTGGGGGAGCAGCCCATTGGCACTGGTGACTGGGGCTAGCTGTCCTTGGGAGTCTCTTACCTTTTCATTTTTCTTCCTGCCACCAGCTGCTGATGAACACACTTTTCTCCAAGCCCAAAACAGTCTTTGCCTTTCTTAGGGTCATTCCAGCCCTTCTCCATACCGTCTTGGTCCCTGTTAAAATACATATAGAGCAAAACATTTCAGCAATGGTACCTTCAGCTCTCACAAAGTCTCTATTAATTTCTTGTAAACAAAAAGACGACATCATGACGGGAAGGTCGGGAGGCCATAAAACTGGAAGCAAAGGGGTTTCTGCCTCACCTGAGTTCTTTTCCAGCTTGGCAAAAAGTCCAGCACTTCTTGTCTTTTTGGCTGGCACACTGACATCTCTTCCTGTGGTCTGTTGCCTTTGTGGTAAATAAATCCTTTAAGGATCGTTTGGACCTAGAAGGGCTTCCAAGTCCATAGGGAACAATGTGCCTATTAACAAAAAAGATGAACAAAAGATATCAGCAGAAGTAATAGTCTTTGAAATGATGCATTCTGTGGCGCAAACTCATTGCAGTTGGACACAAGGAGCTCCCCACACAGCACCGAGTCACGCAATTTAGGAGAGCCAAGAATGGTGGTGGTCAGGGTCAGGGTCACCAAGAGAAAACCAGTTTTCTAACTCAATGAAATTCATTTGTCTTCTTAACAAATTTCGGTTTCTTCTCCACACAAGCAGCTTTGTTTTTTGTCCCAGATTATGACATCTCTGCTTTGGTGTCTGTTTCCTATTTTCTTCCTCTTCTGACTTTCCATCTACTTAACAGCTACTGCGGGGGAGGGACCTCGATGCAAAACCATGACTCACATGATTTTGAAAATCTATTTTCAATTCAAGTCATACGATAATGCCAAAAGTGCCTCCTGGGGGTGGGGGGTGGGATCTACTACGGCACGCACGGTTCACCCCCAATTTCACACATCTCCTGCAACTGGTGAAACCATGACTAATAGAAGGACTCGTCGCCAGAAGGCTCCCCAGTAAATTCCAAAGAGTCCCTTTTGAGCCTCACCTAAAAGGAATAAAGCCCTCTCCTCGGAAGTATCACCTCCTTGCGGTTTTTGTTTGATTTGATTTTGTGTGGACTGGGGGCATCCCTCACCAACTGGTCGCCCCATACAGGACACTGTGTGCCGTGTTTTGGTTAACAACTCTGTCCGATGGGTGAGCCCGTTTTCAGGATGGAGGAGGACGGGGAATCTGCTTTCTTCCCCGCTCTAGAGACAGAAGGGAAATCTACAGACCATGTTTCCATTGCTGTCTTGAAATGGGCTTTTCTAAAGGGAGAGTACAGAGGAGTCAGGACATCCCTGTTCCAGATCTGACTCTGCTCTGAACTCATTCTTGCACAAATGATGTCCACAACTTGGGTCTATGCTTTTCTATAAGTAAAATAAAGGGACTGATGATCACTCTGTACAATCCCTTCTGCCTCCCAGGGGTAGCACAGGTTAGACTAACCCATGTCCGACCACGGCAGCTGATTCCTTAAACCCAAGCGGATCCCACCAAAAGACATCCCTGCTCAGAAGTGCGTAGCAGGGGACTGCCCGCCATCAGCCTTTTCCATCTGTGCTGTCTGGAGTCTTTGAGCCACGGGGCCTCAAGAAGACCCTCCCCTGGGTTTCAAAGAACCACCCCACCCTGTATTTTCAGGAATGGGGGGCACTGTCCCCACACCCCCGAGGCACCTTCATGTTGTCAGAAGAGCTACCTTCAGAATCCAAACCAGGACCCCTGTCCCAGAGCATCTAGCGTCCCTCGGCTCCAGTCTCTGGAGAAGCCAGAGGTAAGGAATAGCTAGAGTGACGACGCCCTCTAGAGACTCACTCGGGAGTGTTGACCCAGATGATGTCGAGGTGGCAGAAGTAGACGCACTCTTTATCCATCAGGGAGGAGCAGGAGCAGCGCTTGGACCGGCGGGCCCGCCAGGGTGCACTGGGGGCGGGCTTCTCCCCTCCGCTGTCCAAGCCCGTGCTGAGCTCCGCGCCCAGGACCGCTGGGGAGAGAAAGAGCAGGTCAGCAGGGCACGTCGCCTGGGATGTGGCCGAGCAGATAAAAGCCCGTGAAGCATGCAGCCCGCCTTCAGCAAGAAACACAGAGCAAAAAGGGCTCTTTATCTTTCCCCTCCTTAACATGACTTCACCTTTACCCCGACTGGCTTATCCACTTTCGGGGAGATTACACACGGGCAGGGGGAACAGCCACCTGAAAAGGGGACCGACTGGCCAGCTCCCAGAGAAATGCGTGGACATGCCACCTGTTAGAAATCTGGGGTGGCTTCTGCATGGAATTTAAAAGGACAGCCCAATTTCGTAGGACAGTGGCTTAAAGTTGGTTGATGACCAAAGTGCTAAAGTTACATGAACCACCTGCCTCTTCCTAGGTGCTGAGCCACTTCCCCATGCAGTTTACGGGAGAATCCACCACTTCACACCTGGTAGAGGGCAGGGAGGAGCCCAGGTGATATAGAGTCCTTGAAATTAGGTGGAGTTCAAGAGCTTTGAGGGGATGATTGGAGAGAAAGAAGAGAAACCAGCTCTACAATATTCATCGCAAGTGGTAGACTCTAGAGTAAGTGTTGACCTAGGGTGAGACTGAGCAGCAGCTCAGGGACCTAATCAAGGTTCTGTGGATCTTGAACGCAGGATCCCCGGAGCAGGACAGCATGTGGGGGACTTGCCGCCTCCCCCTTCCCCACCACAGCATGGCCTCTTACTGACAAGTTAGCCATGCGGCTTATCTGCCCAATTTTGTACATTTCAAATGATCAGACACATTCCAGGATTTTCATTCCCTTGACATCTTTTCTCTTTAGTCAGGGTCATGAAAAGCCTCACAAAAAAGGGCATTGACCCTAAGAAGGGGGAAACGGGCAGATATACACGTACTATCTAAATTCTCAGGCAGCCAAGATTTATCTTAGCTCCCCTCCCACAACAGGTGAATAAAACTGAAAATAGCCCTCACAGTGTTTTGGGTGCCAAAAACCTGCCAAAAGAAAACTAAAGTCAATAATGACAAATTTTAAAGAAAACATCTGCTTCACCCTGAAACCGCCTGAGGGTTATTCAACAGACTGTTATGCAGGTGATTTTACTGCTCATACATTGCTTGAATGACTTGAATAAAATTCCTTGGCTTCGAGCTGAAATTAAATATTTTACACATTCACACACTATTAAAACATGATTTAAATAAGATCTATAAGTCCCTCTATGTCCTATTACCCCTGTACGAACACATACACTGCAAATATACATTTGGCTACATTATATCTTGTCTTTACTTTTCCTGAGTTATATTTTTAAAAGCCAAAAAAAAATACTCTATGCATTAATAACAATAAGTTATCCCAATGCTATAGGAGAAATTGTTTTCAATAGAGGAATTTTTTCCCCACTAGAAAACTTAAGTAGCTTTGAGCAATAATTCCCAGACACTTGCTCTCTGAGCTGCAGTCATAAAAAGAAATGGAAAACAGAAGCGAGAAAAACATCAAGGAGGACAAGAAGACATTAACGTTCAGAGACTTGCAAGTCGCCGTGCCTACCTGCTTCTGGAGCTCCTTGGAAAGCCACAAACAGCAGAGAGAAAATCATGGGGAAATAATCCATTCTGAAAAAAAAAGGGGGAGGGAGTGGGGATCAAAGTCCTCCCCTGCCAACTGAACCCAAAGGAAAACGAAGAAAAATAATAGCTTCGGGTCCCTCAAAGCGCTTCTGGTTATTCAGATCTCAAAGTGAGCCTTCAGCCTAAGTGCTCTTTAACGGAGAGAAAAAAGAAGTTTCTGCCAGGAGGGCCGGCAGTGGGAGCGGTCTGCGGGCGCACGCGGCGGTGGCGTGCGGGGACAGCAGCGCGGACCGAGGACCCTGTGCGCGCTCGCCCCAGCGCCGCTGCAGAAGCGCGTCTGACTTGGACAGCTCTCCGCCGCCTTTTTATATTGAACCCCTATAGAGTGGGGGTAAACAGCTCCAACTTTATTCCAGCCCCAGACAATGTTATTGTGTTATTAGTCACCAACAGGCAACGTGCGGCCGGAGATAAGGCCAGGCTCTAAAGGAAATCACTGCTAACTTCAGAGGCAGACGCCCGCCGTCTGACAATTCAGGGGCAGGGCTAAGAACAAGAAAATACCCATTAGAGACCTTTGGTAAACCTGCCCGTGCGGCGCTTGGGTCTGCTTCCCCTTTTGCAAGCTGCCAGCCCCAGAGTTCAAGAATCAGAAGAGGGACTCCAGAAAAGTCATACCATTGGTATGAAAAGTATGAGCTACAGTTTAAATAGATTGTATTGTTGCGCGCGGGGATTTTTTTTTTTTAATTGTTGTTCATTTCGTTTTTCCTTTTATGTCTCCGATTTCTTACTGTTGATCAAACAGGGGAACGCTTTCCCGCTTCACTCCACCCCCCAACTCACTGGGGGTCAGATTATTTTCGCACATCGAGGTACTTGTCCCTTACTCCAAGCCCCCTCCCCCAAGTCTTTTTTGCTAGAGTTCTTTGCGCGCACAGTAAAAAAATCAATGAAGGAACGGCAAGGAAAGAACGTTTTTAAAAAAAGAGAGAGAGAGCGCGAGAGCCCTTCCAGGCACATACCTCAGTGCTTTCGATATCACTGAGTAGAAGCCCCATAAACTTTTTTCTGTGTCCACCCTCTTTCCCCTTCCCGAAACGCCCCCCGCCCCCAACCCCCGTTCAGTAGCACCAAGACATAGGGGGAGAGGAACGCCAGGGGGCGATGAAGAGCTACAGGGGCTGATGTTTTCTGAGAACAAAACCGAAAAGCCCAGACCGCCCGGTAGCAGGAGGAAGGCAGCCCAAGATGCGAGCTGAAGAACAGGAAGGAAGGGCGCCTCCTCCCATGAGAAAGGGGTGCCCCTCAGAACAGTCACTCGCCCCCTGCGCAGGGACACCTCTTCTGAATCGTTCTTACCCCTCGGCTTCTTCATTTAGGGCAGGGGTGTTCTAGTGCGGGGTTAGGTGGCTACGAAGTGAGGGTGGTGTTGGGAGGGAGGAAATGGCCCGGCTGAAGAAGGAGATCGGATAATAGCTCCCATTTAATCGTGCGTTTCCATTTTCAAAGCCATTTCTGTCTCTTTGCCCTTGAACTACCCCCTGAAGTCCCCGGGAAGGGGGGGGGCGGCCACTGTGGAGTTGAACGTGCTGTGTGAAACGTGCTATCAAGCGAAACGTACTGTAAGACATTGACTTTTTCCAGTAGCCTCGTGTTTCCGAGGCTCCCAAAGTTCTTGCCGTGCGCTGAGTGCAAGGCCAAGGGGAGAAGTTGAGAGCATCCTCCCTGCGCAGGAAAAAGGCGAGTCTACACCTAGCACCTGGGGACACCATCAGATAGACGCTTGCAGCATTTCCTCACCTTGTTTAACTCCAGTCCCCTCCCCAGGGTGGGCGAGGGATGGGGGTATTCAAACGCGGGCCCACTTCCAATACTCAGGAGGATCCCCTCAAACCATTTCTTCCTCCTTCTCCCTGCTCACCCCTCACCTCTAGAATCAAAGGGACAGATTTCATCCTAGAACCAAACCTATGGACCTGGGCACCCTGGGGCCCCTGGACCTCCCTGCAAGTCCCAGTGGGTGCGACAGCAACAGTAGCGGAATCAGGTACATAAGGAGATCTGCTCCCTGGAAAAAGCACCGTAGCAAGGGCTGGAGCTGAAGGAGAGGCAGGAACCCTCCCTCCCACACCCACACCAAACAGGCCTCCACCCAGTCCCCGGGGGGACTCTGCTTGGGCCTTCTGCCTCTTCATAGGCTTACCTCAGCCCACCCCTGGAGGCTGGGGAGGGCATAGCTCGCCCTAAAACGAGATGACTTCCCGCTGGAAGCCAGCTTTGCCCCCCTCAGCTCTGGCTGGTGTGTCCCAACCTCCTCCCCTCAACACATAAGAAGAGTCCAGAAGAACCGATGTCCCATTTACAGGTCCCAAGCTCTCCCCCCCCACCCCCCCCCCCCACGCAGCGAGAGAAAGGTGGCCTGGGACACCCCTTCTTTAACCTCCTGGCAATGTTGACAAAACCCTGGTCACAGTCTGGACCAACCTGTCCTAAGCTCCTCCCCGGAAATGACCGCCTCCGCCGCCCTGTCTCTCCAGGTGGAGCCTGGGTTACCCTCCAGCAGGGAAGCCCCTCTCCCCGCCACCCCCACATGACCGAGGCTGCCCCTGCGGGTGCCAGCAGCTCCCAACAATCAGGTGGAGACATGAAGCAAAATGAAAACTGCCCACACGCCTTCCCACAGTCTCCCCCTCCTCTCCTCTGTGTGTGTCACCTGTGAATGCGTTTCAATTATAAATACAAAAAGCGGGCAGTAATCCACCCCCGCCCTGACCCCAGGCCTTCTAGGACTCTGGAAGGTAAATGCTCAGGGTTTCAGATCTGGGAGAATCCCATTGTTCCAAGGGCCGTCTTGCCCCCATCTCTGAATCCTGAGTTTCCAAGATGCCTATGGGCATGTTTACCTCTGACCTCTCCTTCACTGTGTGTCTTGGGGTGAGCGGTGGGATCTGCCCTTTCCATCTCCCTCTCTATCTCCAACTGGGGGTGCAGCCCCCTTTCCTTCTGCCAGAGGAAGGGGAAACCCCTCTCAAGCTCAGAAAAGGCCAGGCGACTGCCCAGCAAGACATTTTCCCAAGAAGCAAAGAGAGGGAGGAAGAACCCCAACAAACCAGTTTTACAAGCTCTGTGTTCCCTCTCCTCCACTTACAGCATTGCTGGCCTGGGAGGTAGGAGAGGTGGATGTGAAAAAGGCGGATAAAGTAATGCATGTGGACATCCCACCTCCCTCCACAGCCTGAACCTTGCCCCTCCAAGATCGCGGAGGGTGTGGGCTCTTTGTAGCCACAGACCTCAGAGAGGAAAGGGTAGGGAAGAGAGAGAAGACTGAAGAACATGGCTTTTTTTTCTTCAATAGAACAGTTTGCTATTGCTGTTCTTGCTTTTGATATGACACTTGAATACTGGAAACTATTTGATAAAGCTATTTTTTATGTATTTCTTTCTGTATCTCTTGCTGTGTATTAATAGATATCTATAAATAAAACACCCGGAGCCCAAAATGTGGATACTACACAGTAGCAAAGTGTACTGTTTTTAGCACTCCTCGGCTTTGCTCTTTCTCAACTTTTGCGTAATAACATTTGCAACTTTGCCAAGCCAATAAATCTGGCGTGAGATGTTGCATTTAGCTCAGCAAGAAGAACAGACATTAGGTTGCTTGACGATAGCCCGAAGGATGGGAAACTAGCTTAGTACAGGCGCAGCGAAGCTCTCCATGTCACTAGACTTGGTTCGATCATAATATTGTCTCCTGTTTGACATTTTCACTCTGCATAGGACATAGCACAGAGGTCCCATCGTGCTGTTGTGCAAGAGCATGCACTACTGACCTTACTCCGTGATACATTACACACCTCCAGGAGTCATCAACAGCACAGCTTCCCTCTACAGCCCAGAATATAATGGTCAATTCAGCGAAGGAAATAAGATGACACTCAGGAGAGATTCACTGCCTGCATTTTACAAACATGTAATGTCTCCTTGACGCTTTCATCCATAAGCCAAAAACAGCAAGTCTTTAGTTTCAGAGAATGTGTGCAATTCTTTAACATGGTATTCCCCTGTCCTCAGTCACTCATAAACGTCTTTCACAATGTTGCCATCCTTGTGGGCCACCCGTACATTTTTACGGAACATTCTCCATTCACTGATGAATTTCTTTTCTTTTCTTTTAAGATTTTAATTATTTGTTTTAGAGAGAGAGAGAGAAAGAGAGAGGAGAGCCAGAGAGAACATGAGCTATGAGGAGGGGCAGAGGGAGAGGGAGAAGCAGACTTCCTGCTGAGCAGAGAGCCCAAAGCCGGACACAGGACCCCAGGATCATGACCTGAGCCAAAGGCTGACGCTTAACCTACGAGCCACCCAGGCACCCCATGACTAATTTCTTTTACTTGAGTAATTTTAAGGCAATTTACTATTACTGCTACCATAAGCAGCAGTATACATGAAGCCATGCTTTGTAGGGTTAAGTAATGTACATGAAATCATAGTTTAATACATGTTAAAATGAACATAACTATTGTGTGTTCATTAAGCTATTGGAAATAAAAAATATTCAGCCACATATATCACCTTATATCCTAACACCAGCATGCTTACCACTCTTAGGGAACATGGCTCCTTACACGGTAATGTCTTACACTTTGTTATGTTGAGAAGCCCTGGTTTAATTCAGCCCTCTGAATCTGCTTTAAGGTCATCTCAAAATATTCTGCATCAAAGCTCTCATACGAGCACACTTCAAAGAAACAGATATTCCAACATTCAGAATCTACAGAAACAGAGTCTATGTCCAAAAGTTTCTAGTCGGTATTTCCCTTGGGTTTATCAACTTAGTGTTGTTTTTGACCCCCTATCCTGAATTTAAATACCCTCTTTGAGTGTTTCTACCGGCATGTCAATCACACACACACACACACACACACACACACACACACACACACACTCGCACCCCACATATGGACATAGAGATTGGAATGGGAGAGTAATTATAATATTTCACACATCAGAGAGACCAAACAATGTGTCGGCCTGTGGCTGCCTCCCCATCTTTTTCTCTTTAATTTTAATCCTATGTAATTTCTGACATGTGGAACTAAAGAGACTCTGATGTGGGGGTTAAAGAAGAACACCACTTGAGAATGAGTTGAGTAGAATCAAGTCACTTCATTAAACCAGATCTATGTAGTCATTCTAGACAAGCTTTCCTTCCATGTTTTTGAATGAGATGACAAAAGAAACTCATTCTGGAGCACTTGCCCATAAATACAATGGCTATCTTCGTGTTTCCGTAGGCCAGGGGCTTGTGTGTGAGTGAGTAGGCTGCCTCTGGTTAAGTGTGGTCAGAATGCTTTCCGTGATTCCATTTCAATATTGACGGTGTATTTCTTTTTTTGTCTTTTAAGAATTTTTTGTGGAATGGTGGTTACCAATGGTTGGGGTTGGGGGGCAGTAATAGAAATAGGGAGATTTGATCAAAGGGTATAAGCTTCCCACTATAGGATGAATACCTTGGGGAGGTAGAATTTACACCATGTTGTTACAGTTGACAATGTTGTATTATGTACTTGAAAGTTGCTAAGCGTATAGATTTAAATGTTCTTGCCACAAAGAAGAAATGCTATTTATGTGATATGACAGAGGTGTTAGCTAACCCTACAATGGTAAGCATTTGCAATCTGTAAGTGTATCAATGTATATCAAATCAACACTTTCTACACCTTAAACTTACACAGTGTTATATGTCAATTATATCTCAATAAAGTTGAAAAGGGTTTCTTTTGCACCTCATCTATAATGACAAAAAATAAGCCAAGTGTCTTAGCTCTTTCTCAACTTCTTTGTAATAAAAACCTTTGGTATCCTGCTGAACGTTAGAGGACTAACCTAGGAAAGTAGCAAAAAAAGATTCATTTGAAAGTCATTTTCATATTAAAAATCTGAAAGCGGGAAATTTCCGTTATTTTACTCCTCCAATTTCATGTCTATATTATGCCCCCACTGGGTGTCAAAGTGATTCTACGTACTTCATGTGTTCCAGTGGACAAGTACATTGGACTTTGTATTCACAAGTCAATAAACTGGCAGAGGATTAATAAAAGTCACCAGGTGAAAAGCAAAACTGAGGGGTCGGGCGAACAATCACTCAGGTGGTTGGGGGAAGCTGGGGTATTTCTAAAGGAGCAAGGGCTGTGACCATACCAGGCACCAAATGATTCCAGAAATAATCATGGAATGCAGGAGGCTGAATGGAGGGTCTAAAAGATAGTGGGAAAGATCTTCAAAGATGAGAGGATTTGGGAGCTGGGACAAAGGATAGAAATTGGCTAAGAAGGGGCAGGGTGTTCTAATTAGACGATTGGCTTATTGGATTTACGGTGTCAGGGGGACCAGATGGCCGATGATGAAAGAGAGAAAGATTGTGTAAGTGACCTATGTGGCCAGTGTGTCCCATACCCCTGCCATATACCAGTAGGATATAAAACGTCTACTGTTTTCACACTGCGGTTTCTGACGTCCTGATGGACATGGGCCACTAGAAGGAAAAGCCACAGGAACCATGAAGAACTCCTTCTGAGTACATAAGCTCAAAGGATGTTGACAGATCATTGTGTAGACTATGTCGCCATTGGAAGGTCTGGATTCTATCTGTATTTGAAAATATTAAATGAGTTAAAAGTATTCCCACATTTTGTAGTTCTCCTTTTTGGACTCAGCCATTTTCCGGGGGGAAACACGTATTCACTCTGGAGTTCTAGACTGTCCCTTTCTTGAGAATAAATTTAATGCAAGGATGATTTTGTTATTCCTATCTGCTGCTTACTTACAAGTAAGAATGCAACCCTCCCTCTCTAAGCTATCTTTCTGACAAAAGTACCTTTCTTTTCAAATAATAATTTTTTCCCCAAATCTGAATATGCAGTGAGAAAGGAAAGAATATTTATTACTGGTTGTCAACATAGGGAAAAAAATTAGGGGAAAAGTGGATTACTTTTCTAAAGGGGCATTTGGATTCATTTAAACATGCAAATTTAATTTCACAAGCTCCAGAATATATTTAACGCTAAGGGTTGTGTTTTATTTGGCATTTGTGCTTTTTTCCATTTGTTCTTTTGATAAAAAAAAAAACTTTTGGAGTGGTTACAAGAATAATTTTCCTGGAAATTAAAGTCTTTACTTTTTTTTTTTCTGTGAAGCTCAAAAAACTCCTGCATATTTTTTGTTTTAATATTATTTAACATTTATTGATTAATTGTCTTTCCCTAAGTGTAGTTCTTACTAAGGACAGTGAGCTAAGTCCAAAGACATTGAAGTACACTTGTTTTCCTAGGTATGACTCACAAGAGCAAAGAATGCAGAGTAATGACCTTGTGTTTGTTACCACCTTAGGCTGATTTATTTTAGAGAATATGGGAATAAAATGAAGGAAGATGGGAGGTGTCTGCTTATGGCTGAATTTCAGGCCACTGGAGGTCTTCCGGGAATGCAATACAGAAGGTTCACTTTAAAAGCAGGGGAGGGGAAAAACAAGGGAGGAGGGTATAAGAAAGGGGAATCTTGGGAAAGGGGGACAGGGAGGGGAGGTTGGGGCGAGAGGGTCAGGCACGGAGCTGTGCTCCTGGGTCTCAGTCTCCCCCCTTCCTGGGATGTGAGGGAAGCAGGGAAGCATGAGTTAAGAGAGTTTGGAAACTGATAATGTTCATGTAAAAGCTCATTATCTTGCTACAAAGTGGAAAAGATTTTGTGAGCTGCAAAGTAGCTTGTTTAAAGACTTTTTCCCCCAAGTTGTTTCAAGACTAGTCAGGGAGAGCTAACATTTTCTAGATAAAGCATTTTAACAGCATTGTTTCTTTCTGTCTGTTCTTTCTCCCCCTACGTCCATTCTATTTTTATACATTATCTGGACGAAACTATCTTTTTGGACTAATGACCAGGTCTCTGCACCAGCGGCCTCCTTTTCTTCAATTCTCTCTCCAAGGCCCTTCCCCCCCTTCCAAAGAACATTTTGCCACTTTATGGTGACTTGGGCCCCACAAAATGGGACAGAGAGCACAGGTTCCCCACGTGCACGGAGATTCCCAGCCCACCTCCCCCGCTTGATTGGCTAACATCTTTTTATAGCTATGGATTGTTTTCTTTCTCCTCTCAGGGGATGACCAAATCACACGTAGGACACTTCAATCCTAATGATGATTTCAGTTCCTTTCCATCAAATCTATTTTTACTTTGCTTTTTCCCTTTATGAAACATAATACGATGTCGCTTTAAAACCCTAGACATGTAATGGAAGAAATAATAAATAAGAAATACATTCTCGGGAATTTTTTGAAGGCTTCCAGACAACAGGGGATCCAAAAAGGGCTACCACCCTTGGAGGAGCTCCCGCCTGTTATCTGAAGAACAGGGGCGAAAAGGACCCATTAGGAAAGGAAAACTTAACTGGGCAAAGTGACCTGATTAAAAATTTAGTCAGAATGCTCAATTATGAGAAGACCCAATTCTTAGGAAAGCGGAACTCGTAACAGTGACATGGTCCACATAGAAGTCCGATTCAGCAGGGACTGGCGTCAGCTAACTGGGCAACCCTGCCCTCACACACTCAGAGGACTTAACCTCTCGAGCTGCCTTACCCCATTATAAACATCATCTATTTATCTCAAGATGCCTGAATAAAAGAGGCTGTCTGTCAAAGAAAGGAGATGGCCATATTGATTGGAAGAGATTAATGAGGGAAGTATATACAGAGATCGACGTGCGATTCTTTTTTACAGCCAAGGATCCACTGAAAGAGGAAAGGCCAGACTTCACCAATGTATTATGCGAATAAAAGAAGTGTGAAGAAGGACAGAGGAAGAACAGTTTTAGCTAAGCTGCCATTACCAGATGTTGACTGTGGGCGGGGGATATGTAGCTTAATATCAAAATCATAAGTAATGGCAGAGATCTTGGATTTGAAAAGTCAAAAAACCTGAATCACAAGAGACAGAGTGCATGGGCGTTTGAAAGAGCAAAGGTTACGCCATAGGCACGAAGATACACTTCAGACACTGAGCATCTGAGTTCGTCCACATTATAACTGAAAACATAGGACTCAAGCTATGAAGTAGCAGCAGGGAAAATGTAGTCTGCAAAGATCTAAAAAGGACAAGAAAATTATTCTGAGGAGGAAAAGTCTCTTTCATTTTAATCCCCCATAATTGTTTCCTGATCTGGGGTGAAATGTGTTGTAGAAATTTTCACCTGGGCTGCAGAGACACTAAACTGATCATAGATAAAAGCACTAACGTAGTTAGAAAGAGAATGAAGAATTTCAGTTTTCCAATTTAGGACAGTGTTAGGAGAAAATAGTCACATATTATTCAATACAACAGTGTATGGAAAAGGCTATTGTGGGGTATGAGGTTATTACTAATAACAAAAGACTATGTTATTAAGAAGATTAAGTTATTGCAGAGTGGAAAGGAAGAAATTTTCTCTCCTGGTCTTACCTTATTTTTATTTTTATTTATTTATTTTTTTAAAAGATTTTATTTATTTATTTGACAGACAGAGATCACAAATAGGCAGAGAGGCAGGCAGAAAGAGAGAGGAGGAAGCAGGCTCCCCGTTGAGCAGAGAGCCCGACGCAGGACTCGATCCCAGGACCCTGGGACCATGACCTGAGCTGAAGGCAGAGGCTTAACCCATGGAGCCACCCAGGCACCCCTATTTTTAAAGATGTATTTATTTTTTGAAGTGGGGGAGGGTAGGGGGGAGAGGGGCAGAGGGAGAGAGAGAATCTCAAGCAGACTCCCACAGAGAATGGAAGCCAATGCAGGGGCTCGATCCCACTACCCTGAGATCACAACCTGAGCCAAGCTATGGTTCAGACCGTTTAACTGACTGAAACACCCAGGTGTCCCCTGGTCCTACATTTTTTATACCATTAAAATTCATGTCAATGCCAAAAAAAGCAGAGCTGGTACTGCTTCTCTTCACTGAGAATGTAAAAGACCCTTTTAACATTCTGCAGGAGTTGGGGTTTTCTTGTTTTGGGTTTTTTGGGGTTTTGTTTTGTTTTGTTTTTGTTTTGTTTTGCTTTTTGTTTTTTTGCAAGCTTTCGTTCACTCTAGAAACTAGCTTTTCTTGTCCCTTATTTTGTTGCAGAATTGTTTTTTCACAGATAGATTAAAGCCGTCCTTACATCTGTAGTTGGTTATAGTCTCCTCCTTACATTTTTTATGTAAGTTTTTTTATAAGGAATTCCAATAAGACTACTTCCTGCTTAGTTATACAGATTTCTACCCTTTCCTTCTTCCTCCAAATCATTTTTGACTGGATTTCTTCTAGTTATGCTTTATTTGAGTCATATTTTTATCTTCCCATTCTTCTTGAATACTTTCATTTTAACAATCTCGGGAGGTTCATACCTAATTTTTACTGTGAGTTTTGAAATCTTCTTTCTAGGAATCCATGGTATCTGCCTACCATCATTCGGGATTTTCCTTCTTTCACTGTTGAAATGAATAATAGGCAATTAGTTCCACTTAAGGCTCTCTTCGTTTTCATTTCACCAGTCAGATTTTCCTCTCTGGTTCAGGTTTTCCAAATGACATCTTTCTGAGAAAGGGATGAGCCAGAAAATGCAGATCCAACATGGGAGATTGGTTGATAAAGGGAAATCTCTTCTCGGATACCCTGCCTTAGCAAAATTTATCTGGAACCAGCCCAATTCTGATCTCTCTTTGACCCCTGGCCCCATCCCTCCAGCTTCTCTTTTGTGTCCGTGCTGGGAGTGGCTGGCTGGCATCCTGGTTCACAGACCCCTTTATCCTCCACCCCAATCCTCTGTCTAATCTTCCCAGCTCAGCTCTGCCTTGCAGACCCAGCTCCCCTCCTTCAAACTGACTACCTACGACTGCACTTCTCTGGGGAGCCTCAGGAGACAGCTTATGGCCTTCCCATCTTGTTTACTCAGGGCCATGTTTGTGGGGCGCACCTCCCCACCTTGCCTCAGGTCCCAGGGTGTGGCAGTGAAAAAAAGCCCTGAGCTTGAATGGCAAATAGAATTTGCACTGTGGAGTGAAAAAAGGCACCATTCCTGTCTCCTTAGATCCTCAAGGCAGTGGGAGCAAGAGGCAAAGGAGTAAATGGACAAATAAACAAAAGTTGACAAGCTCTGCTAAGGGCTATGCGAGCAGTGACTATGATGATTTTATGACTACTAACTTGGAAGGTTGGCTGCAAACACTGCCAGAGGGGGCCAGGGGGGATAAAAATAGAAAAATTCAGATGGAAAGGCAGTATTCTTCCAAAAAACAGGCCAAGCATCAAGCTTTATGAATGACTCAAGTATTCAAGCTGGCTTTTGCAAGAGGCTTTTAAGTATAGAGTGTAAAGGAAAAGTAAATGTCTATGTGGCATATATAAAAAGCTGTATGTGGCTGTGACCGTTTTATGAACAGAGCGTGACCCGGCATCAGAGATTAAAGACCCTCGAGGACTTCAGGAACGGCCCCAGGAGTGTTGTGGCGAGGACAAAGACTGACATCTAGCATCTTCTTGAGATGACATGTTTCAAGGAAAGGAAGAGAAATGTCTGGCCACCCAATGGCCTGAGAGCCGAGATCTGAGAATTCACATGGTTTGTTGAATTTGAATCTGGAGAAAATATCCCAGTTGGTTACCGTAGCAGTTATTACAAACAGTGAAGGTTGCCAACACTTTGCCACTGCAAGCTATCCAGGGTTAACTATACCAACAATGAGGATTTGGGGGATAACCAGATCCCAATAATTGGACCCCAGTTGAGGTCTTCGGCTTTTCCTCCTCGATACTTTCTAACTAGTTCTTCCTGGAGAGAAAAGAGGAGATATAATTTAAACCATTAAATAATCTTCTAAGTCATTAAAGGTTCCAGCAAAGAGTTCATACACAGGAAATTAGACGAACACCCAGCGTTATCATAAGGGAATTATCTGAATTTAAATTCATCCCCAAGTCCCAGACTTTCATTCCTCATCCTTCTGGTTCATCAAGAGTCCAAAAATCAAAATCAGAATCATGTGTCTATCCTCCAAAGGCCGCCTGAATCACGAGGGGCCCCGGAGCGGTGGGCAGAGCACAATGTGGAGGAAGGATGGCAGCGAGGCCCAGCGTGCACAGCCTCATTTGGAAAAGGTAGGTGGCAATCCCAGCCTACAGGTCCTTGGCGTCTATCACACCATTGTCTTCCGAGCTCTTCCACCCCTTGGGCTGGTCCAACTCCATCTCTCTCAGGCGCGCCCCTTTCTTTGCCAACTCCTGAGATGCTGGAATTTCCTGGGGTTCTGCCCTTGGCTTTTTCCTTTCCTCACCCAACAGATGCCTTCTGGTTCTTTCTGTCCATGTTCTTTTTTTGCCTTTGGATCTCTATGAACGGACCACTCCCAAATTTGCTTCTTATCAATTATGTAACCTTGGACAAGCGACTTATCCTTGCTCCCTGTTTCCGTTTCCTCATCTGAAAATGTGGAAAGACTCGTGCTCAAACCATTTGTTGTTGTAAGGACTACAGGAGGTCATCTGGGTAAAACACATAGAATATTTAGTGCATAGTCAGTGCTCAATAAATATTACCTATTGTATGATCACCATCCTTCCGGTTGCGCAAGCCAGGCACCTGGTTCTCCTCTCTTCCCTCCTTCCCGGTTGTATCAATTCTATCTCCTGGTAGCATTTCCACTTGTTGGTTTCTTCCAGAACTTCATGACTGGCTCCTGCCACTGGATCTCAATGAGGCATGAGATTCTCCATGAGGCATTCACCACTTTGCAAGACAATGAACATAAATCAGTTTATCTCATAACTTACTAGCTGTTTCAATACAAAGTTTCATGTGGAGAAGATTAAACTAACCCCCAGCACCATGATCAGGAGATCATATGCATTTTTATTTATAGCAAGGTCCCAGTCCTTCCTTCCTTATCATTCCAGATAATCAAAAGTACACAAACACACCAAAATAATCATACTTCTTGATTCAAAATACTGACAGATTTATTTTTTGAAAGTGCAAAACTAGTTCTGCTTTTCGCCCTCACTTTAAATCCTTCAGTGATTTCCCACAGTCCTCACGAGGAATCTAAGCCCCCAAAAGCCCTTGTCCCCTTCCCACCCCATCCCCCCCACCCCATATGTATGCAAGTAGTGTCCTTGACTGGGTCAGGCTCTTTTGAACCTGCAGCAGCTTCTTTATCTTTTTTAAATTAATTAATTTTTTAAAAATTGGGGGGGGTTCTACATTTTATTTTTTTAAATTTAATTTTATTTTTTCAGTGCTCCAAGATTCATTGTTTATGCACCCCACCCAGGGCTCCCTGAAAGCTTCTTTGTGCTTTTCCCTCTGCCTGCGGGGAAGTTGTCCCTCACTTCTGCAACCAGGGTTTCAAGACTCACAACGGACGCCACCTCCTTGGGGGAGTTCTCCCTAAAACCCTTCCACGCACATATGTTACCAAGCTGATACTGAGGCTTCTCATCCTCTGGCTGAGACGAAGGGAGGAGCCCCTCCCGAGCGCTCCCGTGGAGTGACTCTGAACAGCCTTCTTGTGCAACACTTAACTACACCCGACCATAACCACCAGTTACTCTTCTGCCTCACCTTTGAGACACTGTAAATTCCTTAGCAGAAAGGAATGCACTTACTCATCTTTGTTTCCCAGCTCTCACACCGTAACTTACCTTTAGGAGGTCCCAGGTAAGGCATTTTTTTCTAGTTTATTTTTTTAATTTAAATTCAGTTCATTAACATATAATGTACGACTGGTTTCAGAAATAGAGCTCAGTGATTCGTCGGTCCTATATAACACCCAGGGCTCATTCCATCACATGCTCTCCTTCATGCCTGACAGCCAGTTAGCCCATCCCCCCAGCCTTCCCCTCCGCAACCCTCAGTCTGTTTCCTGTGATTAAGAGTCTCTTATGATTGGTGTTCCTCTCTGATTTTGTCTTATTTTATTTTTTCCTCTCTCTATGATCCTCTATGTAAAACATATTTTTAAATACAAATTGAATTCACGATGAACATAAAGTGCCCAGCCCATGGCTGTGCTAATTGTCACAGTTCCCCCTCTCTTTCCCTTGTTAGAAATGTCTAGCTGGGTAAAAGGTTTCCCTCCTAGAGATTGTGCTGAAACTCTATCAACATCTTAGTGTAAATCACAAAATCTTTCTGTGCCAGGATTCTCTCTCTCTTTTTTTTCTCACTTACACGCCTATACACGCAGGTGTGCCCGATGGTGAACACACGCGCTACCCCCCTTTCACGGCCAGGAGTCACTTTGCACTTTAATCAGCTAATGAATAGGGGAGATTTGAATGTGAGGCCTCTGCCCTTCAAATGTCCCCCATGACATTTCCAAAAATACCGTTTGTTTAGCCTACCTGAGAGTGTTTGCGCTGAATCCTGTTATAATGGAAGTAGGAAATTTTATATTTATATGATGAGTTATCATCTTCACGGTCAAGTCCAAAGGTTGGGGGAAAAGTGATTTTTGGTAAGAGTAGAGAAGAAAAGTGCTAACGGCAGATCTGCTGTGTCAAGTGAAAGATGTCTATTTTAATCAGGATTTTATAACAAAAGAAATATGTGTAATCAGGCCAAGCCTCTCTCTTCAAGAAGTCATGCCAAGACTCCTTTCCATCCCTCTCCTGCCTCCTTAGTGAGAAGTGGCTTCGGGGCCAAAAATGATTCATTGGGACAGGACTCTCTGTCTGTCCACGTGACTTGTAAAAAGAAGTGTGTGTGCAAAGGAAGGAGTGAGTGGCAATGCCAGCAGCAAGCAGCCTAGTGAGGGGCCCTGGGGCCATAAAACCAACTTCTGGGCAAGAGCCCTTTGGGGACCCCAGGAGTAACACTGGAGGTACTCTTGGGAGTGAAGTGTTTTGTTGTTGTTGTTGTTTGTTGTTGTTTTTTAAGATTGATTTCTTTATTTTAGGAGATGGGGGTGAGGGGCAGAGGGAGAGGGGAAAAAGAGAAAATCTCAGACACCTTCCCGAGTACAGAGGCCAATGTGGGGCTCCATCTTACCTGCCCTGAGATCATGACTTGAACTGAAATCAAGAACCAGACACTTAACTGGCTGAGTCACCCCGGTACCCAGGAATCAAAGTATTTTGAGGTTGCATAGTGTCCTGGTATACTGCTAACCACTTGGATCCAGAAGGAAACTGCTAGAAATTTATTGAATTCACATCATGGATTTTTGGGGATATATACCAGCAGTAGGAAGGAAAACTTCTAAAAAATTCTCTAGCAGGCAGGATCCAGTCCCCCCACTGAAGAACCAGAATTATCCCCTAAACCCAAACCAGGTAAACGGAAACATTACTGAGAGTGGAGTTAGAAGGCCTGCATGGAATCCCAGATCTCACGTGGACTAGCTATTTGTCTTGTACAGTTGACTTCTCTGAGCTTTGGTTTCCATCCACATGGGCCAATGGGATGCCTAACTGTGGTGAAAGTCAAATGAGACAGATTTTTAAAGCACCCAAAACAGTGCCTGATTCAAAGCAGGTGCATACGTGGTTTTACTTCATTCTGAGAATTCTGATGTACAGTCTTTCATGGACCACGCAGTATTTCGGATGCTGGACATAGTCCCTGATCTCATGTCCTTAAATCCTAACTGGAGGAGAAATATAAAAAATAAGACTTTGGGCTGAATTACAATTAATATTTTGAAGATAAATTGCCACTTTTTCCATCAGGAAGCTATGTTCTTTTACTAGGGACTTTCCATGATTTATTAAATATGCCAGATGTACTTTGATGACATGACAAGGCTCTGTACTAATATGCAACCAATTTGCTCTTGAAGTAATAAAGCCTTTTATTAAAAAGTTCTCAAGTTGGGATGCATGACTGGGTTGGTCCATGGAGCGTGTGTGGCTCTTGATCTCTGTGTCATGAGTTCTAGCCCTGCACTGGGTGTAGAGATTACTTAAAAAAGAAATATTTCAATGGAAAAGTTCTTAAGTTGCTGATACTCTCACAGCCTAGTTTTAGCATTTATCTGTATCTAAATGAAATCCATTAAAATTAGTTGCATCTCAAACTCTAACTTTAGCTGGTTAATATTTCTCTGAGGGTGTGGTGTACATATTCACAACTCACTGGTCAAAAGACAATTCATTTGAGCCTGGGTAGCTCAGTTGTTAAGCATCTGCTTTGGTTCAGGTCATGATCCCAGGGTCCTGGAATCAAGTCCCATGTCAGGCTCCCTGCTCAGTGGAAAGCCTGTTTCTCCCTCTCCCTCTGCCTGCCACTCCTGCCCTAGCTCATGTGCTCTCTCTCTCTCTCTGTCAAGTAAATAAATAAAATCTTAAAAAAAAAAATGGACTCTGTTCTTTCTAGAGCAGAACCAAAAAAAAAAAAGAAAAATGTACCAAATATTTCTTCTAGAAGTGGAGGGTTTTGTTGTTGTTGTTGTTGTTGTTGTTCGTTTTCTGGTGGGTTTTTTGCTTGTTTGTTTATGATAGAGAAGACCAAGTGGAGGTAACAGGAGGTACTTGGCAGAAGCACAACACATGACTATGTTTCCCTTTACATGGTGCCCCACCCCCAGCTCATCAGTGGTGTTGAACACACATGGCTCCTCTATCGTATGACCACTTCACTCTTCCCATTAAAGCTGGTGGTCCTGTTTTGTTCCATTTTCCACAACAGAAGACGTTCTTCATAGCTCCAGTTCTTCAGTATTCTTGACCAAAAAGTCCCTTACTGGAATTCAAAGATAGCACAAGCCTCTCCCTTAAACCATGAGTCCACTAAAGTGTTTCCCATGGTCTGGCAAATTGGGGTACTCACTTGCAGATCTCTGAGCTATTGTTACAACCAGGAAATCTGTGGGTAAGTCTTGGCTTTACAACTTACAGTCCTGCATCTCTCCCCAATGTTTAAACATATCACTTGAAAAGAAAAAGACATATTACTAAATTTGGTGTTGTCCTGAGTGGTCGTTATTGTAATAGCCCTCAAATAGGCAAATCATCCAGATAATTCACCATAGGCAGGTGTTCATTTACATTATTAAGATGAAGACATTTTTAAGTTCTGAGGGGAACACTGTTGGTCTTTTCCCTTGTCCTCCCTCCCTGCCACTGAGAAAAGAGATAAGATTCAGAAGTACTGTTTTATACTTCACCCTAATAACCTAAGTGTAGTTGCTTGAGTGAGTCATGTTCTCCTAACTTCTCATATGCCTGAAATTCACGCCACCTCTCTATTTGCCTACTCCCCCACTTCTCCTAGGACTTAGGAGACTGGGAAGGCCTCCTTGGACCCTCCCATCTCCCCAGTGAGTTGTCCTCCTCTATGCTTTCATTGTGTTCCATTCTTAGCACCTGTAACACTGTAATATATTCACAGTTTATTTGTAGATCCTTGAGAGGCTGGGCCATGTCTTTCATGACTGGACCCCCATTAAATAAATGAGATCAATGTCAGGGCATTTAATAAAAACTGGAATATAGCCCATCATGTTCTACCTTCCACACTCATTCCCCATCTCCCCAAACCCCTGAGGGCCACCCCTGACATTCAATTTAGAGCTTTTGAGGTATCTTTTTTATTTCTTCTCCCTTTTAAGGCTCTCTATGCCGCACATTCCACAAAGAGTACAACTTGATACTCACTAGCTCCCTCTTCTCCCTCCATATTTGTTCTCAGTTATTTTGCAGGTATGAAAATGGGAGACGCACTTACATGATGAAGTCCCTGCCCCCGGCTTGCTCTTCCTAGTTCTCCTTATTTCCCTACCCGATTCCCAAATTCCCATTTCTTCTCCTTGTTACATTCCCCACTGCTCCTGCCCCAGTTCTGGCATCAGAAGGAACTAAGGGGTTGGCCCTGATTTCTGCCTCTTCTTTGAATCCTTGTGAATTCTTTAGGGAAGCGTTCTGTCACACAGAGTGGCCAATCTCTCAGTCACTGGAAAAAAGTGGAGAGGCTCTCTCAACCTTCTATCATGTTGGCCGTGTACCATCTCAACTATGGTTTTCATGTATCTGTTTCTGTTCCTCATCCACATCTGTTCACGTTTCTCCGACTTCATCTTCTCTTCTCGTCCTGGCTTAGTCATTTAGGACATTAAAAAAAAAGGAGTGGCTACCATGGGGATAGACAACAAATATAACTAAGGCATAATTGTCAGCTGAAGAGATATTAAAATGAGAAGCATAGTGTATTCATTTGCTAAGACTGCCATGACCAAGTACTATAGACTGAGTGGTATAAATAACATAAATTTATTGTCTCGCAGTTCCGGAATCTAGATCAAGATGTTGAGCCCTCTCAATTTTTTTTCAATAATTTTCTCAATGAAAAGCAAATGAAAGGTTTCAATGCAGTTCAAAAAGAAAAGTAGTTCAGTGAGTTCACACCTAAGTTTAGGGGCAGTTAGACCTCTCTGAAGTCTCTCTTCTTAGCTTGTAAATGGTTGTCTTCTCGCTGTGTCTTCACATGGTCACCTCTCTGTGCATATGCATGTGCAGTGTCTCTGTGTGTCCTAATCTCTTCTTAAAAAAACACCAGTCAGTCACTGGGTTAGGACCCACTCTAAAAACCTCATTTTACTTTAATCACCTCCTTAAAAGACTTATCTCTAAATACAGTCACATTCTGAGGTACTGGGGGTTTGGGCTTCAACATATAACTTGGGATGGGACACAAGTCAACCCATAATGGGAGATTTTTATTCACACTTAGTCAACAAATTCAGAAATTCTTACAAGGCAGTTGAGGCACCTTGCTGGGCACTAGCCACAGTCTGGTACAAAGCATCTTACAACCAGATCAGATCTACCTTCAAGACCTCCCGCTGCTCTTGGCCCTCAGGAAACTTCCTTCAATGTTTCTTCATCCTTGGAACCTGCTGCGATTCTCCATTCCATGCTCATCTCTGAAAACATTTCTCTTGCGCTTATAGTGAGTCTAAATGATATGGCCTTTCAGTGTCTCCTTGTTGTTTGTGTGTCAAATGTGTCTTTTCAGATAAATGAAGTAGAGAGAGTGAAGTTGAGATTATGGTTCATAAAGGAAATCCCCTAT
This sequence comes from Enhydra lutris kenyoni, assembly GCF_002288905.1. Classification (NCBI taxonomy): domain Eukaryota; kingdom Metazoa; phylum Chordata; class Mammalia; order Carnivora; family Mustelidae; genus Enhydra; species Enhydra lutris. The sequence goes on along the minus strand of NW_019154132.1, from coordinate 12,045,219 downwards.
TAATAATGATATTAAAAAACTGCATTAAAAAGATGCCATTATTCATATTATGAAACAGTGGGCAGAAAAGACTGTTTTAGTCGCTGTTTACTTTGTTCATCTCCTTTTACATCCCTCAGCTCATCTTCCCTCTACTTTTCCCATGTTCCATCCCCGGTGGTCATCCTTTATATTTAGAATAGCCTCTCTTCAGTGATCTCCCTTCCAAACTGCTCAGTGAATTTAAGAAACTCAAACAATATCCCTTTTGCTGTATTCTTCCCTCCTTTGAGAAAAATAGTTTCAGGACCATTACTTGAAATCCCCTTCTCCACACCTCCATCTACCACTTACACACACTGAAGTGAGACAAGTTAAGAAAAGTGTATAGTTATCAGAGTAATGGATTTAAGCCCTAGTTGCTCTCATTCTAAGCCCCAGACTCCTAATCATGAGCCCCTGCTCCAAACCATAATGCTTCAGGTGTCTGGTTTTCTTCTCTCAGCAGAGCCCTTGGAATCTTGATGAGCAAAGATCTAGCCATATGAAAGATCAGAATAACAGTACTCTTAAATGAGCTTACGTGCATCTTACATTTCCATTAGACATTATTCTTTATTCTTTACTCATTAGAAACTCTTGAGTGTCACAAGTAAAAAGAGTTATATAGGATCTGTTGGTAAATGACATTTTGTTTCTCAGTAAAAAGTCAATGAAAGGTTTCAACGCAGTTCAAAAAGAAAAGTAGTTCAGTGAGTTCAAACCTACGTTTAGGGACGTTAGACCTACAGAATCACTTCCCTTTCCACTCTTTTTAGAAATCAAGACAATGAAGCTGTCATTTAAAACGCAAAGGTCAGTTTACAAAGACAATTTCTAAGAAACACATTCCTTTCTTCTGTTAACAAGGAACTGGAAAGGATAGAGAAGAGAATTATACTGAAATTAAGAAGGCACTCAGAAAAGGAAAATACAGCAGAGAAATGTGAGGAGACTGTAGCTATTGTGAAAGATGTCCAGCATAATCCATTTAACTCTCTTGTTCAAGATCTCACAGTGTTTGTCTAACTGTGGGCCAAGCATCAATAACGGCAAAGCTGATTTATGGTGGTGAAAGATTTTTCTGTGAGCACTCTGATGATGGAGATCAAGTATTAGGAAGATAGGAGCCTCTCTGCAAATCCAGAGTGGTGGGCTGGACAATGTCAACCAGGTGAAAAATGAACCTTCTCTGTGAATGCCCCAGACCCTGGAGGAGGACAGACCTGGGGTGTGTTTTTGTTCTCCAGCAATAATTTGCATCTGTACATCCTTTGTCCAGATTCTTTTTGTACTAGGCCCTCAAGGAAATTTCTTCTTTTGGTTTTGATAGATGTGGTTGAGGGTATATGATCCAGAATAAGATTTCTTTTGGAGACTGGACAAACCATATTTCATAGATTTACCCCCAAATTGTGTATTTATCAGCAGAAATTCAGAAACACAGTGTGGCTGGCTGCTTAAGAATCTGGAATGAGGTGACAAAGTGGTCTGAGAGTGAACTGTTCTGAATCTTCTTTGTCAGAAAATTCAGTACCTTCTCTATTATCTACATAAACCATTTCTCAAAATTCTGGCCAAGGAAACATTAAAAATGCTAATGATGCTAAGAGGATTGGACCGTCTTCTTCACAGTTTTATGGTCAGCCTCCTATACAGAGGATTATGCACATTGGCTCCTGATAATTTCCTAGAAATAAGAAAGCACATGCAAACATACTCACCTCCCACAATCCCACCCACTTTGAATCGTGCCCTAGGTTAAACATTTGGGGAAGTGGGAGAGCAAAAACAGGTGGTTAATGTTGTATCTACTTATGAATCTTTTTTGTTTCCTCTGTTGGTCTTCCTTCACTAATTGACACATAACCCCTTGTTTTAGTTGAAACATGGAGTCATTTCTGAGCCATTTTAGCTCAACAAGAGAGTGAGGTCCACTCTGAGAGGAAGCCAGACCCACACCTTGACCCACCCTGATTTAAAACGTAGCCAAGGGTTCACATAATCCCAGAATGACCCCCACCCCACCCCCCAGGGAAAGCCAGTTGCTCTCTGAGGGTACTGACCTATCCCAGCTATCTTGAACCAATCCTTGATTTTCGGTCTTTTAGTTGTGTACCTCAAACCCTCTCTCATATGTGCTTTTCGCTTTCATGAAAAAAGAATCCTAAATCTACACTCCCTACGCCTTCATTCTCTTGCATAGTATTCATTCAAATCACTTAGTCAAAGGATTTTCCCCTGAAATATTTGTGCAGGTAGTCAACCTTAAAAATCCTGATAAGCCCGAGGCAAGTAGGTAGACTTACGGTCGACAAAACAATTGTGGGAGCATTTTCCCAAACTCTGTCGGGTTTCCTTATAATCCTATGGCTGTCTGTTCAGTTTTGTTGGTTCTGTTGATGCCCTGAATCTTTACTCTTCCGACTTGCAGAATTTCTCATGCTGGGAATCACTAAGGGACAAATTCTGTTGGCTTACCTTTGTCTGTACTCCAACCCATTCAGAGCAGCCTTACCAGTCTCCAGAACATCTTTCTTTTCTGACACTCCCTTAACTCAGGCCAGTATGTTCTCTGGTAGACGGGCTCTGCCCTGCTGCAAGGTTTCAGAAATTTGGAACCTCTTTCTCAAATACACCCTTCTCTGCCTCATCCCAGCTGAAACCTGGGTTTCCCCTGATGACATCATTTTCCCTATAACCCGCAAGGTGAGTCTCCTCATGCCCCACACACCCTTTCCCCAGCACCTGAGAGTTAGGATAATTGTGGCTGCATGTGAACTCTATCTGCCTTTCTCCAATAACACCTCCTCCCTTCCTTGTCAGTTTCACACACCCGCCTGGCCCACCCAACTCCTGATACCCCTTCACTCAGAGCTGTCCTCCGCATTGTTGGGGAGCATCACTACTATCATAAAATTTTAAAATAAAGCCCCTGCCATCCATCTGGAGAATGCATGCTACACGGCATTGCCCAGGTGAAGAGCCACCCCATGGTAATTAACACTTGGGACAGTGTGTGTCCTTGTATCTTTGGATTTGAAGATCATGTTGAAAGCAGACTTTGTTTGCTTAGTCTCTGTCTTCTCAGTGCATGTAACATGGCCCAGCTGGTTGACAATCACCTCAGTTTTAGCTGCTTGAAGATAGCCACTTCTCTCTTTGAGGTGTTTCCCCAAAGCAGAATTTGAAAAAATGCACCACCCATGAATTATAGTGAATCTAGGGTACTCCATAATCTTGGAGCAACTCTCTGATAAGTGGACACTTACGTTGCTTCCAATTTTTTACATAAACACCATCATAGTAATCATTGTGGAAACATAGCTCTATATAATGTCTCTGGTTATTTGCTTAGAAGAAATTTCCAGAAGTAAAACATGGGTTCAAAGTCTTTGAATGTTTATAGCTTCTGACAAATATTGACAGCTTGCTTTCTAGAGTGGTTGTAAGTGAAGTGTCTCACCGCACCCTTTTTTTTTTTTCCCCCTAAATAACCTTGTAAACTAATCTTTGAAGAGCAACCACCCAAACTGGAGGAAAAAGAGCTAGGATTCAGGGAGGGTTGTCTAAGTCCAGGTGAAGATTTGCCAGCATGGCTGGTGTGTTAAAGAGTTTGAAAAGAACTTGACACTATGGAAAAGACAATTAGTGCTATAAAAAAATAAAGGTAATCAGAAACTCCAGGGCATGAGGGGGCAAAAGACCTTAAAAGATATATAATCATAAAACATGCCCTGGTTTTGAAGGAAACAATATCTACATGGTCACAGTAATGTACTAATTTAACTGTTAGACATGACATAATTGCATGGGTAGGATGGGAAAGGAAGGAAAGGTATGCAGCAAAGAGAGCTGAAATTTCATTTGTCACTTCAGAGAGCAATAACTAAGGTATAAAACTGACAAAAACAGGGAAAGCAATGTAAGCTTATTACTAAGACATATGAAAACAAACATGAGAAGAAACAAAGAGGTAAGCACTTGCCTTCAGGGAGTGGGAATCCGAGTAGGGAGAAGGGAAGAAAGCCTACTGATTTTCATTACAAGACAATTTTAACATAAGCATTTTAACTTTGATAAAAAATACTTGATAACATTTTAAAATGTTAAGATTATTTGAAGTCTTTATTGATTTTTAAAATTGTTATTATTTTGAATTCTTTTTTTATAAGTCTGTCAGAATTTCACACTTCTTTTGTAACTTGTATGTTCGTGTACTTTATTAAGAGGTGCTACTGGTTTTCCTATGGATTTGTCAAAACTTTTTATATATTTGTCTACCATATTTGCTGGAAATATTTTACCCAGCCTGTTGTTTACTTTGTATTTTGTTTCTGTTATTGGATGGAATGTAGCCAAATATCGATTTTGGCTTTCTGCTATAGAAATACCAAATTCACCTATATTTTATTTCTAAAGATTTAATGGTTCACTTTAGGTTCTTAATTTGTCTTGATCACTCACATCTTTATAAACTCTTCTGAAATATTAACTCAAGTAACAAGAGAGAAGTAAATACTTCTCTTCATTATTTCTCTTCAAGGAGCTCATTTTCCTTACAGTATTCACCACAAACATCCTTCCCTTCTCTGTAGGTTTGGGATCTGTTTCTAACAATCTATTTTGTTTCAGATCTATCTTTCCATTTTCTCAGTAAAGTCACATTATTTTACTTAATGTTACTTTGTAGTATAGTTTACTTATGAAAGAACAATACTCTTTATATCTCTTTAATTTTTTAAAAAAGTTGTAGCCACGTTTACCCACTTATTCCTTTAATCTTTTGACTTTTTTTTTTTTAAATCAAGCTCCAAAATAAATTCCACTGGAATTGTGACCAGAACTTGGTTAAGCCAACAAATTAAGAAGTATTTATATCTTTACACTTAATTTAGCTCACTACTGAAAGTTATATCTTTCTATTTATCTAAATCTTATTTTAAAACTCTGAGCTATTAAAATTTGGGTTGCTAAGGAAGTCTCATTAACTATAAGAATATTTCAGGGGATGCTCATAGGTTTTCAAGCTTATATTCTTGTCATCTGCAAGGAATGGTAATTTGATCTCCTGTCCTTCAGGAATTATAATTCATTTCCATTTTATGATTTAATATATTAGCCAGTACTTTCAAAACAATGTTAAGTAGAGAGAAACTGATGATACATTTTGAAAGAATAGCACAAGGCCAAATATTACAAATTAGTATTAAGCCAAAAACGTGGCAAAGCCATATGTCATCAACATAAAATATATTGCAGGAATATAAAATTCACCTGAAATTTTATTTAAAACTGTCATCATAGTTTTATCACTAAAGTTTGTAGTGGCTAATGTTTTTAAATGGATAAATACGAGAATATTGACTCAGTTTCACCAAGGTTGGTAAAGGGGTGAGATTTTCTGGATAGTCTTCCCAGAATAAATACTGCTGATACACATGCTACCAAGTTTTTTTTTTTTTCTTCTTTAATCAGTAACAAAGAAGGGAAATTACTTTCCATTCCATTCCTGGATGTGAAGATTTGGTTGATGATGATGGTAGTTTCAGTGAAACTAACAATCTTACCAACTGAAGTTTTGCACTGCTGGGCTAAGATGATTTTTAGACCCAAGCCTTGAGGAGAGATTTTTATCAAATAATTTATTTGAATGCAAAATTATTAGAAATAAAAGTATAAGTGAGTATAAAAAATACAAAAGTAAAAATTTTAAATAAAATAAAAAATTTTAAAGTAAAAATCTCAAAGTATACAGAAAAAAAGAGAGTCAATTATATGGTTTCACTTGCTTTCTGTATACTTTGAGAATCACAATTGAGATTTTTACTTTTAAATTTTTTATTTTACTTAAAATTTTTACTTTTTAATTTTTTGCACTCACTTATACTTTTATTTCTAATATATTCTGCATTCACATAAATCATTTGATAAAAATCTCTCCTCAAGACTTGGGTCTAAAAATGTTGCAATGGATTGCAATCAGCTTTCAGGATAACAGAATAATTTCTGATTTTCCCTCTGCATCTCAGCTTCCACTGCTGATAAAGTAATTATAGCATCTTTCCTGGAATGAAATGATAAGAGAACTTTTATCACAGGAATCATGTGTGAAATATTTGTACTCTTAAGACCCATCAGTTTGATTATTTCTTGAACAGTCTGCAATGAACAAACTACTTTTTCTAGAAGAAAACAAAACACAAAAAAGTTGGTAGCTAGTATATCCTGCTAGTCTGGTACCATTATCTATAATATACAGAGTATGGAGGCTTTATTTGGCTCAAGCAGCCTTTTTACACATAATAGCTGCATTATTACCTTTTTTAAACATGACAAAGCAGTTTCCAAATCTCCTGAACATCATGTCATTTGTCTTTGATCAAAGAATGAGAAGAGTCCTGTGATCTTTCTCCTTAGGTAGGTCATCCTGTTAAAATGATACTCTGTACTAGAATTAGTTTCCAAACACAACTGGAGGGTACAAGTAAAAAGCTGTATGTGCGTGATAACTAAGTCATTCATAGCCTTCATCGTGTTTGTTCATTGTTGATAATAATTATCTTTACTGATGTTCCATTCTATAAATATGTCTTCAACCAGATTTATTAACTTGTAGCTTGTATCCTCAAATCTTTCTTTCAGCTCACTGGAGAGAAACAGCTAATTCTACATAAACCCACCATGCTGTCAAATTAAAAGGACTTCTAGTGGGTTCTGCATGTCCCAACAACTGAGACATAAAATACAGAAGCAACGCAAGTTATAGCATTCAATGACCTTTTGTGCACAATAACATGGAATTCAGGAAAATAATTTTTAGTAATATGTATGCAAAGAATGGACTTTGGACCTAGGATTTATGTATTGTGCAAATCTGAGTAATTATTCCTTCTGCAGCTATCATTTCAACCAATGTTTTAGTAAAAATGTGTTACCTTTGAGGACTCAGAAATATAAATGGTTATTTTCTCAGAACACTCTTGTCAAATCTATTTCTTTTGAGTGGAGACCAGAATCATTCAACTGTGTTTTTGGTTTCCCATTTTTCTCTTACATATTTTTAAAAATAGTCTTTATTGGGGTGCCTGAGTGGCTCAGTGGGTTAAAGCCTCTGCCTTCAGCTCGGGTCATGATCTCAGAGTCCTGGGATCGAGCCCCGCGTCGGGCTCTCTGCTCAGCGGGGAGCCTGCTTCCCTCTCTCTCTCTCTGCCTGCCTCTCTGCCTGCTTGTGATTTCTATCTGTCAAATAAATAAATAAAATTTAAAAAAATAGTCTTTATTATATCGATACAAATCATCAAGATTGTTGTACATGATTTTAGAGTCCTACCTCCTTATGAAAATTTAGAATGGTAGTGTAGACATTCTGCCATTAACACATCTTCGTAAGATGTGAAGGATTTCCAAACAGCACATTTCCCAGAAATGTGAAGTAAAATAACTGAAAATTAAATACAGGTCTTAATGATTATTTTATTTTGTGATGTGAATACTAGTATGCAAACAATCCTGTAAGGATTACTAGTAGTATGTAATCTAATTTTTAAATTCTTCTTTAAATTTAAATTTAAATTTAAATTTAAATTCTTCTTTAAATATTGCTATTTCATGTCTTTTATAAACTTTAGTTGGCTCAAAATGAATATTGTCATGTCACAGACTCAGGCAAACTGTAGCCAGTGTGGCTTGGGGCAGGATGAAACTCACAGGGAGTAAGTCAGCTGTTTCTCATCCATTCTTTTGGCATCTTGGGGAGGGCCATGCTTTCCCTGGTCATAGTTGTGTGCACCCTGGAGACTGGGTGCCAGCAGAGGGACCCCCTGCTTTGTTGCTGTCCAAAGCAACAATGACAAGGTGAGGGTTCATTGGGGAATATGCGTGAGTGATGGGGAAGAATCTCCTGTAGCTAACATTCAAGCAAAAACATGCTAGCAAATTTTGGTCAATTATAAGCCAAACCTGAGGTTCAGAGCTTTCCTACAAATAGTGATGGTGAATATTGTCCTAGTTCTATTCTTGGTTTTAATGAGAGTACCTCTGCTGTTAAGCCACTGAATACCTACTAGCAATTTGAATAAATGTCCTTCTCTGTTTTAGTTTCTCAAAATTTTTGTCCAGAATGGTGTTGAAATGGTTTTACGAGCTTTCCTCTTTTTTTTTTTTTCATTACATCCATTTATGTAATGTGCTAACCTATTTCTCTCACTAAGTCCTTCTTGAATTCCAGGAATAAATCCTACTTGGCTAGAGTGCATTTCTTATTAAGGTGCTGTTGCATTTGGATTGTAATTATTTTCAGGGTTTTGCAACTATATTCAAAGATAAGAGAGCTATTCAGTTTGGGACTTTTGAGTTATTTATTCTAACCTTTTGAAGCAGCGTCATTTCATCAATATAAAATTACTTTGACAGATTCAAAAATCTTATACTGTTCCACGGAACAATTTATCTATATTATGTGCTCCTTGAAAATGTAAAAGCTATAAAGCTGATCCAGCTTGGTATTATTTTTAAAAAATTGTTTGAGAACTTTTCCATTTCTTCCATAGTTACTGGGGTTTTCAGACTTCTTAATTATTAAGGCGATTTTGGTCATTGATGTTTATTCAGGAGATTTGCCATTTAAAAAGATGTTCTAAATTATAATCACAATTTTAAATATCCCTGATATCTGTTGTTCTTTCTCATACCAGCTTTTCAATTGTGCATGTGCTTTTCATCTTCATTATGTTTGCCACAGACTTGTTCACTTTATTTTGCTTGTATTCCTTTTCAAAGAAATGCTGTTTTTCTGCTTTCTGTTTTTGGCTTTTTTAAAAAATCATGGTTGAATCCTTCTATTGATTTACTTCGTCTTACTCTTTGTTCTCTTTTCTAAGTTTTTGGGTTAGATATTTGCTTTTTTAAAAAAAAAATTTCCTATTTAATAATAAAAGCTCTTGTGGGTAGATCTTTGGCCTGGAAGTATGGTCTACAGCTTCATGGGGTTTACAATCTAATTAAGTTTACAAAAATATTAACAGGTGCTGTGATAGATAACTTCAAGTTTCGAATGAAACTCTTAGAAAGGAAACTCAACTTAGAAAGGGAATTCAATGTGATAGAGATGAGAGTCAAGAAAGGTGTGTAAGTAGAAGTGATGTTGAAGCTCACGCTGGTAATTGGCCAAGATAGAAGGAGAAGGAGGGTTCCAGACAGAGGGAAATGGCCTATGCTGGGGTCCCAGGGTGAGAGAGCCTGATACAGTGTTGAGCAATTGCAAATGTTCATGTGGCTAGATAGGAAAGGCAACAAGACTGATATCAGTTGGGGAAGATCATCAACAATCCAACTGCAAAGGGTGGTATTAAGGCATTTGGACAATGGAATGCCATTGGTGTTTGATGCACAAAAAATGACACAATCATTTTTTTGAAATCATCTTCCATTTTGAAAACTTTTTGAGAGATTACTTTGGTCTCTCTGTGGAGAAAGAGGACTTTGAAAGATGATTTTGGTTTTCCTGAGAAGACTAGATGTGATGGAAAGAAGACAAGAGGCAAAGAACCTGGCTTCAAGGTTGTGGTAGAAAGCCAGATGAGAGACAGTAGCACCATCCCCAAGAAAGGCAGAAGTCAGCATGGAAGGAAGGAGACAGATTGAGATATAGTTAAGAGGTGGAAAAACAGAATTAGGAGAGTGATGGCTCGGGTATGTGTGATGAGAGAAAAGAGGAAGTTAAGGGTGATGCCAGGCTCTTAAGCTTGAGTTCTGGGAACATAGGGCCATATCTTGAACAGGGAAACTGAGCCAAATGAAGTGTAAGATTGCCTGTGGATTTGATGACTTTTTATATTATAACTATTATTAACATAAATGGTGCTTCTTATCCTGTTTAATGCTATTTGCTTTGATATCTATTTTATTTAAGAAATAACTTTTCTACCTTTTGTTTTTGGGTGCACATGTGTGTAAACACCTGAAGACTATCAAACCCTTTTTTCTTGTTTCTACATAAGGAATTTATCCCTCTTTTATTTACTTCTTCTCCTTTCCTATCCAAATTCCAAATTTTGTTAATCAAATCTGAGATTCTGTGCCCAAATAAATGCAACTGGGTTATTTCATATTGTGCATTTCATTGATTTTATCTTGTTCATTTTCTGGATCCCCTTCTAAAATATAAGTTCCATGAGGGCAAAATTTTTATTCTACTTAATTTTCATCTGTTTAATTTATTCCTGTGACTTCACTGTCTAGAACAGTGCCTAGCATATCACAGGGGTCTGATAAATATTTTTTGGAAAAAATGATTATTTTTACATTATGTATCCTCACTCCCTTTTTGACAGCCACCCTCAGTTTTGAAATCATTCATTTCCTTGCTCATCGATAGTCTTATTTAAGGTGCTAATTTATTTCCTATTTAAGGTGCTAATTTTATTCAGGTTGTGATTGGCTCTAGTGTATGTTCATTTTCTCCCTTAAAAAAGTGGGGGATATATTTTCTGATCTCCATTACAGAGACTACAGATAGAGTATGGACTGGTCACAGACCTTCCTCCTCTATTCTGTAAGTTGCTCCATTGTTTTTGGCATTCAGAGTTTTGAACAAATATTGAGATTATCTGGATTTCATGTCTTTATAGGTTATCTGTTCTTTTCTTCTTCAGGGCAAATTGGATATACTTTTTTTTTTTTTAATCTTTTAACCTTAAAATGGCTTGCTCCTTGGGGACAAGTTTATTCATCTTCATATACCTACTATCTTTCGTAGCACATGGCTTATAGTAGGCATGGCATGAATACTGATTGAATATATGCATGAATAAAAACACAAATTAAGTTTAGGTAAGCTTAAAACTGAACCATTGCTTCTCTACCTTACCATCAATCCCAAGTTTAACTCACACTGATGCACCCTAAGAGAAGTCAAGCAAGCCACCTATACTTCTGTAGAACTACCCAGACCCAGAAGTTCTGAAAAGCCATTATGACCATTCAGAAAGCTTCATACTCTTAGAACCCAATCTAAACTAGCCCCTCTTTCAATACCTGTATTATCTAGCAAACCTCAGAGCCCTCCACAGACTACTGGATTTTTACTTTGGAGAGTCGATATGATGAGGAACAGAAATGGAAACTAATTTTTAATGTTGTTTTTGGTTTGGAAGAAAGACACAAAACAGATCATGTGTGAAATTAAAATCTATCTGTCTCTCTTTTTTATATTCATCCCCTGGATACCTCAGAGTTGGTTTCTGTCATTAGGAACAGACCCCATCAGAATTTCAGAAGCAATCATTTCTGTTTGCTCAATATACCAGGAACTTCTGCATCACAACCAGATTTTAGGAGCAAATGAAATGGAGGACGAAGCTAATGGAACCTGTCCCAGAATATCTAACAGGCGGATTAACGTGGCCTCATGTAAACGCAGAAGCTGCAAAGGATACTGTTCATTGTACGTTTACACATACACACTGATACACAAGTAAACTTCAAATGCGTTTCTTTCAAGGTCACCTAAGACAGCACTCACTCAAAACACAAAATGTAATCTCCTCTTTCCAATTTAGAAGACATAGCAAGTTTGTCTTCTGAGTGACGCCTCAGGTTTGGTGAGATATCCATCAAGGCATCTCATCCATATTAATTAGTTGTTAATTGGTTTTACTGCTTTATTGACCTTTCAGGAAGTTCTATGTCATTTATGCTTTTCTTGCATATGTCTCTGTAATGTTCCCATGAAGGAGCAATCTGTCACTGATCTATGCATTTTATCACATGGGAAAATAATGAATGAGGTGAGTGGGTTTTGGTTGATATGGCTCAATATGTCCTTTAGAGGTCTTTTGTTTTCATTCAAATACCCTTGAGTTACAGATGCATATTGTGATATGTCCCTTGTCAGTATTGATGTAATGTTTACCATTAGAGGCAGAGCAGCTAAGATAATATCCCCACCTAATCATGTTATGTTGCTGGTTATGCCTTTCTTCAGTTCAATATCCCTTTATTCTATGTTTGTGGAATTTTAGAGACATCTGCCCTAGCCAGATTCATGCTAGCCTCTTGGTATCAGGAAACATGGTCTAACTTGTGTTACATCAGTTAAACAGAAATGACTTGCTGGATTTCATTATACACTTGAATGGTACAATTGGCAATGACAGTATGGCTAAGCCTGAGTTGGTAAATGCAGGCGTAGCAAGAGGCACTGGGAATCTGTGCTTAGGGAGCCCTCGACTTACCTACCACCAAGGACAATTGACCTCATGCTTTAATTCCATCTCCTAGGGAAAGCGACCTTGTAAAGCACTCCTTTTCTCTTGAAGGAAGACTTTTTTTTTTAAATTTTATTTATTATTTGACAGAGAGAGATCACAAGTAGACAGAGAGGCAGGCAGAGAGAGAGAGAGAGAGAGAGGGAAGCAGGCTCCCTGCTGAGCAGAGAGCCCGATGCGGGACTCGATCCCAGGACCCTGAGATTATGACCTGAGCCGAAGGCAGCGGCTTAACCCACTGAGCCACCCAGGCGCCCGGAAGACTTTTATCTTAAAAGGAAATTCGGACATAGGAGGCATTAGATGGGGCTCCTAAATGCTGAAGTTGGAACTTGGAATATTTTCTCCTTTCTTTAATAAACCATTACAGAGTTTGCTTAGAAGGAGGCAGGAACAGGTGTTTTGTTTTGTTTTAGGTTATACAGCATGGAACTCTTTCAAAACTGAATCTTAACCAAAATTTCTCCCGTGGAACATAACAGACTTTTAGCAGTGCTGAGAATTTCTACTTATGGATAATGGCAAGAAAAAAAGAAATTTGAGATTATTTGGGCAAAGAATTGGAGTGAATTCATTCTGAAGATATCTGCTCTGAGTCACTTACCCCACAGAAATTTTAGCTGATTTTACCACTAGCAAAAGTCATAGAGACCTGCAGACAGTGTGTCAGTTCCAGGTCAAGCCTAACTTAGAAAAGAAAAAGGAAAGGAATAAACAAACAAAACACCTAAAAAAGCACACAACCTTTACCCAACTGAGGCCATTGGCCACAGATATGACACCATATTATTTCCAATCAACAAACACACTTACTTTCACCTCTGTGAACCTGATTTCTATTGCATACTTCTGAGGGATCTGATTCAGTAAGACTGTGTGGATAAAGCACAGTTTTAAAAAGATTTTATTTATTTGAGAGAGAGACAGAGCATGGAGGGTAGGCAGAGAGTCTCCCCACTGAACGCAGAGCTGGATGCTGGGCTCAAAACCAGGACCCCAAGATCATGACCTGAGTTGACATCAGACACTTAACTGACTAAGCCACCGAGGGGCCCCAAGCACATTTTTCAAGTCAAAAATGCTCTTGAATTTCCATTTCCTTTACTAATTCCAATCTTTAACCTAATAATTTACATATAATATGTATGTGTGTGTGTATTTACACATATTCTGAAATGATTGCTTCAAGTAGGTTAGCCTTCCCTTTACCCCTGGGAATTTCCTAGTTCCACCCATGGGCAAGCCTACTTCTGGTAGTCTCTGTTGTCTGGCAAGAGAGCAGTCCCGACTAGGCCAGAGAGGTGGCATCAGCAATAGGAATTTGCTTATCATAAATCACAGGGGACTAAACAATGGTACACCCACACATTACCATGTCTGGCAAGTAAAGACTCCAGTTTTAGGGAGCTTTACTGTTACCAAACTTTCCAGTGCCTTCCCTTCACTCCAGGAGATACCCATGCATAAAATTATGAAACAATTCTTCCTTACCATTCCCTAAACCAATTGCTCACCCCAGATGAGTACCTATTCACAAGCGAGCTGTGCTGTTGGTTCTATATTAGCCTCCTCCCCGGCTCTGACACTGTTATTTTGTCTTGTCTCTAAATGCAAGGAATTCAAGATCCCCTAAATCAGGATGTATCATTTTCTACCCCTGGAAGACATTTGCCATACATCTCTGAAGATCCACTTTCCAGACAACAGCCAGTTCATTGGTATTAAGCTCATATTCACATCAAGCACTTGCTGCTGAAATTATTTTATAATCCCTGGTTCTTCTAAATGCAAAATTTTGAACCATTTTTTTGGGGGGGGGAGATCCTGATGTACTGCAAAATAAAACAATGACTGAATCTCAAGTGATGTTTTATCCATGGAGAAAACGCCAGTCTACTGCATAGCATGCTAGACCCTTGCTAGATCAGTAGCATCCACACAAGCTGAAACCCTTTGGAAATGCAGGATCTGGGACTCTATTCCAAACCCGCTGGATCAAAATCTGCACCTGAACAAGCTTTTCTGGTGATTTGTAGGAACATGAAAGTTTGAGAAAGCTACAGTGGACTAACTTTGACTCATTCACGTCAAATCACTTTAACCTTTGTGCTAAAGAATGAGAAGACTGTAGCCCCAATCTTTCAAAAAATTAGAGGTTGAGGATGAAAACTGAGATCCTAAATGCAGTCTTCACTCTTGTTCTGTCCCAGTGTTGTAGGAAACACGGTTTTTCCACTCTCCCAAAGCGTCGTCTCCCTGTGTGCATCAGCTAACAATCCCACTTAGGCGTGATTTCAAGGGGCAGTAACCATGGTGTGGGCAAAGGTGTTTTGTCAGAACTCACTCTGGAAACATTGTTTTAGTAAAACCTGACCCACCAGAAAGTCCCAGACCTTATCCATGTGGTTTGCCAAAAATTCCACAGGCTCCCTGAAACGACCTGTATCCTTTCACTCTGCGACCAGGTAGAGAAACACACTGTTCTCTGTAGTCATGGTCACTCGGTGGATTGTAGCTGCTCTTTTTCTCTTCTTTTTCCATCACTTTTGGATCCCACAGTATTCAGACAGATGCCTCCAGTCCATTTCTATGCCTTTGCACATAGGATGGAGACAGAGGAATAGATGTCAGGATAACCACACACCAGTGAGCCAGACAAAGCCAAAGTCATCGTGGACGGCCATAGCAAAATCCCCAAGACTGGGGGCTTAAACAATAGAAATTTACTTCTCACAGTTCTGGAGGCTGTGATATCAGATAAAGATGCCTGCCAGTCCATTCCAGATGAGAACTCTCTTCCTAGCTCGCCAACAGACACCTTCTTGGTCCAGCTTCACATGGACTTTCCTCTATGGCACATGGCAGGAGGAGGGAGGATTGGAGAGAGAGATATCTGGTGTTTCTTATTCTTCTAATTAGGTTGCCAGTCCCATCAGATTAAGGCCCAGCTCTTTTTTTTTTTTAAGATTTTATTTATTTATTTGACAGAGATCACAAGTAGGCAGAGAGGCAGGCAGAGAGAGAAGGGGGGAAGCAGGCTCCCTGCCGAGCAGAGAGCCCGATCAGGGCTCGATCCCAGGACCCTGAGATCATGACCCGAGCCGAAGGCAGAGGCTTTAACGCACTGAGCCACCCATGTGCCCCTAAGGCCCAACTCTTATGACCTCGCTTAACCTTTATTATTACCTCCGGATAGGCATTATCTCCAAATACAGTCACCCTGGGAGTTGGGGCTTCAACATGTGAATTTGAGGGGGACATAATTCAGTCCATTACATTCTACCCTCTAACCACCCCCCAACCACTGTCACCAAATTCATGTCTTTCTCAAACGCAAAAGGTATGAGTGAAATTCATCCTGAGGCAAAATTTCTCTCTGGTTGTAAACATGTGAAACCAGACAAGTCATGTTTCCAAGACATGATTGTGGACAAGCAGAGGATAGACATTCCTAGTCCAAAAGGGAGAAAGGAGAAAGGGAGTATCGGGTCCGGAGCACGTCCAAAACCTAGCAAAGTAAATGTCATTAGACCTTAAGGCTCAGGAATAATTCTTTTTGGCTCAATGCTCTTCCTGCAGGCCCACTGGGGTGACAGTGTCATCCCCATGGCCCTAGCTGGTGGTCCTGCTAGGGCTCTGAGCAGGGGTAGTCTGGCTTGCTAACACCAAGGAGATGGCCCTCCACCCTTTGAAACCAACAAGGAAACAGCCCTGCCCCTGGGCCTATGATATGTGAAAACACTGATGATCTCTGAGTCACCTTTGGGGACATTCTTCCCTTTTCTTGAAGGATAACACATGTTTATAGTTGAATAGCTCTGTTGTCTCATCCTATAGAATCCTAGAAGTCTAACAGCCTGTGTTCATTCTGTTTTATTTTCTTGGTTCCCTGTAACCCCAGGTGGCTGTATTTCTGATGATATAATCCCATCTCTATTCTGGGCTTTTCCACTAAAATGGCTGTTTAAATCTGGTTCACACCCACACTAATCCCTTGTCAAACTGGCTGTTGGACCAAGCCCTCAGTGTTCTCCTCTGAACACCTTCATTTTTTATAATGTGGTTAGGCTAAGAATTTTCCAGATCTTCACCTTCTAATACCTTTTTGCTTGACGTTCCTTCCATGTATCTCTCCCTTTGCATTTTACCGTAGCTGGTAAAGAGAAACCAAGCTACTCCATCAGCACTTTGCTTGGACATAGCCTCAGCTAAATGTCAAATTCCTCCATTCCCAAGTTCTACCTTCCACCAAACCCTAGAACACACACACAGTTCTGCCGCGTCCTTCGCCACCGTGTAACAAGGCCGGTTTGCAATAACCTCTTCCTCATTTCTGTCCCATATCTCAACAGAATGGCCTCGAGTGTCACATTGCTGCCAATACTATGTTCATGATGCTATGTGTTCCCTAAAATAATAGAGGCTTTCTCTACAGCTCTCCTCTCTTCCTGGGTCCTCCCCGCAACTGCCGTTAATGTCCACATTTCTACCACCAGTCCTTTCCAGAATCTCTAAGATCTTTCTACCATGTGCCCCCAGACTCTTCCAGCTTCTTCTCATTACCCAGCTCCAAAGCCACTTCCACGTTTTTAGGGATTTGTTATAGTAGCACCCTGCCGCCCCTCTGTACAAAATCCATGTTAGTCTGTGCAGGCTGCCGTAACAAAATACCACAGACTGGCTAGCTCAGACAGCAGACATTTATTTTCTCATAGTTCTGGGGCCTAGAGATCCCAGGTTACAGTGCTAGCCAGTTAGGTTCCTGATGAGAGCTCTCTTTCTAGCTCTTAGCTCTTGATCTGTCCTCATGTGCCTTTCCCCTGTGGCATGTGGAGGGAGTGGGGAGTGGGAAGGACACACAGAAAGTGAGAGACAGACATCTGGTTTATTTTTCTTTTCTTTTTTTAAGATTTTATTTATTTATTTGACAGAGAGAGAGAGAGAGAGATCACAAGTCGGCAGAGAGGCAGGCAGAGAGGGGGGAGGGGAAGCAGACTCCCCGCTGAGCAGAGATCCCGATGTGGGGCTCGATCCCAGGACTCTGAGATCATGACCTGAGCCGAAGGCAGAGGCTTAACCCACTGAGCCACCCAGGCGCTCTTTCTTTCTCTTTTTATAAAGATCCCAGTCCTATCAGATTAGGGTTCAATCCTTATTACCTCAATTCACCTTAATTACCTTTTTATAGGCCCTATCACTAAATACAGTCACATTGGGGTTTAAGGCTTTTGCCACAGAATTTTGTGGGGGATACAATTCATACCATGACAACAATGTAATTAGGAATTCTCCGGAAGAGTGTTTCTAAAATGATTTCTTTTGCCGAAACATTGTAGGATCTGAAACTCCCTTGAAGTTTTCCAGACCAATAAAATGCCCAATGCCAGTATCAGTGTTATTCATGGCATAGGAACACGTGTCATGAACTTATAAGATCAGCCCTCTGGGGACCAGCCTTTTCCCACCAGCAGCTACACTTACACACCAAGGTCCCTTTAGAGCGATCTGCTGGGCAGCAGGTCAGATCCACACAAGGAAACGGGATCATGGAAACCAAGTAGGCGCTGTCGCCTGGAAAAAGATTCCTAGTAACTTCCGTTCTGACAAGACCTGACCTGCTCCTACACCACACACAGCAGACGCCAGGGCCCGGAGCCCTGCCTGCTACCAGTGTCATCTAGGAGAAGTGTAACAAAACCACCGGCCCATTGCTTTTACAGTTTAACAAACATTTCCGAATGCAGCCGCCCATGTAACCAATGTTCATTGAACAAGTGCTACAGACACCGCTCACTGTTCCGGATACTAGGATGACGCAGCTAGGCAAACAGTGCCACGTGCTAGCGATCGGTTCTTCATGAGGATCTTGCAAAGGGGACAGAGTATTACTATTCCCAGTTTAAGACGGAAGACTCAGGCAGAGAGGTTAGCGGCTTGGTCTAAGCTGATAAATGATGTGGAAACCGAGTCTAGGTCTTCTGGCCCGAGGTCTGGTGCTTCTCAATCCCACCCAGAGTTTATCTCGCCTTTCACCCCAAATGACTTATACTCCTCATAGGAAATGTAGAAACACCCAGGATTGGGGGCACGTGGTGGTGGTGGTAAGTCAAGACATTATGTCAAAGGGGCCCCAAGGTTGGGGACAGAGAGAGGAAAGCCAGAGGTGACAGATGAAACAGTTAATTCCAACACTGATGTTGGATATCCGACATCTGCCTTGACATTGACACTGGCCCCAAAGAGCAGGCTTATAGATTCTGCTTGCATGGGCTTGCCAGGATCTCACCAATGGCTCACAGGAGAGGGACTTTTGATTGATATTCTTGGCACAGAAGAACAATGTCATTGCAACTCCCAGGCAAATTACTGTCTGAGGAAATGGTTTTCCACCCAGGCAAGCTTTTTTTCCTCCAATGGTCAGAAATGAACAATAGGATTCTTGTGCTCTCTCTCTGACCCCAAGACATGGGGTGCAGAAGGAAGACTTTCAGAGGCTGCCCTGCCCTCCAGGTGGGTCGGGTCAGGCATGATCCATTCAGAGACACCCCACCTGTGCCTTCCATTGGAATCCCGTACCAGGAGTTACAGAATGGAGGCCACAGTGGAAATAATAGGAAGAGAAAAGTGAGAACATCTTCATGAGGAAAGGGCCATATGACACACAAGATGAAGGAAAACATTTGCCCCTCTACATATGTCTGGGGATCTATGTGTTCAGGGATCTTGCTTTGCCTCTGGTAGGTGAACTATGGGGCATGTAAATCCAGCAGTGTTATGGCAGTTACTGGGGATAGGTGGAGAAGATCCTGTTATCTGAACAGGCTGGTGAGTGTGGACGTGACGTGTTAAAAACAGCTTCTGCAGGTGCCTCGGGGGCCCAGTCGGTTGAGCCTCTGCCTACAGCTCAAGTCATGATCCCAGGGTTCTGGAATCGAGCCCTACATCAGGCTCCTAGCTCAGCAGGGAGTCTGCTTCTCCCTCTCCCTCTGCCTTCCCCCACCCCCATTGCTGCCCAAATAAATAAAAAAAATCTAAAAAAAAAAAAAAAAAGAAGAAGAAGAAGCTTTTGTTTACAGGACCAGGGAGTCACATTCGCCTTCTCTTTTTTGCTCATCACTGGTGCCCACCCGCCTCTTCCTCACCTTCCACACATTCTGCCTGTATCTCCAAACGATATCCCCCGCCCCCCATCACTCACAGCAGGAGGATGGCCATGGACTCCTTACTTAGCCCAGTTTCCCCTCTGGCTCCAAAGAGGAAGGAAAAAATGCATCTGTACTTTCAGAATGAGTAGCTCCAGGACACGCAGGCCGGAAGGCTCAGTCCTTCCAGGGTGTTTCTCTAATCTGGAATTCCAAATTTAGCAAGGGGCATGGCCCTGGCTTGGAGAGAATGACTTTTTCGAAGACCTTCCACCTATCAGCAGAAGTGGAACATGGAAAAGCTCCCGAGAGTCACACTTTCCCTGCAGGCTTTCAGTTACTTTGTAAACTCCACCTTAGGGATTTCCAAAGCCTCCGCCTTCACGGGAATCTTCTCTTTTTCATTAAAGTGAAGCATGTTTGAAGAGACTGGACAGAGTGACTCAGGATGGCAGGAAGGGAAAGGCATTGAGAAGTTAATCAGGAGGGCAGTCCCGCTCCTACCTCCTGTTTCCTTCGTGACTGTGCATTGAGTCTCGTCTTCTCAGATCCCTCACCTGTAAAATGAAGCGGATCTCAAGTCCCGTGCAGCTGCATCACAGAGATGTTTTAAAGTCACAGTCGATAAATATCATGATATTTCATGATAAATCCATAGGAGAAAAGCCACTGAAAGTACATTCAATGAGAATTTTGTAGTTATTCACTATGATTATGACTGCCACATCTTAAATGCTGAAATGTTTTCAGGGGTAGAAAGTTTTAAAAAGACATCCTGAGACTATTTTTTTAAGTTTTTTTTTTAAGATTTTATTTATTTATCTGTCAGAGAGAGAGAGAGAAAGAGAGAGAGCACAAGCAGGGGGAGCAGCAGGCAGAGAGAGAAGCAGACTCCCCACTGAGCAGGGAGCCCGATGCCGGACTCGATCTCAGGACCTCGGGATTATGAACTGACCTGAAGGCAGATGCTTAATGAACTGAGCCACCCAGGTACCCCAAGATTTATTTCCACCCAGGTGCCCCAAGATTTATTTTTAAGTAGTCTCTACAACCAACGCAGGGCTCGAATTCACAACCCCAAGATCAAGAGTCACACGCTCCCCAAGCTGAGCCAGCCAAGCACCCCTGAGACTTCTTTTTTATATCAATAATTATTTTAAAGCTATTTCTTGAATGTCAGTCTAAAACCCAATCATCATAAACTTTGGTGACATTTTATTCTTGGTTTATTTGTTCCTGATTGGGGAAGGAACAGAAAAGATGCTTAATTAAAAGACCATATCAGTGTGAATGCGATGAGAATTCCATTCGATGTCGATGAGAATTCCGGTTATATTAGAATACCTATCACAGTGATTCTCAAAGACTAGTCTGTTGCCCTTGGGATTTCCTGAGGTCCCATGAGATCAGAACTATTTGATTAATAATACCAAGCTGTTATCTGGCTCTTCCACTGTGTTGACGTTTGCACTAATGGTGCAAAAGCACCAAAAGTGGGCAGAACAGCTGTTGCCTTAGTACAAAGCAAAGCAAGGGCTCCAACCTCACTCGCTAATAGTCACTGTTTTTATCACCAGAGAAAAGGGGGGATGTGGTTTCATGTCCTCGAACAAAAACAAAAACAAAAAAATAGGTGAAATGATTAATTCTAGTTAATCTTAACCCTTTGACTAGATGTCTTTTCAATGTTCTATGTGATGAAGTAAGAAGTATGCAGAAAGCACTTGGGACACATTACTCCCACAGATGCACAATGGTCTGAGTTGCAATCTGAAATAGCTCCTTTTCCCATAGAACAACATCTTTGCTTGACGGACAACTGACAGCAAACTATTGCTATGAACATGACTATTTGACACACTTTTCCTTATAGTTGGAAAAACAAAGCTTGTCACTTCAAGGAGAACAATAGACATTATTGCTTGCCAAAGATAAAAATGTGAACCATCAAGGCAAACTTAGAATTTGGGAAAACTTTTATCTACTAGTGTAAACCTCACAGCCTTCCGACACTTGTCTGAGGTGATCAGTGATATTAACAAATGGGATATTTAGATATCGTATAGCTGATAAAGTATTGTGTCGTCAAATATTCACTCAGCAAATCGGTATTTTCCGAATGGTTGATGGCAACCATCATGCTTAGGCAAGAGATCTGTTAGGAAAATATAATTAATTTTTATTAAAACTAATTATTTTTGCTAATATGTGCTGAGTTTCTCATTGTTGTTTTATACAAATAAATATCTTAACTTTTTCCACCTTAATCTCAAAAATATTAGTTATTTTATGTTAATATATATTGAATTTCATATTGTCTTTTCTTTTTTACTTTTTTTTAAAAAAATATGTTATTTATTTGACAGGCAGAAATCACAAGTAGGCAGAGAGTCAGGCAGAGAGAGAGGAAGGGGGAAGCAGGCTCCCTGCTGAGCAGAGAGCCCGATTCGGGGCTCGATCCCAGTACCTGGGATCATGACCTGAGCAGAAAGCGGAGGCTTTAACCTACTGAGCTACCCAGGTGCCCCTTTCTATTGTCATTTTAAAAAGAGAAAAATATTTTGCATATTCTTCAGTTTTATTTTCTAATATATTCCATATAACCCCTATAAACAAAAGCTTCTTGGGATCCTCAATAATTTTCAAGAGTATAAAGAGATTCTGAGATCAAAAACCTTCAGAATAACCTGTCCTATCGATCTCAGTCTTATACATTGTAGTGAGACATTCCAAATATAAGAAGGAAGGACTATTCCATTCCAAGTCAATAAATACTTTCTTTGACTGAGAGAGACAAAAAGATGACATTTGCATCCATAAGGATATATTCAACAAAAGTCTGTCTGAGCAGTTGATGGTATGTATTTTCAAATTGGAATGTTGCATTGTAGTGAACTGGATTTGAACCATCCTCACACAATGTACTCATTCACATAACAAATCTATTGAGTTCCTACTACTTGCCTGTGCAGTGTTAGGCTCTTACAGTACAACGATGAACGAAACATGGTCTGCCTTCAAGGAGCTCACAGGTTTTAAATAAGTAGAAAAAGAAATTCTGCTCACACTCATTTTGTTTATCTAGATATTCATTCAGCAGATGCTGCATGTCTGTTCTGAGCCAGACACTAGTCTAGACATTGGGCTGACAGACACAGGCTCTGTTGGCCTTCCCAGAGCTCACAGTCTCTCCACAAAGCTGAGAATCATCACACAAACCAATGTTTCACTGATATTATGGCGACTGCTCTGGAGGAGAGGGACAGGGTACGCTGTGCGAAATTAAGAGCGACTGAGCCTGGCCCAGGAGGATGGAATAGCCTTCCCAAGGAAGTGTTTTTTTTTTTTTAGATCATTTATTTATTTATTTATTTATTTGAGAGAGAGGGAGAAAGAGAGTACATGAGGGGAGGGGGACAAGAACAGAGGGAGAGGGAGAAGCAGACTCCCTGCTGAGCAGGGAGCCTGATGTGGGGCTCCATCCCAGGACCCTGAGATCATGAACTGAGCAGAAGGCAGATACTTAACCAACTGAGCCACCCAGGTGTCCCCCAAGGAAGTGACCTTTGAATGATAATTAAATGAAGAGCATCCCAACCAGAGGAAATATTATATATAGGTTATAAAAACAGAGAAACTAAAAGAAGGTGAACACAGTGAATGCATGGACAGCCAGAGGAAGATAAAGACAGAACAAGCTGACAAGGTGAGCAGAGCTCCAAGGTCAACTAGCTAGTAAGTAGTAAGGTTGAGGTTCAAATCCAGATCATTTCTCTACAAATTTAACTAGTACCTCACTAACTCCATTTACAAATATAAATTATAATTTAGGACCTATGACCTGCCATGGGCCATAATATACACTCGACAATTCATCTGTATGAGTCTGTGTCATCAACTTTCTTGGTTTGGTACACACAAATCCCCATTTTATAGATGAAATGACAGGGCACAGAGAGGTAAAATAACAAGCCCCAAGCTACACAGCACAGCAAAGAAGTAGCAGAGGCAGAACTGGAACCAAGGAGTTTTGGGTTCAGAGTGTCTACTGTCTCTGCACCACCTCACAGATCACAATATTGGCTGGTCCAAGACCCGGTATTCACAACGGGGTCTTTAAGTCTTCTTTAATTCTTTAAGTCTTCTGCAAGACCATTCCCATTCCCTGGACTAGAAATCAGGTTGGTGAGTAAAATCTCAGTATCTACTGGGCAACACCTTCAATGGCCTGGAAGACTACACATCTGCAGAGTGCCCCTGGCATAGGAGGGGTGAGGGATTCCGGGATTTCTTCCCGTGTGTCACCTGACATTTCGGCAACAGCTTTGTAGCAAAGAGGAATGAGCTGTTGAGGAAAATCTTTCAAACATGCATCTGTCCCTTCCTCATTCCAGATAAATTATGTTAATGCATAGCCCATTACCTAATGGAGTTGTGGTTTAACTTCCTTCTTTCAAGCCTTTTATGGGAAACAGTAAAGATGGGGACAGCCCACACAGTGTACATTTGACTGTTTCAGGAGAAATTCCCACCACCACACCCTTGCTTTCTTTGGTTTCTTGAGTTTAAATTTCTATTAGACATGTATGTTGATGCAATTTTTGAAAGTTGCTTAAGATAAAGCAATTACTAGGGAATGCTTGAGTTTGGAAACAATGAGTCTTCAAAAAAGTGTTACTCATGTGATTGCCTCCTATTAAAAGGTGTAAGAGAAAGAAAAAACTGGTTTCAATTCTAGACTACACTTAATTTCTAAAGAACAGAAACATGTGAGCAAATATCTTGATATTCCACTTACTGTAGAGCAATGAGCAATCTCATTGGGTAAAAATGTAGAACCATGCTTTTTGGCAAATAGTTTTATAAAGCAAGTGGTGCATCTGAGGACACCATCTTATGCCAGTGCCTTTCTTTCTGTCCTCAAGCCATCTTTCCCGCCACAATACCTAAAGGTGCTTCCTTGCAAATGCACATCTTCAATTTTCCATGATGAAAATGCCTTCCGAGAGCATTTAGAGTCAGGATCAGCTGTGAGTGATTGAAAACTCAGACTAGAAGGGCTTAAACTTGGTGAAAACTGATGTAATCTCTCACATGAAGGTAGGAGATCCAGGACTAGAGTGATGACCTCGCCATGATCAGGGCCTCCAGCATTCTCTACCTTCATGTTCCACGTTCTCAGCACAGAACAGGATCCACCACCAGCCGTCACATCTGCATCCCAGGCAGCAGGATACGAGAAAGAGAGGCAGGATATGACCACGTTGTCTCCTTCAGTGACTCTTCCTAGATATCATTCATACCACAGCTATTTATAGCCCTTAGTTCTTTCACTGAAAGAGGAGAATAGATGTTGGAGGGCAATTAGGTCTTTGGCCATCACAGCATCTCTGTGTCCCCTTCTAGTTCCATGTGCAAGACACATTCAACCTCTCTCTCTCACAGAAAGAATCCCAAAGTTCCATCAGATTCATGTATCTAAGTTCAGGGCTTTCAGATAATCTCTAGTGCTCTTCATCAGGTCTGGACATGGCTACTCATGATTTGAGGGCCTATAAAAAATCTGTTATCTGATATAAGTCACCCAATAGTGCAGTAAGAATGGGATAAATGACAAAGTTTTCTCCCATTTAGAAGAAGAGGGTAAGAATTAAGCAATTGTTCCCTTATCCCTAAAGATGATAGAATCCTCTGGACAGGAAAGGAAAAAATGTCTAGTCATGTGGTAGACCCACATTCCTACTGAGAAGGACTCCTTGTGCGCTGTTATCCATAGACCCTGGCTCTCATCCTTGGGAACTATTTCTACCACCATGATCCTTTGAAGCATGTGCCCTTCTTAAAGAGCCCCACAGATTACATGGCCTTTCTCTTGGTGGTGGCTGGATCACTTTAGGTGTTGACTGGTCAAGGGCATTTGTAGGACAAGTTGCGACATCTTTGTCAGTACAAAACTTGGTGGGCCCTGGCCTATTTGATTGTAATCAATTCTACTTCTACACAACCACAAAGATCTTGTCTGAACATAAATTTTATGCCTGATATTTTTGTTTTCTTTTACTTCATAACCTCTCTACTCTCTCTCAACTTAGGTTCCCCTTACCATATTGTTCCACCTATTTTCAACCGAGTGTTTCTACCTTTATGGTCCAAGATGGCTCCTCTGGCTTTAGCCATCATATTTGGGCTTTAGCTAGAAGGAAGGAGAGAAGAAGGAAGAGGGCTGGCACATCCCTTAAAACACATCCAGGAACTGGACACATGCCTTCTGCTTTTATCCATTAACAAAATCGTAATCACTTGGCTACATCTATCTGTTGAGGAGAGTCATGGAAATGGAGTTTTTCTTCTAGGTGGACATGACTCTGCTAGCCTTCAGAGGCTTTATTACTGAGGAAGAAGGGACACACAGGAACATTCAAGAATAAATAGCCATCGTTTTACACCTAGATGTGTATTTTCTACTAAGTTTAGAAAAATGGACAATGATAAAGATTGCAACGCATATCAGAATGAGGGAGGAACAGGCACCCCTGAGGCAGCAACCTCAAAGAGACACTGCTTACCTCCTTTGCCCACTCCTGGCCCAGAATTTTAACAGTGATGGTTGATCATGGTTCTTAAGCCAACACACAATGAGGACTGCTGTGTGCTAGGGTGGGGACTGGCTATGAGATCTCGCCAGGGATCTGTGCAACTTATCTCAAAGAAGCTTCTAGAAGTTGGCATCTTATACAAATGACTACAAGATCAGTTGAGAGTCGATAAACTTGCCAACTGATACATGCAATTTTCCAAACAGTTGGCCTCAGCCCTGCACATATGAATGTAGAAATGATAGATGGAATGGTTCTCAATTAATTTCCAATTCCTCTTCACTACGGAATTGGGTAACCTTTCATCAAATGGAACTAAAGGAACTGCACCCATTGCAACACTTGCTTGAATTGTGTTCTTTCATTTTCCTCTTTGCTTTCACTTCTGCGGTTATAATGGTGATTGCATCAGATCAAGGCTTACAAACCGATCGTGGTGGAAAATTCTCAGTCTCTCTTCCTGCAAGAGCCAAATGCCCATGCTTGTACCACTGTTGGCATCAGTCAGGGTCTCAGGAGGTTTGCTGTGCTCCAACATGACACTGGGTGGCCTGAAGGTTATATTAGTTAACCCTGGACACAGTTTTCGCCTGTGAGCATTTCTCTGGTAGCTCTCTGACAAATGCTTTTGACCAACTTCCTCCTGGTTTCTAGGGTCACGGAGTTTAGGGCGCTTTCGGTCCTATGGTTCTGAATATTTCCTCTGCTGCAGCTACTTGCGGGGACATGGAGTGGGCAACGGGGGATCTCCGTTTCCTTCATGTGAGCCGTATGACACAGGACTTGAGAAATGGTCAGCTGGGATAATGACTGGTTTTTTCACAGCATACATGTGCCTTCGTACCCCAACGTAACTTCTACATCCTCTCAAATACAACCCCCACTGACAACCAAATCACAAGGAAATAGAAGCATGGACTTCATTTGTTTTTCTGTAGCACTTTGGCTTATGGTAAGGTCCTGAGGTTGATTTGCATGTATTTGCCTTTGAGCATAGGTGAAATGCTCATTCTCAGGAAATGCAGTTTGAGGGTTCTGAGTCACTTTCTGGAGCAGAGATTATTTTTTCTGCACCAAAGGGAAAAATGTATGAGGAATTCTTCAAATAGAGCTCTGGACCCCTAGAATTAAGATGTCTGCATGTCACCATCGTCAAGCAAGAATAGGCCCAGGGCAGCAGGCCATCATATGGTCTCAGTAGGGAAACCACGGTTGTGTAGCAGACGAGAAAAAGACACTAGGATGGCACTCCTTCATTGTGGATGAAAGTCAGAATCTCTTCTTTATCGAGTTTCACTTACAATTCTGAAATACATCAATGCACATTCTTGTGCAAGCCTTGTGTTTTTACCATAATCTTTACAGGAGTTTATAGACTTCTCCTCCAGCCTAGGCATCACTTTCTCAGGACTGTCACCTGCCTGAAAACCTCTTTATATTCTTTGAGGATAAAAGGCTTTATTTTGAGATCAAATAAATAGATCATGTTGCTCAATCTTTTTTCTTGTGAGGAAATGCCGAGCTAATTAATTAGGACCATACTTGGAATGTAACTTGAGCTCCTTCAAGATAGAGTTCTCTAATAAAGCATTTAGAACTTTACCAGTTGTCCCCCTCCCCAATTCTGTCCTCTGTATCAAATATTTTAGGGAAAAAAATATGTTTCTAAATGGAGCCCTACTTTTAAGCATAGAACCTATTTTTATTATGACATCAAAACCAGTCATTAACTGAAAGACATGCTGAGATTACATTCAAACTTATTCTATTATTGACTCTAAACATCTTCGGAGTAAGAAAATACTTTTCTTTCTACTTGCAACTGCAGAGAAGTTCTAGTCCTACAGAATTAAACAAGGATTCTTTCTCTTTTAGTGTGAAATTAAGAAAAAATTCAGTCATCTCAGAGGCAGAATACATTTCACAAAGACTGATACTCTCTTACTTTTATGTAATCCTGCTTTCAAGAAAAACAACATAGAGAAACAGTCTTTCACAAGCCTGTAAAGTCAGTATTAAGGATAGTTCTGTTATGACATATGCCTGGTGTCCTAGAAGAACCACAATGTCGACAACAAAAATCTGTGTTATGACAATGTTATAGGGTCGTCCTATGCCATGTGGTGGCCACATGTGATGGTTTCAATTAAAATTTAAACTAGTTAAAATGATATGGAATTGAAGATTTAGTCCATCGATCCTACTAATTCAAACATTCAATAATCACTTATGGTTACTGACCACTGCACTGCAGAAAGTTCTCTTGGACAGCTCTGTTCTAGAGTCTGCTCTTGTATAGATTACCTGTTAATAATCTATTTCTATTTCATGATTAGAAATCCAGAGTCTGATCTGGAGAGTAAGAGCCCAGGAGGGAAATTGAATAAGAGCGGTTTAGAAACACCATGTACTGCCTTGATGTCACAGACTAGCAGCCACCCAAGAGAAGAAAGTTCATAGCAATGTTTCCTCTTTTTACTTTAAAACACTTTTTGTATTTCTTTTCGGTGGGTGGAAAAGAGCTAGCAAATCATGCACTGTATGCATTTATCTCTTTTTTGGAAAAACAGAAAAGCAAATATCCCCTGCTCCACCCAAATCATTGTTAGTTAAAAAAAGAAGGAAAGAAAGAAAAAGAAAAGAAAGCAAGAAAAAGTTACTGAACATCACTGTGTTATTGTGTTATCAAAATTAGCAGTGGGTTCAGTTGAGAATAGGAAGGAAGCATGGGCAGGACAGACTTTCTAGGGAAATGGACAAAGCTGAGGCTTCCAACCCCTATTTTCCATACAGTTGAATTATACACTATCTTAGAGCCATCTACCTTTTAGTGTAGTTCAAGCCCCTGTTCTAGACATGAGAAAACAGAGACCCGGAGACGAAGATGTGACTTCCCCAAGGACACTTGCAATGTCACTGGAACAATAATCACAGCAAGTTCTCCCTTAGATTATTTTACCCACACAACCACTACTTTCCTTATACACTAGCTAAGCGGATACTCCACTCTCTCCTTTAAAAAAACCTATAGGATAAAAATAATTACTTTTTGCAAAAGGTAAAATATCGTGGTTTAGGAAAGCACTGTAATTGGGCAAGGGAATATCTGCCTTCTTCCTGGTTTTGCTTCTTCATGGAACAACTTGGGCCCTAGTCACTGGCCCAGTTGCTCCCTGGCCCATCCTCAAAAGTCAAAATGACTCCCTCATCTCTGGCCCTCTTGGGAGGTGGAAGGACATTTATTTGTGTGAAGTCCCTCTAAATACAGACTTTCCCGAGCAGGGTCATTTTGGAGTGGGTTATTTCCAGAATCTAAGTGAATGAATGTCATATAGGATGAAATCCAGTTGCTTCTGATTTGCTTTTGAGTACAGAGCCACAGTCCCCTCAGAGACCCCAAAGTAGACCCTAGTCTTGGTCTTGGGAAATGGTTAAGGGCAGGGCAGTATTAGAAGGACTTGACTTCCAATCCGAGTGCTCTACTTATCTGTGGTCAGACCACTGGTGGCCTCAGCCTCAGTTTCCTTACTTACTATGGTGAAACAATTAAGACCCATTTCAAAAGCCCATCCTGTGGCTTTGAAAGGATGAAATTGGTTACTAGAAATGAATCGTGTGATACATCCATGT
Organism: Enhydra lutris kenyoni; assembly: GCF_002288905.1. Lineage (NCBI taxonomy): Eukaryota > Metazoa > Chordata > Mammalia > Carnivora > Mustelidae > Enhydra > Enhydra lutris. The sequence goes on along the minus strand of NW_019154132.1, from coordinate 12,015,564 downwards.
TAGAAACATGAGAAAAGTGACATTGTTGAGAATGGACCCGAGAACCCCAAGAAGTAGTAGAAAGACCTTTCTGCGACATTGCCTCCAGGCATCCTGCCTGAGCCTGTTTCCAAATCTGGGCTTCTTTGCCACCAGCTGAGGGAGCATTTCCAAGTCTCGCTCTCAAATTTTGCCACTTTAATAAATGCGTCAGACCACAAGGTGGTGCTTTATTCTAAAGTTTGATATTAGGAAGTTTTGCCAACCACAAAAAGTGAATAGCAAAGCACATTCAAGACCATTCTCGAGTGCCAACTTCTTAACCCTAATACAAATATCCAGGTGGACTCCTGCCCTCTGCCACTAAGAAGCAAGGTGCACAGGCCACATAAGGAACACCCAGTCCTCTTTGTTCTTCCGTTCTTTGACTGAGAAGGAGATAGGGAGAGCCCCGGCAAAGCTGAAGTCTTTCTGTGGTTCCTTTATCTAGAGCATTATGTAAACTCCTGTCAAATCTATACATGCACTGTGGTTTCCCCCAATTGCTGTCACTCCATCTCCCGGTGAGCAGCAGTTCACAGAGTTCAGTGAAGAGGAAGAGAACGAGGGTATCCTTGTGACATTTGTCCTGAGGGGGTGAAAAGTCAACTTCCCCCTTGTAGTGCAGGGACTGAAACCAGTGACCAGAACAGACCATGGAGCTCTGTGTGCAAAGCAGATGCCCACCCTGCTGAATTTCCAGCTTTCAAACACTCTTGCCATGGGGTCTCCTTGAGCTGGCAGTGGGTTCAGTTGACATATGACAACTGAACCACAGCAATCTTGTTCGTTGGGTTAACTACCTCGGATGAGGAGAGCAGTCTGGGCTGTTGAAAGGGCTGTGACACCCATTTGCAGGCCATTATTGAGAGGTAGTAGAGAATCCGCCATCCTGAGTACTAGTCCTGGCTCACTCACTCCCTGGCTGCATGGCTTTGAGCAATTCCATGAATTTTGTTTACCTATAAAAGGGTGGGGGGAAAAAAAAAAAAAAAAAAAAAAGAAGGCAGGTAGACCAGATGACTTCCAAGGTCTTCTTCAATACCAGCATTGTGTAAGTCAGTCTCATTGTTCCAGAAGAAGTTCTGCATCAGCTAAGGCCTGGGATATTGTAGAGGCTAGGAGGACTTCAGGGGGAATGCCAGAGAATATCAGGCAAAGACCGTAAGAGGTCAGAGAAAGGCAGGAAGAGGACAGAGCTAGAAGAACTAGGCTGAAGAGACAACAGCTCAGATCCTATAAACTTGGGCTAAGACATGGAGGCGAAGTGAGAGGCTTTTTGTGGAAAATGGCCTCTATAAAGGAAAAAAAAAAAAAAAGAAGGAGGAGTGGGGGGGGGTGGTAAAGGGGTTTTTGGGATCCAGCCAAAGGATTAGCCCTAAGACTGTTTTCTAGCTGATCCTATGATAACAGCTTTCTAAAACCTTGTGTAGACTTCCCTTCACCAAGTTCTTTGACCTTTTAATCCTTCTGAAAGTGACCTGCCCTCTCTTTCTACTAATGAGAACAGGGACAAATAAAAGAAAGTTTGCTAGCAGTCATTCCAAGAACATTCTGTTGATTTTCTCATTGTTCTTCAGGCTGCACCCAACAACCTTTCATTATAAAATAACCGAAAGGCCTTGCCATGAGTCACAATGGCTGTCGTCCATAATCCGCACCCCAACTCCTATCCCACAGCATTTATCCTTTAGTCTAGTCCTATTTCGAGTGGACGAATCAATTAGGATCAATGAAGTATCAACGATCAACTTTATTTTAATCGACTCAGTTCCATTTTAATGAAGGAATTCATAAATTCTTCTTCGAATAAGGAAAACACTAACACTTGGCGGAAGGCGAAGGGGATGAAAGATGAGCTTGACAGAACCAGGCTGCTTGGCTCAGAGAAAATACACGGCAAGATTGCTACATTCCACAAGTTACTGATTTTGGAGGAGGCTGCTTTGTCCTCTTGAAATGATCTGACTCAGCTTCTTCGGATCTTATGAGCACTCTGGCCATGTTGTTTGGGAGTCAGATGACCCTTATTTATTTGATTCTGGACATTTTATTGTCTGCTGAAAAAAATAAACTCGGTTACTGAAAATATGAGCAGATTTCCCGTATAGGGATCTAGTCAAGATGTACGTATGTTATTGAAAATTATGTGTGTGTGTGTGTGTGTGTGTGTGTGTGTGTATATATATATATATATATATAAAATATATATTTATTTTATATTTTAATATATAGTTTAATATGTATTTTATTTTTATTTAATGTATATATTTAAATATCTAAATTTAATTTATATTTAATTTAATTTGATTTATATAAATATAAATATATATCTAATATATATTTTAAAATAATATAGTTTAATATATTAATATTTAATATATTGATAAAATATATTATAAATATTATAAAATATATAATTATATATACTTACATATATATTTAAGTATGTCAAACTCTATAGTTAGATGTTACATTGTAATAGAATATAGTAGAATATATAAAAATGTAGAGAACTGCTATCTCTTGGGGAAAATGTCAACATTTTACCCCTTCCTTTATTTAGTCCAAATGCTAATGAAAGCCTAACGAGTTTAGGTCTATGGGTTGTTGGAAACTTATTTTCATTCAAATTCATCACTGAACACAACAGACTTATGCAAAAGATAAAAACTTACCAAAAAGAAGGAGTTACCATTGGTATGTGTCTTGAGTGACATTTCTGAGTAAAAACTAAAGGAATGAATCAGACAAGAATATTATTCCAAGAAAACAAGGTCAGGGTTACAGAGCTCATTCCCCTTCTGTTTAAGAAAATAAATGCACATATCTTTCACTTACAACTCTGCACATAACCATGTGTTTTCTCTCACAAAACTTGTCTAAAAAGCCACTGAAATAGTTTCATTTTGTTTCTGGTTAGCACAAAATCCTGGAAGAATCTGGAAGGCAAATTATAGTTCTAGTAGAAAGAAAAAAAACAGCATTTTTAATAGTCAAACTTGAGCAGCAAACATGTACAGAATGACAAGAGTACATGTTTTCTTTTTTTAAAAGATTTTATTTCTTTGACAGAGAGAGCAAGAGAACACAAGCAGGGGGAGCGGTAGAGGGAGAAACAAGGAGCCTGACTTGGGGCTTGATGTGGGACTTGATGTGGGACGATCCCAGGACCCTGGGTTCATGACCTGAGCCAAAGGCTGGTGCTTAACCGACTGAGCTACCCAGTTACCCCAATATGAGTGCATGTTTTGAGTGGATTTCACTACATGATTTTTCTCATTGGTTTTCAGATCAGTAATTTTATCTTTTCCAATCAAGTATGAACTTGACTTTTGATTCATCAAAGTGGAGTTCTGATAGATCATTGGACTTTACATTTAAAATGCCAAGCCAAAGACGGGGTTCGCAGGACCCCTCGCCACCCTTTTGGGGTCAGTGGCGTTCAATCCCCTGGCAGGAGGTCAGTTCTGCTGTGGAGGCAGGAAGTCAGGGTGGGAGGGCTGGAGGTCCACAGCAGGTTCTGGGCCATTTAATCTCATGGCTTGTCTGGCTGTGAATCTACTTTCTATTAAAATATAATTATGTGTACATGGTGACAAAGCTCACATAGTACGGCAAGCCATTTTTCACACTAGGAAAGCTGCAGACAGTTTATGGAGATGCAAGGAATTATGTTTCTCCACCTTAGGCCAATTAGCTACTGTTCTGGTACTGTACCTCTCACAAATCATTTCTAAAAATCTCCTGGGTCTCCAAAATAATGCCTCGTTTCCTCTTCTCATGTTTTTGTCTACCCTCTGCAACAGACCTCTGTCGCTTAATAGAAAGGAGCAAATAAGGGCAAATCTGCTTACTTGCTCAAATTTATTCATAACCCCAAAATCAATACCCGCGTGTTTTCACAGTGATTTGCGGACATGTATGGAGCGGAGAAAAATGCGAGATACCAAAGCCTGTGGTCCCAGCTGAACTAGACCATGTGCTTGCTGCCTTCTTGTTTCAGCTCTCACACTTGAATAAAGTGTCTTTTTTGGCTATCTGTTTAGGCCCACATTCTCTGCATGTCTGTGCTTTGTTTTTTGGACGACTTCACTGTTTAAAATGGCCCCCATGCAGAGTCGTGAAGGGTTGTCTACTGTACCTAAGAACAAGAAGGCTGGGATATGGGGTGCCTGAGTGGCTCAGTTGGTTGAGTGTCTGACTCTTGATCTCAGCTCAGGTCAGGATCTCAGGGTCATGGGATCAAGCCCCACATGGGGCTCCACTCAGGACAGAGTCTGCTTCTCTCCCTCTCCATTTGCCCCTCCCCCTGATCTTTCTCTCAAATAAATATTGCTGTTTTTTTGTTTGTTTGTTTGTTTTGTTTCGTTTCGTTTTTTTAAAGAAGGCTGTGATATGCCTCCCAGGGAAAAATAACGTGTGTTCCATAAGTTTCATTCAGGCATGAGTGACAACGCTGTTGGCCATGAGTTCAACATTAATGAATCCACTTTTTGTATTACATAAAGTGTCCTTCAACAAAAACACACATAAAACAAGGTTAGGTATTGATGGATGGATGGAAATGTAACAGAGGCTTACAGGAACCTAGCCTGTATTTCCTCTAGGAGCAATGGCTCAGTGTCCACTAATGTTCACAGTGACTTCTTAGAACATAAACACCACTCAGAGTGAGAACAACCATAACTACCATTGGTAGCTTTTCAGCTTCCCAAAATGCATATTCCTGCTTCTTCTTCTTCTTCTTTTTTTTTTTTCCAAAGAAAGGAAACTGGAGACAGTTCAGAGAAGAGAAACAGACATTTTATAAAGAGAAAAGAAACCCTACAATGAGAAGTAAGTGCAAGTGGGGTTTGTTGAGTTTGCAAAAGAGATGTGGTGAAGACCGTTTCTGACCTCCATTCCAAAGAAGGGAGAGATGGCTGGGCAGTGTTGGTGGTAGAGTGGTCAGCACAGCTGCCTTCCAAAGACAGGAGAGAGATAGTCCTACATTCAAGCAGATCAGATTGTGTTTGAATGCAGTGGAACATTTTACTGGAACTTTGGAATATGAAGTTCCATTCCTAGGGAGCATCAAGAAGAGAGAACTGACATTCATTCACAGAACCGCTAATATGACTTTGAGATTCCGAATCAGGCATCTGTCTAGCTTCATACAGCTCTAGGATTCAACGAATGGCACCCGTTGTAAGGGGCCCCGTGAAGCTGAGGTTATGGAACATTTCTCCCTAGGACAGAGTTATCTAGTCTGAATAAGGCTGTGTGGGGATGAAAGCAAGTCACTGGCCATACACTGACCAATATTTTCCAGACTGTATTTCCTGGAAAATGAGTTTCTGTTTCATTAGTGTGTGTGTGCTGGTGGTAGGAGGTAGTTGGGAAAGAAAAGTGTGTGTGTGTGTGTGTGTGTGTGTGTGTGAAATTAGTGATTTTTCTCTCTCTCTTTTTTTAAGATTTTATTTATTTATTTGAGAGAGAGAGAGAGAGAGAGAGAAGAAGCAGGGTAAGGGACAGAGGGAGAAGCAGACTCCCCACTGAGCAGGGAGCCCGATGCGGGACTCAACCCAGGACTCCGGGATCAGGACCTGAGCTGAAGGCAGACGCTTAACCAACTGAGCCACCCAGGTGCCCCATGATTTGTCTTTTTTAATATCACACTTCAATTTTATGGGCGGACATATTATTTGGCATTTTGCTCTTTATCTGCGGTCCAAGCCTATGGGGTTTATAATCACACAGACATGAGTTTGAAAAGTCGTGGTCTCCGGTGAGTTTCTCCTCTGTGAAATAGAGATGACCCTGTCTGCCTCGCAGGGTGTTTACTTTCTTAATTGAGATATAATTGACACACCCCATTAGATTAATTTCAGGTGTACAACATGGTGACTGGACATGTGTACACATGGTTAATAGTCACCACCATAGGTCTAATTACCATCTGTCCCCTTATACAGGTAACTGCAATGTCGTTGACCAGAGTTCCCATGCTGTATGTTACACCCCTAGGACTTATTTATTTTATAACTGGTGGTTTGCACTTAATCTCCTTCTCGGTTTTACCCCGGCTCCCCAACACCCTCCTCCCCTCCGGAAGCCACTAATCCCATGGGGTTGCCTAGAAGATTTTGTCTCTAGTTCAAGCAGCTGTCCCACTCTGCCTGCTCTTGGTTGCCCCCCTAGGCTCAGCGTCTCACGACTAAACCGTAAGCTCCTCCGGGGCAGGCAACCGACGGCAGCATGTCTCTCACCTAAACGGGAGCTCAAGGAGCCCCAGCCAAGAAATTCCCTCCCACGGCTCCCAAAAGTCTGGCCTCCAGGTGTCTCAAGGATTTCCCATCGGTTTCAGCTGAAATATGGCTTCTTCCCCAAAGCCCGGCCCCCAGGATTGGGTTAATAATCCCTCAGCCCTGCATGATTGTTGCCCCTCTAGCATTCATTCACTTACTCCGATTTAGTGATTCTTTATTAAGGGCCTGCCAGCCTCTGGCCAACAAGATGGACACAAGCCCCATCTCTTGGAGCCGACAACCTATCAGGAGAGCTAGTCCTTCAACAAATCACTGCACACACAAAAAAGTGTTTTGCTTTTAATTTTGCAGGTGACTACAGCACTACAGGATGCATGAAGGAGAAGACAACTAGGAATACAAATCACACTTTCCGGGCTACGTGGTTTATTGCCAGATTTCTTGCCAGTCTCCCCGACTTGACCACAGAGGGCAAGACCTTTAAATCTGGTTTTCTCGGAGCACAAGCCCCAGACTTGAGCAGGACACACTTCATAGGGCCCTAAATGAATTGCTAATGTCACCATCAGGGAACCTGCTTCTGTAGGGCTCTGCATTTGCTCCCTTGTGACAATATGGGGTTTTGAGTATCGTCCTCCACAATCTTCCTCTGTCCCTGAATGGATAGAAATTAGTGGCACAGGTATGGGAAAAATCTTGTAAAGCTTGGGGCATTTGCTTTCAGAACATCTGACCCCCTCTTCGTGCCTGCTCTTTACTGATGAGAAGGTTCTCCCCCCCCGGGGGGCCCACGCACCTTTTCTTTTTCTCTCCCTCCTTAGGCGGAAACTCTGGGCTGTCACCCATTTATGCTCTGCCTGAAGCTCCTTCATTCCAACCCGTCAACTCTCCCTGGTCCATTTCAGTCTTCTTTTCACTGTGGAGAGAGAAAGCTTGTGTGTTCTGGAAGAGGAATGCCAGACAATTGTGAAAAGAGGCTGGGGAGCGGAGATGCCAGCCCCACCCCCCGACATGTGCACGTTATGGCTACAAGTATTTACCTTATCATTATGTCACAGGATGTGCCCTAGGCTGCACAGCTTCTTTTGCATAACTCAAATTGTACAACGAATGCAACTTTTCAATGAAATGACGCCCGGAGTCCAGAAGGCAAATTTAGTGTGAGTGATGGTAAGTTAGCCCTGCCGTGGGTGCTCGCGGGTCCCGGTGCCCAGATTGAATTGGTTCCTCAGCCCGAGTGCCACCACTGGCCTCTCCCCTAGTCCCCGAGCACTGAGGGCTCCGGGGCTCAGGTGTCTGTGCCCTCCAGTCTGTTCTGTTTGCATCTGAATGGTGCCTCTGCCCTGCAAACTGACATGCAAGCCCTTTGCCCCCAGATGGCATGGAGGAGCCCGGCCTTGTGGGGACAGCGGAGCACGTGCGTGTGTGTGTGTGTGCGCGCGCATGTGCGCTTGCTGGGGAGCCACGTGCAAGAGCACTGTGGGAGGACATGAGCAGATGGCAGAGCATTATAAAGAAGAGCATCCTGGAAGCTGGAAGTAGGAAATCTCAGCGACTGGAGGTATAAAATGAGGGTGTGAGCGCTGTGTACCAATGAGCACTGCCCGAGTTGGTAAGGATTTTTGGTCATTGGTGCCAATTGTAGAGATCAAAGAAGTGATGAAAAAGAGAAAATAGAGTATTTATTTGCATAAATGATCCCCGATGGTGCATGCCTACTGTGTGTCAGATAACATGTACTGTAAGTTGTACTGGATTCAATATAATAACATCTGTACCTACTCATGGGGCGTGGAGATTGACAAACAGGCCAGAATTAAACACAAGCAAAAGACAGAAGCAGGCTTCTTCCAGACAACACCAGATTTTGAACAGGTGCCTTTAACCACAGTGAAGCAGCCCAAACCTGTTTGTTCTTGTTTGCTGGGGGCGGTGATCTGTCTAGAGGATTTTTTTGAGGTGTGTCGTTTCTCCCCCTTTTACTCTCTGCCCCCTCAGTCTCCACTCCCTCCTCTCTACTACTTACAAAGGTGAGGGTCAGTGAACCAGGAACATCCCCAAACAACGGGCACCTTCCAAGGGTAGGAGCCATTTGTGGAATTATCAGAGAGTGAGAGGGTTCAGAGCAAGTCCAGGTACGGGGAGGAAGGGCGAAGAGAGCAAGAGATACCCTTATTTGTATATTTAGTAGTGGAAGGGAAAAACCACAGTAGAAGAGAGAGTCTACCACAGTGAAAGAAGTCCAGGCCTGTAGAAAATATATTTTTACATGTATGAGGCAGGGATCGTGCCTTTATGAAAATGTACATACACAGATAAGATATAAAAAGAGAGACATGATTGATTCATGCAAATATAACACTAACTTTTTCTTTATGAAACTTTTCAGAATTTTTTTAAAGGTTTTTGTTTATTTATTTGAGAGAGGAAGAGAAAACATGATTAGGGGGATGGGCAGAGGGAGATGGAGAAGCAGACTCCCCTCTGAGCAGGGAGTTGGGTGTGGGACTTGATCCCAGCATCCTGGGATCGTGACCTGAGCCAAAGGTAGACTCTTAACTGACTGAGCCACCCAGGTGCCTGAAATTCTTCAGAATTTATGCTTAAATAACACGCAGCACACTGTATGTTATGTGTGCTAGGCATCGGGGAACTGTGATTAGCCAAGCTAGGCGTGGGGTCACGCCCTTGGGGATCTGAGAACTTCCTGGGCCAGCCCGGATCACCCAGGAGAGTGCGTGAGCCTGTGCCTCCGATGGAGAGTCCCAGGTACCAGGCCAGCATCTCAGAGAGTGACTTGCCCTCTTGGGAGAGATAAAAAAAGCATCAGGGAAATCTGCCTAAAGGAAACCCCATTTCTTGAGAAACAAAATCACGATGGTCAGGATTATTATCTCATTTCATAACAGAGTCCATGTTCCTGGTCCTTCATTGTTTTTTTTGGTTTTTTTTTTGTTTTGTTTTGTTTTTGTTTTGTTTTTTTAATTTGGCTCTCATAGCCAGAAACAAGCAAGTTGGAAATTCACTGTAAGTGTTGGCTTCCGGCTTCTGACACATCATTAGAATTTTAAATATCCAAGATGTAACTTTATATGCAATTTTTTTTTTTAATGTTTGGATTTTTTTTTTTTAAATCATTTACTTACCTACCCGCTCAATGACTATTTGAGCTCCAGACATATGGGTCACCCTGGGCTGTATTCAGAACACAGAAGCTGGCTGGAGACACCAGGGGAGAAGGGAAGGTACAAATGAATATATCACTGTAATTGTAGTGAGGGTTTCTCTGTGGGTCAACGTTCTTAATTATAGATGCTAAACAATTTAAGCAGAAAGGGATATATGAAGAGGGACAGCAGGCTTCACACTGGAAAGTGGCCTAAAGAAATAGATTCAAGGCAAGAATTGCAATGCCAATGTCCCAAACCATCCTGCACAACGAAGCCACAAAGGCAGCTGCCACCTTTGCCAAGGCGAGAATCACATCTCCTCTTCCAGGACCCCCGCCAGTCAAATGAACTCCTCTATCCACCTGTCTCTCTCACTGAACAGCAAGTCAACACCACCTCCCACATATATGCCTGATATATGACCCAACTACTTCTAGAAGCCAGCTTCAAGGGAGCCTAGGAAAGACAGTTTTAGTCATAGTCCTTGCCTTCTAGAAGGAGACGGGAATGCACATTGAGGCAACCCACCAGTCAGTCATAGTCACCAAGAGAACGAGCAGAGATCTATCAGAAGGAGCAGCATGAGAGATCTGCTGTAGGGTGGGTAATAAAGCAAGGCTGTTCTGAGGAAGTTGCTTTTAAAGTGGGTGGAGAGGAAGAAATAGGATGTCATTCAGGGTGTGCAAAGGCCCTGAGGTAGGAATTTGGCCGTGGCAGGGAACAAGAAAGTAAAGGAGAATGAGGGTGGGAAACATAGAGCTAAGCCTGAGAGCTCAGAGAAACAGAGGGGTTGGTTATGCAGGGCCTGGTGGCCCTTCATACTTTATTCCATTTACAATAGGAAACCTTGAGGGGCCCATGAAAGGGGAGCTGTGATGATACATTTCATTAAAATATCGCACTAATAAACATGTAATTTATCATTAATGCTCTCGGCTCCATGAAATGAAATACCTGACTAAAAGGGGCTTTATTTTTATCACCTAACAGGAAGCCTAGAAAGAGGCAGTTCCAAGAGTGGTTCAGCTGCTGAGTGATGTCCAGGATCTGGGTCAGCTTCTTCATGATCCTTGGGGCTTTTCCCACCTGTGCACGAGACAGCGGCTGCAGTTGCAAGCCTCACATGCTTCGTCCGTGGAGAAACCTCTCCTTGGAAACTAGGAAAAGAAAGATATTTTCCTGAATCCCTCAGGTTTCTGTGGTCAGCGTTGGGGGCCATGGCTCTGCTGAGCTGCAGAATACACCAGAAAAATGTTTAGCTGACATTTTCAGATGCTGCAGTGGGAGGTAAACCCTGCCAAGAAGGGGGAGGTAGCGACTTCTGATAGGGAGCTGAGGCAAATGCCAGGGCTGTATTTTATTACAACACATACTCGGGTCATCCAAGAGAATGAGGATGGCAGGTGAGAGACGGCCAAGAGCAAGAGTGATGTTCGCCCAGACCTGCCTGGCTAGACAACTCTAGAAACTCCCCAAGGCATAGGATGAGATGGTTAAAATAAATAAATCCACGCTTGTATAAATCAATCACTTTTTCTTGTGTAATTGTGCCTCCTAGAAACTTTGTTTATAAATTTATCCATAAGCATTTTCATAGGGTGATGTCAACCAGAGAGGCGGTTCTTGCTATACACTATGCCTGGACCTTAGACGTAGGCTTCCCTGCACCCCGGGGTCCACTGATGGGCTTATGGATGATTTTCCTTGTTCTACCAGATGGCTGTTTGACAATTTGCACACACAGGCGTGTGCAAAAGCTGCTTTCGCCTGACAGGGTGCCAGTGGGAGGGGAGTCTACCCGGACGACTGTACTCTTGGCGGTTGGGTTTTATTAAAGATGGATCTTTCCTCATTTTACCCTCCTCTTCTATCTCCATTCTTTCATCGTCTCGAAACAGTTCCAGATTTCTCCTTCCCCCATGGTGGGGCTCAGTCATATTTTCCAGTTGTTGTTTGCACAAGAGAGAGGCAGGCAGGCGCACCCCCAGATTTACGTTATTTTTCTGTTTCTTTCTCATGCTCTTTGGAAATATGCTAATGACCTTGCCAGACCCCAAGGCGATGACAAATCTGGAATGCTGTTCTCTTGCCCATTATGATAGAGTGGTGAATAGTCATCTCCCTCTTTTGTTCTCATCACAGACTTTGCCTGATATATTCCCAAACCCCTCCACCAAATCTCTGCTCCGGCTGCTCTCCATCTGGGAAAGCAAAGCTTACAGCTGTCTCTGCATCTGATAGTGCAGTTCCGTGGCTCTGACGGCAAGACCGGCTCGTGGTTAAGTAGGAGAGACTCCACTGGAGAGATGTGTTTGGGAAATATCCATTTGCAGGTGCAGAGGGAAGGTGCAGGGGTGGGGGGAGATGAAGAGAGAGGAGACTTTCTCTAAAACCCTTTGGCTAAATTAAAGATAAAATTATAGGGTCTCATGCGATGTTTTTAACATTGCAAAGGGAGTGTTAGCTCTCTTGCTCCCTCCCCTGCCCACTGCACTGCAACTGGAGATTTAATGTTCAAACACTTGATGCCCAGCACCCCCCACTCTGATGCTGAAGTCTCCTACCAGCAATGAGACGCGGGTAGGAAGGAGGAAAAAGCAGAAGTGAACAGAGAAGGAAGACGGAAATGGGCTGAGAGAAAAAGAGTAGATGCATTCCTGTAGGTAAGTGAGGGCATGCAGCTGCTAGGGAGCAAGGATTAATCCAGGTACAAAAATCCCCTCGTCCTATACATTTGAATGCTTGTAAGTGGCAGACATTCAACCAGCAGCACACACCGAAGGATGGGTGACCATCAAGAAAGACATCAAGAAAGACACATCCCCGCTCTCATGGAATGGCATTCCAGCCAGGGAGACCAAGAATAAACAAATACACAAGGATACGATATCATGTCAGAAACTGTTAAGTATTACTATTGGTTTTTAAAAATTTTATTTATTCATTAGAGAGAGAGAGAAAGAGCATATGCTGGATGGGGGAGGGGCAGAGGGAGAGGGAGAGAGAGAATCCCAAGGAGATTCAGTACTGTGCATGGACGCCCAACAGGTCACTGCATCTCATGACCCTGAGATCACGACCTGAGACAAAATCAAGGTTGGGTGCTTCACCAGTTGAGCCTCCCAGGCATCCCCAGGAGCTGATAGGTCTTATTAAGAAAAACAAAGCAGGGTAAAGACTCAGAGAGAGGGGAGGATGGCAGGAGACAGAGATCTCTCTAAGGAGAAGAAAACTCAAGGAAATGAGAGAGTAAGAGACCCAGAGAGCTGGGAAAGAGCACACCAGGCCTGGAAGAATGGCGAGAAAAGACCCAGAGGCAGAAGCAGGCTGAGAAAAGGGAGGGGTGGAACAGATGGCAAGTGGGACAGACAGGTGGGAAAGGAAGTCAGGCCCAGAGAAGATAGGCCCTGCTCTAAGTGCAGTGAGGAGCTCCTGAGAATTTTCAGCAGGACAAAGCAGTGCTTTGATTTTGTTTTTAAAAACATGTCTGTGACATTAAAGAATGGCTCAAAGTAAGGTGTTGGTGAGGACATGGAGGAACCAGATTCGCCATGCCATACCTGGGAGCTCGAATTGGTAAAGCCATTTAGGAAAGTCAACTGATGGTACTTACTAAAGCTGGACGAAAGTTTTGACCAAGTAGCTCCACTCTAGTGTATCTGTCCAAAAAAGGAAAATGGCTGTGTCCACCAAAAACCAGGCACCACAGCCTTCACGGCACAGTTATGAACGATAGACCCAATCTGGAAACATCTTAAATATCCATCAGCTGTAGAATTGGTAAATAAATTGTGGTAGAGTCACACAACGACTGTAACTCAGAAGTGAAAAACAACCACCTCCGGCCACGTACAACATAACGAAGGACCCTCACCAACCTCACCGGGAGGTACCAGCAGCCAAGCACAAAAGAGCACATTCTGTATTCTTCCGCTAACATGAAGTTCAAAAAAGAAAAATGCATCTGTAGTAATCAACACCACAAGAGTCATTGTATTTGGAGATTCTTGCCGGGGAGAGGCCTGGAGCAAGTCCTCTGAGAGCTGGGAGTGGGTCTCTGTCTGGGTAGCTCAGTTGTTAAGCGTCTGCCTTCAGGTCGGGTCAGGATCCCAGGGTTCTGTTCAGTGAGGAGCCTGGTTCTCCCTCTCCCAATCCCTGTGCTTGTATTCCTTCTCTTGCTGTCTCTTTCTCTCTCTGTCAAATAAACAAATAAAATCTTAAAAATTAATTGATTAATTAATTAAAAAATACTGAATTCCAGAAATCCAACAGGAGACCTCATTATTCAATAACCCAGGAAATTGATATATTGTACATGTGGATACACAAGCTTTTAAGTATGGCCTCATGATATAGCGTAGTATATGATTATTAAATTAATACACTTATACATTAATATACTTATAAGTACCTAAGAATAGATTTTAGGAGTTGTGCCATTTCATATACCTTTTTTTCAAAGATTGAATTTATTAATTAATTAGTTAGTTACTTTATTTATTTATTTATATAATTGACAGAGAAAGAGACAGCAAGAGAGGGAACATAAGCAGAGGAAGTGGGAAAGGGAGAAGCAGGCTTCCTCCGGAGCAGGCAGCTAGTGAGGGGCTCGATCCCAGGACCCTGGGATCATGACCTGAGCCGAAGGCAGACACTTAGCCAACTGAGCCACCCAAGCGTCCCTCATATATATCTTTTTTTTTTATAAAGATTTTTATTTATTTATTTGACAGAGATCACAAGTAGGCAGAGAGGCAGGCAGAGAGAGGAAGGGAAGCAGGCTCCCTGCTGAGCAGAGAGCCCAATGCGGGGCCTGATCCCAGAACCCCAAGACCACGACCTGAGCCAAAGGCAGAGGCCTAACCCACTGAGCCACCCAGGCGCCCCCCTCATATACATCTTGATTGTAAAATTTATATTGTAATATTGTAAAATTTATACTAGCTTTAAAGCTCGAGAAAGGCTTCCAGATAAATATGGTGAAATGACATAGCATTACAGAAATCACTTTCTCTGATACCTGGTAAATAAAAATAACAACCTGAGTTTGAACTGTGCAGGTCCACTCATATGCACGGGTTTTTGTTTTGCTTTGTTTTTGTTTTATAAGTACAGTCCTGTCCTGTAAATGTATTTTCTCTTATAATTTTTTTAACTTTTATATTTATATTTTAATTTAATAATTTTATTTAATATATTATATATTTAACTTTTATATTTGTATTTTTATAACTTTTATAACTTTTTAAAAAGATTTTATTTATTTGACAGAGATCACAAGTAGGCAGAGAGGCAGGCAGAGAGAGAGGAAGAAGCAGGCTCCCTGCTGAGCAGAGAGCCAGATGCGGGGCTGGATCCCAGGACCCTGGGATCATGACCCGACCCAAAGGCAGAGGCTTTAACCCACTGAGCCACCCAGGAGCCCCTAATTTTCTTAATAACATTTTCTGTTCTCTAGCTCACTTTATTGTAAGAATATAATATATAACACATATAACATACAAAATACGTGTTAATTGGTTATCAGCGTATTATCAGTAAGGCTTTTGGTCAAAAATGGGTTATTAGTATTTAAGTTTGTAGGGAGTGAAAGGTAATACGTGGTTTTTTGACTGCACCGTGTGGGGGAGACCTGAACCCTTAACCCCTGTGTTGCTTTAGATTTTTAAAAGATAAAAATTTCTCTAGCAGGATCCAAAGAAGGAAAAAATAAAGCATTATTTCATAAGCATTAAAAACTAGTGGTCGGAAAAAGAAACAGGATATTCTGCAGTGCCTTGGCTCTTAAGTACATCTCCATCCCTGGGAAAGGCACTAAGGAAAGGCCCATCTTCATCGTGAGAGTGTCATAATACTCCATGATTTGGAAAAAAAGTAGACTAAGGGTAATAAAATAGCCTTAAGAAAAAAAAAATGATCTAAGGACCCAGAATCTTTCAAAAGTTGGACATGAATCCAGTGTAGTCTAAAACTGAAACATATAGTTAAAAATACAGTGATAATTATAACAGACAAGGATCCAATCTCTCAAAAGTTTTCATAATCATTTTCTTTAGAGACATTTTCGTTGGTGAAGAAATGCTTCATGAAATTCAGCCAAGTCTTTCAGGTTAACGCCAGTTTGTTTTTCCTCCGTGAAGGTTAAATAAAATTAACCATGATTTTAAAAAGTGAATAGCTTCAACAGAATTATTTTATTTTGAAACAATTATTTGATATGCAGCTCACTTTTTTTTTCTTACCAATCTCTTTGCCCGTATACTGATCAAACGTTCTAGAACAAACACCAGTCCGTAGACTACATTCCATGTTTCATCTAGTCTGCATAGTGTTTTCAAACAATTTTGAGAAAATAGTGTCAAAGTAGGGGAGTTTGATTACAGAAGCAAATGCCTCATATCTTCGAATGAAATGGAAGGCCTGGCGCCACAGGGGCCACACTCCTGCTTGGCAACGATCTGTTCTGCCTGAGCGATGGTACCATGTCCTCCAGAGGGGCATCGCTCTCCAGCTTGCCATGGCTCCCACCACCCTCTGATTGTCTTTAGCAACAAAGAGAACATTGGCTTCTACTTATCATTTCACTACACTGTGGTTTTCTGAAAGTGGAGAAACATTCCCCAATACCCATGTGGAAAAGGCCAAAGGAGACAAAGGAGGTTGAGTGAATTTTCCACACAAACCATCTTGGTCACTGAGGCTCCTTTTGGTTGCTGAAGGCATTTCAGTCACCATGACAGGCCTAGAAGGATGTCCACCAAGTGCCAGTACCAATATCTTTTTTATTTTTTCTTGTGGGAGAGCAGTTACTTTCCTTTTTGTAGTCTTTTTTTTTTTTTTTTGCATTCTTTGTTTTTTTTTTTATGATGAGAATGTCCCATTTTTATTAAAAAAATAGAGATTATTTAAATACATATACATATACATGAGTATGTTTATATAAACAGACATATATTCCTACATAATTATATACGTTTGTGTGCACATATATAATGCAGATTGGTGATGGGAAAATGATACAAGTATTCTTGTAAGAGGGTAGAATACAGAACCTTAGAGATAGTCTATGTACTTTCAGGGAATCCTCTCTTCCATATCAAGGCAAAGGTAACTTTTTTTTTTTTTTTCCTTAAGGTTTTATTATTTGTTTGAGAGAGAGAGAGCACAGAGGGAAAGTGAGAGGGAGAAGCAGACTCCCCGTTGAGCAGGGATCCCAATACGGGGCTCGATCCCAGGACCCTGAGATCATGAGCTGAGCCGAAGGCAGACGCTTAACCGACTGAGCCACCCAGGCACCCCCAAAGGTAACTTCTAAATGAGGCATTCATTTATCAGGCGTTAAGACATCCCAGGCTTTCTACAGCAGCAGAAAACAGTATTTTTAGTACTGCTGAAGGAAAACTGTAAAAAACAGGTCTATTCCCAGGGAAACCACACCTTAATTAGGAAGATATTTTTTTCCACTGAAAAAAGATTGACAAGGAACTTAATCTGAATATATAATGAGGTTTTAGTTGAGCTGTATTTAATCAATCTCCCTGGCAGTGGTGTTTAATTTACAAAAGCATATTATTTCCTTCTTCAGATTATTCAGTTCAGTCCCCAGAGGTTGTATCCAACACACTAAAAACCAGGAGATGACAAATGCATGAAGGAATAAAGGCAGCACTTTTCACACCCTTGTTGCTTTCAAATTATAGTCCTTCATTAGACTTGTTCCTTTGGAGAAAAAAAAAAAAATCGAACAGTACTATTGATGTTTTCTGTATTGTAATTGACCTGAGCGACTATAAACTACTCTAACTAGGGCGAAATGGGTAATAAATAAGAATCACGAAGCATAAAAGCAACAGAGATTGACATTTAGTGTTTCCAAGATATTACTTGCTTCAAAACAATGCCAGGTAGCTAGCTAATCAGAGGACATTTCCCAGTTCGCCAGTAATGGTAAGAATTGTTTGGACTGTAGCATAATTTTACATTTTTTTTTAATTCCATCTTTGCACTCCCTGTTTGTGTTTTCTGTGTTCTCCCTTCTCTCCCTGGCCCCGTAGTCAGGGACTCTGCTTCCTGTCGACCGAGTACTCAATCATCGGTATCTGATCCGTACGGCTTCTCATTTGCCATGACCTCCTTTTTGAGTGAGAAGACACGTCTTTCTTTGTCCTGAATCAAGGTTTCCCTTTTAGGCTTTATCATCAACTGTGTGACTTTGGATGAATCCTTAACTTCTCTATTTCTCACACTCCCACAATATGTGATAAAGAGGAAAATGTCAATATTGTTTTTGCCACACAGGATTATTTTGATTGTATGCATGAGGCAATTACATCCTATCAGATGTAATATGTTAAATACGTATCTGGGCATATTTAACAAGTCAACACGTGTAAAGCCCTTCGTATCTGGTCTACGTTGCTCAATTCCTGTTCATGTTCATATACATAAATCATATTATTTATATATTCATTCAATATATGCCTCTTGAGTGCCTGTTCTAATACCGGGTATACATCAGTGAATAAAATAGGCAAAAATCTCTTCCCTCATGAAGCATCATGGAGAAGTCAGTGATGAAATAAGTACATTATATGGGATGTTTGGAGGTGATTAACTCTATAGAGAAAAATAAAGCAATAAAGGAGAATGAAGAGAGTTGAGGAAGGGGAAGAGGGGATTGGTTTGTAATTTTGAACAAGGTGTCCAGAGAAGGTCTTGTTGAGAAGGTGACATTGAAATAAAGACTTGAAGAAAGTAAGGGAAGGAACAAGGAAAGTACCTGGGAGAACTGTGTTCCACGCAGAGGGAACAGCATGTGTGAGGAACAGCAAGAAAAGCCCAAGCTGGCTAAAGTAGAGGGAGGCTGGGGGCAAGCAGCAGGGGATTAACCACTCCACATTCTTTTTTCTGTTTGTTTGTTTTAAGATTTTATTTATTTATTTGACAGACAGAGATGGCAAGTAGGCAGAGAGGCAGGCAGGGAGAGAGGGGGAAGCAGGTTCCCTGCTGAGCAGAGAGCCCGATGCGGGGCTTGATCCCAGGACCCTGAGATCATGACCTGAGCCTAAGGCAGAGGCTTAACCCACTGAGCCACCCAGGCACCCCTAAGACTCCACATTCTTGAATGCCACATTGATGGCCATAAAATATGTATGTATGTATGTATGTATGTATTTTTAATAAATAAATGGGCAAGGGGCTCCGTATTTCTCTTCTGCATGGAAACAAGTCAGTCTCAAATTCTGTGCTTCCCACAGTCTCTCACCCTCTCCAGAGCCTCCTTAATGAAGCGCACCGAGCTGAAGGACTGGTTTTCACATTGTTAATGAAGCCTCCAGAGCTAATGTCCAAGAACAAGCTTAATGTAAATGACACCATTCTTTGGAGATCTTCCCTTCAGTTTGGGATGAGCCTTCGGCCTAAGCAAAAGCCATAGACAAGCCACAGACAAGCAGCGGGCTCAGTCCCTGGAGCTTGCGACTCTTGATCTCACGGTTGTAGGTTTGAGCCTCGCCTTGGGTGAAGAGATTACTTAAGGAAAGATAAAATCCTTAAAAAAAAAAAAAAAAAAAGCCATAGGCAAGCCTTCCAGTCAACCTACAAATTCAATTCTTACCTACTACACATGGGTTTAACTATGAAACTGTCTTTTGTCTCCTCCGCCCTCTAAACTATGTCCTTGATTAGAATAATTCTCACCCTTACCATTACTCGACACGTTCAGTGCCTCAGGGCAAGTCATATTAAAATAAAAAGAAAAATGCTAAATTTGTAAACCGTATCTTTGTGATTTTTGCCCAAATTTTATCACACACGATGCACGTGGTGGGGCGCCTGGATGGCGCAGTGGGTTAAAGCCTCTGTCTTCGGCTTGGGTCATGATCCCAGGATCCTGGGATCGAGCCCCGCATCGGGCTTTCTGCTTAGTGGGGAGCCTGCTTCCTCCTCTCTCTCTGCCTGCCTCTCTGCCTACTTGTAATCTCTGTCTGTCAAATAAATAAATAAATAAATAAATAAAATCTTTTTAAAAAATGCATGTATTTTTCTGGCCTCCGTAAGTTCCTTTGAGTTCCGTTGTTTTGCCACTTACTAGCTGTGTGTGACCTTGAGCAAGTTGTCCCAGGTCTCTGGGCCTCAGTCACCTCAACTGAAAAATGGGGATGGACGTGATTTAGAAGGATCAAAAGAGTTAATATAAATACAGCAATCCCCCTGGGGCACCTGGATGGCTCAGTGGGTTAAGCGTCTGCTTCAGCTCTGGTCATGATCTTGGTCCTGGGATCAAGCACCCCCAACCCCAGCACAGGGCTCCCAGCTCAGTGGGGAGTCTGCTTCTTCATCTCCCTCTGCCCCTCCCTCTGCTCCTGCTCTCAAATAAATAGATTAAATCTTAAGTAAGTAAGAAAGTAAATACAGTAGTCTCCCCTTATCTGTGGGGGGTACACTCCAGAACCCCCAGGGATGCTAGAAATCACAGCTAGTACGGAAAACTGCCTACACCACATATTTTCCTACACATACATACCCATCATTAAGTGTACTCCATAAATTAGGCACAGCAAGAAATTAACAAGTAACTGATAATAAAATAGAATGTGGAGAAGAATATACTGTAATGAAACTTATGTGGATGAGGTCTCTCTCTCACAAAATAGCTTACTGTGCTGTTCTCACCCTTCTTCTTGTGATGCGTTGAGAGGATACAGTGTGATGAGATGCAGGGTGGTGGCTGAGGCAGGCACTGTGACGTAGGGTCAGGCTACCGCCAGCCTTCTGACCTTGTGTCAGAAGGGTAGTCATCTGCCCCCAGACCATGGATGACCTCAGGTACCCAGAACCGCAGGAAGTGAAGCCGCGGCTGCCGGGAACCGTCGTAGTTATTTAGCTTAGTGACGGGTCTCTAGCAACACTTCACGAATACTTCTTGTTGTCATAGTCACTGTTATTTTGTTTTACTGGGGAATTGCTCAAAAGGCAGTGAGACATTAGGTGCTACAAAGCACCCGCGTAAATTAATGGAACATGTAAATCAAAGAAGTAGCAAAATTGATGACCACGCTCCTGGGTCTCCCGTGGAAGTATCAATATTAAGGAAGCACTGACTTAAATCATGATTATGGACTTTCCTTTTTTCCAGATAGTCAGCAATTTCAAACAAAACAGCTATGTTCCTGTTTTTTACTATTTGGAAGAGATATGCCTCAGAAGATATTTATTTATTTATTTATTTAAGATTTATTTATTTATTTGGGGTAGGGTGGCTCTGTGGGTTAAAGCCTCTGCCTTCGGCTCAGGTCATGATCCCAGGGTCCCGGGATTGAACCCCACGTCGGGCTCTCTGCTCGGCAGGGAGCCTGCTTCTTCCTCTCTCTCTCTCTCTGCCTGCCTCTCTGCCTACTTGTGATCTCTCTCTCTCTCTGTCAAATAAATAAATAAATAAAAATCTTTAAAAAATAATTTATTTCTTTATTTGAGAGAGAGTCCAGGGTGGAGGGGCAGAGGCAGAAAGAGAGAGAGTTCTGAAACAGGCTCCCCATTGAGCATGGAGCCCAACCTGGGGCTCGATCCCACCACCCTGAGATCATGACCTACGCCAAAACCAAGAGTCAGATGCTTAACCCACTGCACCACCCGGGTGTCCCTCAGAAGGTATTTCTAGAAATATCTGTCACTTTGTAACATACTGTAGTGGACAATAATGATAATAGCAACCATCTGAAGGGTTTTGGCTCAGTGTCAGACACTTTATGTATACTATTTCATTAATTTTCAGAATAATCCCAACAGGGATGTTACCACCGTCCTTATTTTACAGTCGAAGAAGCTGAAGGCCAGAGAGATGGAATCACAGCTAGTGGGCGACATCTCGGAATTCAGATCAGCACCGGCAGTCTCCCACACCTGGCTCCTTAAGTCTAGTCTCTTGATTGCAAAGTGCTTACGAAATGCCTGAACAATCGACCAGACTTTCAGTTGATAGTCGCTGTCAGCTTCTATGGCTGAGGCTATAGGGCAATTCACCAACTATTTCTAGAAAAGAGTGCAGGCTACAGGAAATAAGTGGAAATCCTAGGTCCTTGGGTGTATTAGTAGGAAATTTAAATAATCTATGGGAGGAGATCAGGTTGAGGGCAACTTTTAAGTGTCATGATGAAAATTGTATGTATGGAGCATTTGGGTGCCATTGTACCGCACAGACGTTTAAAAAACAAAGACACGATCCCTGGCAAGATCTCCTTAATAAAGAGTGGAGGGTGGGGGCACCTGGGTGGCTCAGTGGGTTAAGCCTTTGCCTTCGGCTCAGGTTATGGTCTCAGAGTCCTGGGATGGAGTCCTGCATCGGGCTCTCTGCTCAGCAGGGATCCTGCTTCCCCCCCTCTCTCTGCCTGCCTCTCTGCCAGCCTATTTGTGATCTCTCTCTCCCTCTCTCTGTCAAATAAATAAAAATCTTTAAAAATAAAAAAGAGTGGAGGGTGGTTAAATCCATCTTCAGCAGATGCATTACCTTTCCATGTGCACGCTACAGCAATCACTTGTAGGAATTAAGACCTCAGACTAAAAGGAAACCACACGACGGGCAATCAAAGTGAGGTACCCTACTAGATTAGCCAGGTGCCAGCAATCTCTATACATCCGAGATGATTTGTCTTCCTTAAAAAATCAGCAGAATTGGAACAGATTTTTTAAAAATACTTCTGATACTTTGATGTAACATTTTTCCATGGGATCCAGTTTCCTCATATTTTACTTGATCAATGTTGGCAACCCCCTAGGTTTATTAACAGGTGGTATTGACAGGTTAATTACAGGAGGAAATTAGTGCACCTCAGAGACCAGGGGGATCTCTCCTACTTTCAGTCACTTTTAATTGTAAATGATTTGCTACAGCTTCTCATTCACCTCTTGGGCTAAGGGTTCAGACAACAAGGAAGTTTCATGAAACTCGGGTCTCTTATCCAGGCTGGGATCTAGCACTGTGCCTTTGCTAGCAACTTGGCAAAGACTGATTTGCATGTATAAAATAGTAAAATCGACCTAAACACAGCATATTGGTTTCCTAAGGCAGCTGTAACCACATGCCCCAAGCTGAGGGGTTTAAGACTTAAACACTGATTCTCTCACAGATCTAGAGGTAAGAATTCTGAAATTGAGGTGTTAGGAGGGCCATGCTTTCCTCTAATGGTGTCTGTGTCCAAATTTCCATTTTTTAAATTAACATATAATGTATTATTAGCCCCAGGGGTACAGGTCTGTGATTCTCCAGGTTTACACACTTCACAGCACTCACCATAGCACATACCCTCCCCAGCATCCACAACCCAATCACCCTCTCCCTACCACCCTCCCCTCAGCAACCCTCAGTTTGTTTTGTGAGATCAAGAGTCTCTTATGGTTTGTCTCCCTCCCGATCCCATCTTCTTTCATTTTTTTCCTTTCCCACCTCCCACAGCCTCCCCGCCTCTCAAATTCCTCATATCAGAGAGATCATATGATAATCGTCTTTCTCTGATTGACTTATTTAACTCAGCATAATACCCACTAGTCCCATCCATGTTGCTGCAAATGGCAAGATTTATTTCTTTTGATGGCTGCATAGTATTCGTGTGTGTGTGTGTGTGTGTGTGTGTGTGTATACATATATATGTATATATATATATACACCACAACTTCTTTATCCATTCATCTGTTGATGGACATCTAGGTTCTTTCCATAGTTTGGCTATAGTGGACATTGCTGCTATAAACACTTGGGTGCACGTGCCCCTTCGGATCACTACGTTTGTATCTTTAGGGTAAGTACCCAGTAGTGCGATTGCTGGGTCATAGGGTAGCTCTAGTTTCAACTTTTTGAGGAACTTCCATGCTGTTTTCCAGAGGGGCTGCACCAGCTTGCATTCCCACCAACAGTGTTGGTGGGACATTTTATAAAATTTATAAAAAATTCCATTTTTTATAAGGACATCAGTCATCTTGGATTAGAATCTACCTTAGTGACCTTATTTTAACTTGTAGATCCCTGTAAAGACCCTGTGTCCAAATAAGGTCACATTCTGAGTTATATGCAGGTTAGGACTTAAATACAGGAATGTGGATGGATTTGGATGGGACACAATTCAACCCACCACACAGAGTGTTACTATCATGTTAATGACAGTTCCAGCAGTGGGGGGCACTGAGGGAAAGAGGCTGGTCCCATGTCTTGTGGTAAAATGGGCTCAGGGTCCTGCAGACCTGGCTACAAATCCTGACCTTGTCATCTGGGAGATGTGGCTTTAGGGAAGTTATTTGTATCAATTGCTAAAATGTAGGTCATAACTAATTATCTTGCAATTTTTTTTAGAAAAAAATGATCCTTTAAAATTACAGTTATTTTATATGTGTAACAAATATGTAGTTTACAAATACTAATTTATATAATCCTATAATTTAATATAATTATATTATATTATATATTAATATAAATGTAATTTATATTAATATATTATATAATATATATAATTAATATATAATAATTAATATATAATAATATATTAATATAATTTATATAATACCTATATAATAATTATATAGGTACAGTCGCCACACAGAAGTTAAGTAATGTACTCTCAGTCATACAACTAGTAAGAAGCAGGGGCACGCTCCACAGCTAGTAGCTTGGCCCAAGACCTGAAGACTTAGCCAGTCATGCCCCTTCTGCTTATTAAAACTGGCCCGCTAGGCCCCTATACCCCTTATGACACAGCAAGTCATCCTCCACCTACCCTTGCTCCAAATATTTGACCGGCTTCCCGTCTGTCTGCCTGGGAGGGAAAACCAGGGCCCTGATCCTGCCTCCAAAGCTATCAGAGGTCTCACCCCTGCCGGCTTGTGACCTCATCTTCTATCACTCCCCATATTTCTTCTGCTCCTGCCAAACCACTTTTCCTGGACACTCAGGCACCCTCTGACCCAGCTCTTTGCCTTTGCTGTTCCCTCTGGCTGTAATGCTGTTCCCATTACAGCTTCCCCAGGACTTGCTCCAGCCCTTTGCTCAGATGGCACCCATCTGTCCGCCTGGCCACTCCCTCTGCACCTGCTACTATTTCCTTTCTCTTCACATCGCTTAGCCCTGCCTGCCATAACGTTTATTGTTTGCGTATTGCTTCTCTCCCTGACTCCCAGGGTGTCTGAAGATGGAGTCTTTGTTTATTCACTACTGGAATCCCAGGGCTTTCTGACAGGATAAGTAAATCAGTGGACTGAGTCATTACTGCCACGCTTGATCTTGCTTCATAAATAATAATTGCAATTTTTTTTTAAATGCAGAAACCAAAATTCATTGAAAGGGGCACAGGATCCGGTGGAGAACAAGATGATTCTGGCGGGGGGACTTTCTTTCTTTGTATTTAGGAGAATGCATGTCACTGAGATGCACCATGCATTGGTCTTTCCAGATTGTACTGGGACATGGCGCCCAGCAGAGAAGAAGCCCTTGCCACCCAAGGGTCGAGGAGGAAGAGCCAGAGAAAGAAAAGCAAGAAAGGGAAGAAAGGAGGGGGAAGGGAGAGCAAAGGAGAGCAACGGAACAAGAAAAGGGGAAGGGAAGCAGCTTGCTTGGTGCTGACAGGGAAGCTGAAAACCCAGGGTGTGTCCACGAGCAGCCCACGGTCGGGAAGCCTTGGATGTGTCCCGTGTCAAAGGCGCAGCGTGACAAAACCACTCTCCTTCTCGCCAGTCTGCATGGAAGAACGCCCTGACTGTCTCCTTCTTCATTTTCCCTTAATGCAGAGACAGGATTTTCTCTGAACCCCCGAAGACCAGTTTTCTAAGCCACGGTCACCCCAAGATCAGCAGAGAAACTTCTTCAACATGCAGTCACCCCTGGTGGCACTTTCAAGTCCTTGGTGGCACTGGGCAGATAGTTCAGTCTGGTGTCAATTTGTTTTCTCACGGGCTGGCAAAATCTCGATCTGTTATTTTCTGAAGGGCTTTTTTTTTTTTTTTTAATTTTTTTTTTTTTGTCTCTTCCTGCTGTTTCAGCAAACAAAAACAATAGCATGTGAGTGACTCTGAGCTTCTGTCACCCCTATAATAATAAACTACCCACTGAAAGGGGGACAGAGGCAGACTCACCCCACGGGAAGTGCATCTGGGCTTGCAATTCCAAATGTTTAAAAGAAAAATGGGCCAAGCCCAGGTTGTGGTGTCTATGACTAATGAAGACTTTGCCGGCTGCCACTCTTCATGGGTCTGCAACAAGAGCTGGGGTTTCATGGGTAACCAGGCTGCCTGGATCCTTCCTCAGCCCAACCCCAGCATTCTCCCACTGGAATGTCCTTATCAGCATGAAGAGTCACCGCATTCCATACAGATCTTTCCAGCACAGGGAGTGTGAAGCGGTACTGCTATATAAGGTTATTTGAGCTGCCAAAGTAATGCTTTCAGTAACAAAGCTCCATGTGTCAGACCATCCTCTTCCCCTCCCCGCCTGCCCCCATCAAGGGCAAAAGGGAGAAACTTCCCGGATGAGATCGTTAGCAAGACGGACCGCAAGATGCAGAAATATGCAGCCATTAAGGATGCCTGACATCAGCTAGCATTTGACATCTGAAAATATATGCCCTTTTTTGGAATCTAGAAAGCCAGCTTTCTGGGGTCATGGGTCACACGTGTGCATTTCACAGGGGGTGCGGTTCGTGAAGGCACGGACTCACATTCACGGTATAGATTTGGGAAGGTACACAGATGGTTACTTCGTTTTCCTGAAAATCAAAAGAGGAAGGAGTTCTGATTTCTAGGTAATTTTCTAGGAAGTCCTTTTTTGGACTTTTCTGACTTTAACTCAGGGTTCACACTGCAGAGGAGGGCAGAGAGAGAGAGTCAGCATCCACTGGATTTGAAGCAGCTTGTAGAGTGGGATACGTTGACCCTCCATGAGCTAGGTTTTTCAACTTGACATCACAATGAATTTGTGGGTTCTGGGAACGTGGCAG
Organism: Enhydra lutris kenyoni; assembly: GCF_002288905.1. Lineage (NCBI taxonomy): Eukaryota > Metazoa > Chordata > Mammalia > Carnivora > Mustelidae > Enhydra > Enhydra lutris. The sequence continues at coordinate 11,989,152 of NW_019154132.1, read as the reverse complement.
CTCCTCTGTTTATTCGACCAACACCGATCTGCAGTGTACTCTGCTGACGTGCAATGTTTGGAAAGAAAGATGTAGGCAAAAGAAAAGTGATCCAGAAATTTCCTAAGCTAATGACGGGGGATAGTTAAGAACCGACAGTAATACCTCAAACAATCAATAATCTTGCATTACTGGAAACATAGCAAGAAAACAAGACAGGCACTCCTAGTTATTAATAGAATACATTTCTCGAAGTAATAAAATACAGAAGAAAAGATTTTCCATGCTAGTATGACAGGAGAAACTTAGCATGACTGACCCCATAGTGCTTCCATTTCCCTTGCTGCTGTGACCTCCAGCTTAGTAACATCTGCTTAGTCCTGCCCGTAGATATGCTATAGCTAGGATTTGCAATAACTGCTTTTTACCCAAAACCTATGTCACCATGAAAGATAAAGTACATACAGAAATGACTATGCTATGTTTAAGATGAGGAGTGACATGACCGGAATCCTGTACCCAAAGACCAACTTGACAAGGACAAAGAAGTTAGACCACCTTCTTCAGCTGTCTCCAGACGTCAGTCACCTTTGGACTCCAACCCCTTCCTGCTTCCCCCTTTGGTTAATTGAAAGAAGCTTGAATTCCATGCCAAGGGGAGGTGATCCTTTGCAGCAATGGTCCACCACCTCTCGGTTTGCTGGCTTCCCCAATAAATCACTTTCATCGATCTTATGCCAACATCTTTCCTTTCAACTTATTGACCTGTTGTAGACGAACAGAATGAGTGTAGGCTTAGTTATAGTAGAATAGTAACAAATAAAAGTTGCCCCCTGTAGTATCTAAAATTTAGAAATTTTTTTTTTTACTCCTAGACAATAATGGAAGATACAGATTTAGATCAAAGTGTTTGTCATCATAAAAATTACAGAAAAATGGTTTCTTAAGTGTGGAAGACACTACCTTTAGTGGAACCCTTTAGTGGAATTTGGTTTCTTTCCCATTTCCTTTCATCCTCCAAGTCAGCAAAAGGTTCTTTTAGTATCCTTTTTGTGAGATCCCCTCCCCCTGCACAGCCCTAAAATCAACCTACAAAAGTTTAAAATGGGATTGAGATAAAAAGAGAAGAAAGCATACATGATGAGAGAAGTCTCTTAGGGAATTCTCACCAAGTCATTGGTGAAAATTGAAACTAGGTGCATTGGAATCCAAATTATTCATCTTAGGAGTTTCTAGTACGAGAGACCATGCTTTCTACACATTTAAAAAATAGTTAATCATTCTATTTAGATGAGTGGAAATTGAACACTAGAAGGGAAACAAAAACAAAAACAAAAAACCACATATGTTTGGAAATGCCCAGATTCAGATAAGAACATGAGTAAGAACATGAGTTCAGATAAGAACTGCGTGAGTCAACCGAGATGGACGGACTGTCTATTAGACGCCCACCTCTTCTGGGTATGTAAACCGCAATGCCCCCAAAGTCTGATGAAAAACCAATGTCATCAGTAGTTTGGTGTTGACTTCCATGTTTGTATCTCTCAGTCTGAGCAAGGTATGTACTGGGTAAAGTTGTAGATCAAGGAATAGAAGATGTTTTGGTGAAATGCTTCTTTTATACAAAGGTACTTTTGAGAGGATTTTAAAACAATGATAATATTATCAAGTAGAATGCAAAAGGCAGTTGAATTTTAAAGCGAAGTGAATTCAAATAAACTTCAGGCATGAGGCAGAGTACTGGGGGCTATGGGTTCATTCTCTTTGGCTGGAGGGAGTCTTTGGTAGGAAGTAAGAAGCGCATCTCGGGGGCACCTGGGTGGCTCAGTGGGTTAACCCTCTGCCTTCAGCTCAGGTCATGATCCCAGGGTCCTGGGATCGAGCCCTGCATCAGGCTCCCTGCTCAGTGGAAAGTCGGCCTCTCCTCCTCCCTCTGCCCCTCCCCCCACTCATGCTGGGTTACATGCACGCTCTCTCTCAAATAAATAAATAAAATCTTAAAAAAAGGGGAAGGGAGAAGCATACCCCTCAATCCCTATGAATGGACCTAGAATCCTTAGTGGGAATGTATGCTGGATGCATAGAAATAGCTGCCTCCAATGAATTACTTTCCTAGACTCTGGTCTCTAGACTTCCTCACTGCTCAGTGCCCATTGGGGTCGAATTGAGTCCATTTATTTATTTTTTCTTTTTTAAAGATTCATCTATTTATTTCGGAGAGAGAGTGGGGGTGTAGGGAAGAGCAGAAGGACGGAAAGAATCCTGAAGCAGGCTCCCCGCTGAGCAGGGAGCTCCACTTGGGGCTCAATCCCCAGGACCCTGAGATCATGACCTGAGCTGAAATGAGGTCATGAAATCAGGTCAGCTGCTTGACCGACTGAGCCACCCAGGTGTCCCTGAGGCCATTTAATTCTTTTGGAGTTTTGGTGCTGTGAACTGAAAGTTTGTGTCCCTCCAAAGCTCCTGTGTTGAGACCCTAAACCCTAACGTTGAGTGTGATGGTATATGGAGGTGAGGTCTTTGGAGGTGATTAGGTCTTGAAGGTGGAGCTCTCCTGATGGGGTCAGTGCCTTTGTACTAAGAGACAGGACAGGGTTTGCTTTCTCGTTCCCTCTCACAGCCATGAGAGGACACAACAAGAAGACAGCCATCTGCAGACCAGGAGGCTCTCACTGGAAGCCAGCCATGCTGACCCTCTTCTCTCAGACTTCCAGCCACCAGAACTGTGAGAAACAAATTTCTGTGGTTAAGTACCCCCAGTCTGTGGTCATTCATTAAAGCAGCTGGAACTGACTAAGACACTTGGTCTCTATCTTTCCAACATTCCTCACCTCTTCTTCTCCATCTCACTGTCTTGGCTTCAGAACTGGATTTGGAACTCTACACCTTTGACAGTCATCCCTACTCTCTGTAGACAGGAGGCAAAGAGGTTCCTGCCTCCCGCCAGAGTGAGGCCAGCACCCAGTCTACCTGGGAATGGTGATGGGACAGGTGCAGCCCTGGTTTATGCCAGCAAAGGTTGGCTCTGCACTGGAAAATCCCCCAGAAGAGCCAGATGCTTCCTATATGCAGCTTTTATATTTTGCATTCAAATACCTTGATATAGGGCTCAGTGTGTTCCATAATATGGGAAAAAAGCAAAACTTCTGTTAAAAAAATGGTAAGCGTCTTTACCGTGAAATAGCAGGAATGTATTTACACCAAATTTCTTCTAGATTTCACTAAATGCCCACTTTTATTTATTTTCTTTTAATTTTAATTTTTTTATTATGTTATGTTAGTCACCAAATAGTACATCATTAGTTTTGAGGTAGTGTTCCATGATTCATTGTTTGCGTATAACACTCAGTGCTCCATGCAATTCTTGCCCCCCTTAATACCCATCACTGGGCTCACCCATCGTCCCAACTCCCACCCCTCTGAAACCCTCAGTTTGCTTGTTGGGAGTCCACAGTCTCTCATGGTTCGTCTCCCCCTCCGATTTCTCCCCCTTTATTTTTCCTTTCCTTCTCCTAATGTCCTACATGTTATTCCTTATGTTTTACTTTTATTTTTATTTTATTTTATTTTATTTTTTTAAAGATTTTATTTATTTATTTGACAGACAGAGATCACAAGTAGGCAGAGAGGCAGGCAGAGAGAGAGGAGGAAGCAGGCTCCCCGCTGAGCAGAGAGCCCGATGCTGGGCTTGATCCCAGGACCCTGGGATCATGACCTGAGCTGAAGGCAGAGGCTTTAACCCACTGAACACCCAGGCGCCCCAATGTTTTACTTTTAAATACTCATTATGTTCAAGTCTGCCTCTTAGGGCAGGAAGGGAACTAATAGTCACTGCGTTCCCACCACACGGTGCTAAGAATTAAGCACCGCCTTGCCTTGCCTCTCACCTGCTATCAAAACATCACAAAGGATTATTTTTTAGCACCTTCTCACCGATGAGTAAATGGAAGATCAAAAAAGATTCAAATCCAGGTCTCTCTGGCTCCAAAGTCTGGATCCCTGGTCTTTCTATGTGATACTGCCTCTCAAAAGACATCATTTGTAAATTTGCTCTGGTTCCCCAGTAAGACCTAAAAACTTAAAAAAGTAATCCTCTGCCTCTGCATGTCATGTGACCCAGAAACCCGCCCCCCCCAACTCCACTCCCCCCGCCGCCAGCTGCCCTCCACAGGGTCCCCGCAGATCACTCATCAGAGAGCTCACTGCCATCAGAGATAGTCCGTTTCTTGTCTGGCACCTCTCGATTCTTCTGGTAAATTGATCTGCCCCCCCCCCAATGTTTGTGCAAATCCATTAAGGACTGCAGGCTTAGGAAACAAGATGAATTAAAGAATGTACTTTTTTGGTGATGTTTATAGTTGAGTGGAGGATTCTGAATTTTAAATGGATCTTTTTAATAAACTTTTTCTTTAAATAGCTGAATTCTGAGTTCCTGAATTCTTGACAATCTCAGTATGCCTTCTCAGATCACCCAAGATTGGGTTAGGCATCTCCTTTTGTGCTTCCATCACTTCGTAGACCAATACCCATCAGAGTTCATAGTACACCATGTGGAAATTGACATTTTAAAATCTCTGTCCCTCAGGGCGCCTGGCTGGCTCAGCCTGTGGACCGTGCAACTCCTGATTTCAGGGTCTCGAGTTCAAGCCCCACATTGGGCATACAGCTCACTTCAAAACAAAACAAAATGAAAAAAAAAAACCTTTGCCTAGACTAGTCCAAGACTTCAAAAAATAATTCAACAAGGTTGAATTAAAATCTGTCATTCTTCGATTTTACTGTAAGCTTCCTTGAATGCAAGAGTTGAATTTGATTCCTTTTTGTCTAAGACCTAGCCCCATCTGGCAGATAGGAGGGACAGAAAATAATTTGTTGGAGAGGGTGCCTGGATTGGTTAAGCGTCTGCCTTTTGCTCAGGTCATGATCCCAGGGCCCTGGGATCGAGCCCTGCTTCAGGCTCCTTGTTCAGTGGGGTGTCTGCTTCTCCCTCTCCCCCTCCTCCTCCCTCCCTCTTTCTCTTGCAAAAATAAGTAATAAAATCTTTAAAAAGAACAAAAGTGTTGCCTCAAAAAAATCTGTTGGGGAAATGAATAAATAAATCTTTTCTTCACTAAGTTAATAGTTCCAATTTATTTGAGAAACCTGGTTTCAAGACACTCCCTTCCAACTAAGTTGTTCAGCTTCTTGGTGCCCCCACTTAAAAGATGGAGGCCAATCCTAAGAAAATGACTTTAACCATGACCTGGTAAGCCATATTCTGTTATCTCTGGATCAGGACTCTACCCTATCCTTGGAAGTTGACTAAGTTTTGTTTGGTTGCTAGGCTCTCTGTGCAGGAACCAGTAAGTCCACAGTAACTCACCATGATTGTTGTGGATTAGGAACAAGTAGGCACTAGGATGGTAAGTCTGCACCCTTTGTCTTGGTAGGTTCCTTCTTGAGCCTTTCTGCTGTAGGTGTTGAGTATAATCTCGTATGTAGCAGTAAGCTTCAGTATTTGAACCAAGGAGATGATAAAGTAATCTGAAGAGCCATGAACAACCAGTGATTACAGTTTTGACAACTGTTACAAACTATGAGGACTCTGACTTCAGCGACTAATTCTGGTTGTCTTTGTACTCCAGCGGAGTGACGACCACAGGCAAAGATATATAGGCTTTGACCCTTTCTCCCAAGCTCTATTGCAACACCCTGGTTCCAGCCATCATCGAGCCATCATCTCTCACCTGTGTTAATACAACAGCCTCTTAATTGGTCTCCTTGCTACTTCTATTGGCCTCTGTTATGATTAATTTTATACATTAATTTGGCCAGAGCACTGTATCCAGATATTTGGTCAAACAGTAGTCTAGATTTTCTGTGAAAGTATTTTTTGGGTGAGATTCATATTTTAATCAGTAGACTTGGGGGGGCGCCTGGGTGGATCAGTTGTTAAGTGTGTGCCTTTAGCTCAGGTCATGATCCCAAGGTCTTGGAATCGAGGCCTGCATTGGGCTCTCTGCTCAGTGGGAAGCCGGCTTCCCCCTCTCCCACTCCCCCTGCTTGTGTTTCCCCTCTCGCTGTGTCTCTCTCTGTCAAATAAATAAACGAAATCTTTCATAAACAAATAAATAAATCAATAGACTTTGGGTAAAGAAGATGGCCCTCTGTAATGTAGGGTGGGTCTCATTTAATCAGTTGAAGGCCTTACAAAAAAAGACTGACCTTCTCCAGCAAACTGCTTTCATACTCAAGTTTCAACACTTTCCTACATCTCTGGCCTTCTGCCAACTCTAGATTTTGGACTTGCTGGCCCCCACAATCACATAGCCAATTCCTTACAATAAATCTCTCTGTTATATGAATATGAACATCCTACAGATTGTTTCTCTAGAGAACCTTGACTAATATCACCTCCAACAGTCTGCCTTCAATGCAGCCATCAAAACAACCTTTTAAAAGCTAAGTCAAAACCTGTCCCCAGTAGATTCCCTTTCCGCTTAGAGAAAAGCCATGCTTCTCACAAAGGCCTCTGTATGATTTGTCCACATTGTACCTCTCTGGTCTAATCTGCTACCGTTGCCCTTGCCCTTGCCTTTGCTATTCTGCTGCCACACTGGTCTCCCTGCTGTTCTCTGAGGCTCAGATGATAGGCATTTGTTATTTCCCTGCCTAGAACATTTTTTCCCCAGAAATGTGTATGGCTCTCTCCCTCTCCTCCAAGTTGTTGTTACTTTCTCAGGAAATTCTTCCTTAGTTACTCCGTACCTGCTTTCCTTGTCTTCCTCGGGCAGACTTCTTTTTCTTTGAAACACTTGTCACCCCTTGATATGCTCTGTCATTTACTTATTTCCTGCTAGCTCTCTTATCACCACCATCATGGAAGCTGATGAAGGCAAGGGTCTTTGGTTCCCAGCTTCCTTCCTTCAGTTATTGAACCAACAAACAAATGGATGAATACTTTGTGCCCTCTATGAAAAAAATTACTCTGTTAAAAAAAAAAAAATCTCCAAGAGTTTCTGTTTGAACAAAATAAAGCTAGGCAACAAAGACCAACCATGAACCTTCTCCAGTGTTCCATTCTCAGTCCTCTGTCCTTAGCACTCTATACCTGCTTCCTGGGGGACTTGGTCAAACCCAAGGTTTCAACCACCCTAAACCTACCCTTCTTGGGGTTCCTGTGTTATTGCATAGGGGTGCCTGGCTGGCTGAGTTGGTAAAGCATGTGACTCTTGATCTTATAGTCGTGCGAACCCCATGTTGGATATAGAGATTACTTTAAAATTTAAAAAAAAATCTTAAAAAATAAAAAAAAACATTTAAAAAATGTGTTACTATTCAGATGAAATTAGATGTAAGTCCTAAAAGAATATGGGCACATTGTGAATTTTTTTCTTAATTGATTATAAAAAATTTTTAAACTATTAACATCTTGTTTGCATGTTGTTTGGGTTTCTATACAATTCAGAATCTTCACTTTCCCCATTTTGAAGATGTGGATATTTTCCTGTTTCAATTATCTGGCCATTCTAAGCTCTCTCTTCTCTTCTGCATATATTTATTGAGCACTTACTATATGCCCAGCAACATTCTGGGCGCTGATGGTACACCAGTGAATGAAGGAGATCATTTCCATGCTCTCATAGAACTGATAATCCAGTAACTGAATGAGTTCATTTTTGGAACAAATGCCAAAGACTACCAATGATTTCATCTCCCAGAAATAAAAAGTTATCTACCATTGGATGTGAACATGTATTTATAACACCTGGTTATTCTCTATCTTGAGTCCATTTACTTCTTGAGATTTTGTCTCCCTTTTCCAATTTGAAGATCGTTTTTCTTTGGAGAGAGGACAGAAGCAAAATTGGAGCTGCATAATTCTATCTTCCCTCTGTCTTATGGTGATATTTTGCCTGAATTTCTATCTGTCCTTCTTTGTTCTTCTTTGTGCTCTGGACAGAGTTTTTAAAGCACCTTTGGCTTCCTCTGACTCATTCTATAGAAGGGTCCTGACACTAGCTGATTTTGCTCCTTTATGTTTGTCTTTGTTGTAGGCCCGTTAAAATCTGAATTTATGAATAAATATCTGAGCTCATGAGAGCCCTTCTGGCTGGTCATATTGGTTGATGTGGTGCTATTCTCTTTACTTAATTTAATTTACGTGAGGCATCCTATTTCTCTCTCAAGTCAAATGCCCCTTTAGATCTTTGGCTAAAGCAGTGAAATTCTGAATTGGCCTTATTAAAATCTGAGATCATAAAGATACTTTAGACCTGTGCCAGCCAATGTTAGCCTATATGCATTATGAATTCCAGAGGTCATATTTAAATAAGAAAAAGTGAAACAGGTGAAATTATTTCTAATGATATTTTTTTTAACCTAAGCTATCCCAAACATTAGCATGTAAATAATTTAAAAATTATCAATGAGATATTTTGCATTCCTTTTTGAGTGCGTGAAGTCCTCAAAATCAGGTATCTCTCTTGTACTTACATTACCTCTCAATTCTGGCTCGTCCTAGTTCAAGGGTTTGATAGGCACCTGCTGCCATATTGCCCAGCATGGCTGTAGACCCATCACGCAGCAAATATTCATGCTGCTCATACTTCCGTTTAATATCAAATCAATTCCTTTACATCAATACATTTGGTCTGTAAAAGCTTTAACAAAGGATAAAAGTCCCTTAAGATCTAAACCTGAGCCAGTCTGAAGTAGTTTTTTGCTGTATTATGAGCTCAAATCTCATGACTTTTGCTTCCTCTCTTTCTCATAATTTGCATATTAATGTACCTGAGAATATCATTTGAAATAATCATCACCTTAGTAGGGGGTCACTAACCATTTCTGCCTCCTCTCTGCTCTGCATTGCTTTTCATCTTTAGTGCCTTAGCTTGTCATAAAGATTTAAAAAAAAATAGTGGATTAATCTAGTGTTAAAAGATACCAGGTAAACAAACAAATTGGAAAATGTTTGATCTCATGAACAAGCAAATAAATGCAAAATAAAAGGACAATTGGGAGCTATTTCACCTATCAAATCAGTGATTTATTTTTAAATGACAACACCTTGAGAATAAAACCTTGTAAACTGTTTACCACACACTATTGTTGATATTGTCACATCCTTTGAAGAGAAAACACTTTGACAATATGAATCAGAGATTTAAAAATATTCATTCCATCTGATCCTGAAATTGTCCTACAGGGAATTTGTTCTGTAGAAATTACGAGGGATAATGACCATGATATTCACATGGACTGTTTACTTCAGAATCATTTATAAAAGCAAAAAGAGAAAACAACTTCAAAGTCCAAAATGGAAGTGCGATAAGTAAATCACACTACGTTCATTGGGCAGCATATTAAATATGGAGTGAAATTATGATTATGAAAAGTTTGCAGCAATAAAAATATAAGAATGGCATGTTAAACGAAATTCATAGAGTGAAATTACATATACATTGAAAAATCTACGAAAATCATACGCAAATCAAAGAAAGATATTAGAAAATAATATCCCAACATGAAAACAATGGGGATGACTGGCTGGCTCAGCAGTGGAACCTGTGACCCTTGATTTCAGAGTTGTGAGTCCAAGTCCCACATTGAGTGTAGAGATGATTGATTGGTTTATTGATTGATTGATTTTAGAGATGATTTAAAAATAAAATTTTAGGGGCACCTGGGTGGCTGTGTTGGTTAAGCGTCTACCTTCAGCTCAGGTCATGATCCCTGGAGTCCCAATGCTGGTATCCTTGCTGAGCGGGGAGTCTGCTTCTCCCCCTTCTTGTGCCCCCTCCCCCCACTCCACCCTCTCCCAACCTCTCCTCCTTGACCATGCACTGCACTGGCATTCTCTCTCTTCTAAATAAATAAATAAAATCTTTAAAAAATGCAGCTCTGTAGCAAAGTGCACTGTGTCGGACTTTGGCAAAAATAATCAAAGGATGTGAAGTGTCAGTCTGTGTTCATGTTTTATTTTTTTTGGAACTGGTTGACAATGGAAGATATTTCAACTAATCGATGCTGATGTAATGACAGCCTCTTAAACAAGAGTGGCTGGTTCACATCTTACATATATCAGCTTGTGTCTTAGTTTCCTCTTACAGGAGAAGTTAGCTGAGAATCACACTTGACAATTAAACTTCTTGGAATTTTTAAAAACTACTACTGGAGTTATTAATCCATCTAGTGGTTTCTAAAATTACATTTTTCTGTGCTTTTTTCTTCTGTCTTGGTTATCAAAGCACTGAGATTGTCAAGACAAATGAGCATACCAGCTGTACGTAGTTCCGTGTATAAAACAGTAAAAAGGGTGCTTGGGTGGCTCAGTGGATTAAGTGTTTGCCTTCAGCTCAGGTCATGATCCCAGAGTCCCAGGATAGAGTCCTGCATTGGACTCCCTGCTTGGTGGGAAGCCTGCTGTGCCCTCTGCCTGCTGCTCCCCCTGCTTGTGCTCTCTCTCCCTCTCTCTCAAATAAATAAATAAATAAATAAATAAATAAATTTTTAATAAAATAGTAAAAAATATTAGGCATCATGAGTTTTAAATACTAAAAATAGGGGCCATATTTGTGTATCAATCCGTAAGACATTTATTCTGCTAGGTTGTTATACAACTTCAGTTTTTCATGAATGAATGAAGGTGTTCAAGAGATGTTGGCATTCTCACCAAGCTGGAATGTGTCAACACCCACTATCATGGGTGTTGACTGATCGAAGAATAAAATAGAAATGGTACCTTAAATAATTATCAGTTTGAGGAAGGGTGTAGAAAGACACTGAACAAGCCAACAAGACAGATAAAGAAATGAAAAACAATTATCTGTGGTTAAGTGTGAGTAGAAGGATTTAGGTGCCACAAAACACTACTAAAAAGGACTCTACTTTTTTTTTAAAGTTTTTATTTCAATTCTTTAAATTATTTAAATAATTATTAAATTTAGTTGATAAATTTAATTAATAAATTTAATAAACCATTATACATTATTTAATTAACAAATTAAATACATTACTTAAATGTAAATTTACTTAAATTTATTTAAATTATGTAAATTCTAGTCTGTTAACATACAGTGATATTAGTCTCCGGTGTACAATGTAGTGATTTAACACCTGCATCTATCACCCTGTGATCATCATAAGTGCCCTCCTTAATCCCCTTCACCTCTTCCATCCCTCCCTCCATCCCCCCCACCCACCTGTCCTCTAGTAACCATCAGTTTGTGCTCTATAGTTAACAGTCGGTTCTTGGTTTCTCTCTCTCTCTCTCATTTTATCCTCTTTGCTCATTTTTTTTTGTTTTGTTTTTTAAATCCCACATGTGAGCAAAATCAATAGTATTTATCTTTCTCTGACTGACTTATTTTGCTTAGCATAAAACTCTCTAGCTCCATGTCATTGCATTCTTTTTTATAGCTGAGTAATATTTCATTATATATACCATATCTTCTTTTTTAAAAGATTTTATTTATTTATTGGACAGAGAAAGAGAGAGCACGAGCAGAGGGAAGGGCAGAGGGAGAAGCAGACTCCCTTCGAGGCCCCCAGGCATCCCTATACCAAGTCTTCTTTGTCGATTCATCAGTTGATGGACACTGGGCTGTTTCCATAGTTGCTATTGTAGATAATGTTGCTATAAACAGAGTGTGTGTGTATCCCTTTGAATCTGCATTTTTGTATTCTTTGGGTAAACACCCAGTAGTGCAATTGCTAGATTGTAGGGTGGCTCTATTTTTAACTTTCTGAGGAACCTCCATACTGTTTTCCAGAGTGGCTGCACTAGCTTGCATTCCCACTGACGGTGCAAGAGGGTTCCTTTTTCTCCACATCCTCGTCAACAGCTGTTGTTTCTTCTGTTGTCAATTTTACCCATTCTGACAAGTGGGAGATGAAAACTCAATGTAGCTTTGATCTGTATTTCCTTGATGATCAACGATGGTGAGCATCTTTTCAGGTGTCTGCTGGGCATCTGAATGTCTTCTTTGGAAAAATGTCTGTTCATGTCTTCTGCCCATTTCTTAATTAGATTATTTGTTTTTGGGGTGTTGAGTTTTACAAGTTCCTTATATATTTTGAATACTAACCCTTTATCAGATCTGTCATCTGCAAATATCTTCTCCCATTCCATAGGCTGCCTTTTAGTTTTGTTGATTGTTTCCTTTCCTGTGCAGCTTTTTATTTTGGTGTAGTCCCAATAGTTTATTTTTGCTTTCGTTTCCTTTACCTCAGAGGAATCTGTTTCATTTTTTTACACGAGTAATAAAGCAGCAGAAAGAGAAATTAAGAAAACAATCCCATTTAAAATTGCACCAAAAATAATAAGATAGCTGGGAATAAACCTACCTGAAAAGATGAAAGATCTATACTCTAAAAAACTGATGAAAAAATTGAAGACAACAAAAAGAAATGGAAAAACATTCCATGCCCACGGACTGGAAGAACAAATATTGTTAAAATGTCTTTACCACCCAAAGCAATCTGCACATTCAATTCAATCTTTACCAAAACACCAATAGAATTTTTCGCAGAGCCAGAACAAATAATCCCAAAATTTTTATGGAATCACAAAAGAGCCAGAATAGCCAAAGCAATCTTGAAAAAGACAAGCAAAGCTGGAGACACCACATGTCTGGACTTCAAGTTAAATTTACAAAGCTGCAGTCATCAAAACAGTATAGTACTGTCATATAGACAGACACATAGCTCAACAGAACAAAATACAAAACACAGACATAAACTCACAATTATATGGTCAATTAATCTTTGACAAAGCAGGAAAGAATATCCAACCGGAAAATGTCTCTTCAACAAATGGTGTTGGGAAAACTGGAAAGCAACATCCAAAAAGAATGAAGCCAACCACTGTCTTACACCAAACACACAGAAAAATTCAAAATGGCTTAACGACTGCTGAGACCTGAAACCATAAAAATCTTAGAAAAGAGCACAGGCACTAACTTCTCTGACCAAGGCCCTAAAAAACTTGTTAGCCCTACTTTTACCATGTGGCTTTTCTGAGATGTCAACAGAATGTGTGGAATATCCAGTGAAATGACTCCCCTCTGCTTGGAACCCTGGTGCCTCCCCACATCCTTAGCCTCCAGCATCCCAGTGCAACTCTGGCCCCTTGGGAGCTCTTCTCTACAGGTGACCCTGGAGTTCCGCTCTGAGCATGAGCAGGTTGGTATTTGGTGAAAGACTGAAAGGAACCTACGTGCAGGTTTCTAGAGCTGATTCTCTGTGCAGCAGCTTTTTTTCCTCTCTGGATCCCCTTCTCCATAAATTACAGTTGTCTCGGCAGCCCTGATCTCTCGACACCCCCGTTTCCTCCACCCCGCAAGATCACTGCTCTCAATCTGGGTTAACTCCCTTGCCCTACAGTTTGGAAAGCGCCCCAGGCAGAAAGCTGAACTGAATACCTATCCACACCCCTGTGTTTTCCTTCTCTTAAGAAAGGTAGAACTATGTGGTATACTGTCTGACGTCTGGAAACAGTTATTTGCATCTTTTTTCCATAACTTCTTAAGTAGTTATAACCAATACCTGTTACTTGGTCATGACCGTAACCAAAATTTCCTTCTTTTTTAACACCAAAATACTTATCCCAGAAAGTTTACTTTAAATGTATGTATGTATGTATGTCATGTGCATGTGTGTTTATTATATTATTTATTTATTTATTTATTTTATTAATTAATTTTATTTTATTAAACTTCAGTCTGAAGTTTTATAAAAATATTTTGAAGACCTCAGCTGTTTTTCGTTTTTTAAAATTTTTATTTATGTATTCTTTTTTTCTTGTCATTTTTTTAATAGATAATGCTTTCTCCTGGGAAGATTTTGAATGTTGCAATAAAATAATAATACATATCACTTTCCAGCTGAACTTTTTGCTGTTCTGGGACAATTAAAAAATCACTTATAAAAATTCGATTTTTTTAGTGGAATTTAAACTTATGAGTCTGAATTTTTTTTTTTTTTTTCCTATCCTAACTGTTTCACCGGGGACAGAAAATGCATGCTCACAGAACTCCCTCTGGGAAAACAGATTGATGCACAAAAGGGCTGCAGTTCACATTTAAGGGGCTATTAAAAGGGAAAATGGAAGAAACCATCAATAGTCTCATTATTCTAATCATAATGAAATTAATATGTAAATATAGTCTTCCAGCATGGCACTATTTGTGAATGCCACATGAACAGACGGCAATGAATACAGATCAAAATTTACTTTGTGGGCTGTTCTGAAATAGTGGAATGCGGAGAAGTTTGTTTGTGTCTGTATTTAGTGTGATGATGTATGACTTTAAGAAGATGATAAGGAATTTCTTTTTATGTTTGTGCTATATGTTATTAACAGGGATTGATATCTAAATATTCTAGAAAATCCCAGATAAGCCCACACAGTGGAGACAAATATATCGAATTCTCAACACAAAGGCTTAGAGAGATCCAAAATTAGGATCTTTGCTGAAAATACTTTGCCTCTAGTCTCTTGAAGCCAAAAAAGAAAGGCAGCGTTATGTCATCTGTAATTGTCTCCAAGAACAAATGACCTGACAGGATTCTATTTGTCCTCATTTATATTCTGACTCACTCTACCCTCAGAGACTATTTTATTTTTGTTCTATTTTTATCTATTTATTTTTTCTTTTTTCCTATTTTTTCTATTTTTAATTTTATCTATCTTTATCTATTTATTTTGTTCTATTATTTTATCTATTTTATTTGTGTTTATATTAATAACATGATTTAGCCACTGTGGTTTCTTAAAGTAATTTGAGTTAATAATCTGAAATTCTCCATCATTTATTTTCATTAGTGATTTATATTTCAAATTTTTTCACTTATATGGAAAAATATAAGCACTCTACCCTTTGTTTTATATCACTGATCTCAAGGGATATAAAAAATTATTAAGATATAGTTATTTTTGATCCATATCCATATATAGGAAATGTAGGCTGTAATATAATTTTGAGTGGTGGTACAAGACAGGGGCCAAAAATGAGTTGAAATCATTGTCCAGTAATTAAATGATCGTATCTTATAAATGCAAAAAATGATGAAAGGCAGCAAAAAGATTAGGAATCGGGAAATCTGAATTCGAATCCAAACAGGACAAGATTAAATTAAGTGATTAGAACTTAGCTATCTCAACTATCTTTTCCATCTAAAACTAAGGGCTTTTATCGGAAAGATCACTGTGGAGCACATCTCCAAGAACTCCAAAACGCAGTTTGCAACCCAGACATTTCCACAGAATATTTAATAAACACAAGAGGGTGCTGAAGCCAGTTTGCTCCACAGAAGAGCCAGACCCTTTAAATACGCCTTTCCTTCTCTCTCTTTTCTCTCATTCTCTCTTTTTCTCAGTTCGCTTTCTGAGTGCTTAATGTATCTGATTGATCCCACAGAGGGCATTAAGATCAGTACAAACAGCTTTGCTTTACCATTATTTATGAATCCATTTGTTCTCAAGTTTTTCTACTTTTCAAAATGATTAAAACTACATTTGGTATGCTCCTAACGTTTCTTTTGTTTTCCTTTGGCTTAAAACTTGCCGGGAATTTTTAAGAAAATCATTTCTCTCAGCTGTCCTAGTTGAAAGCCCATTTTCTTATGAATACATACATTTTCCCTTTTTAAATGTCCGGGGACCATCTCCCACCACCAAGACAATATTATATTGTGGTTTGGTCACTCACATGATTCTTGTGTCTTCCCTTTAAAACATCAGGTCTCCTGGGCTAAGATTGACACCGTTTTCTGAGTCACTCAGGAGGGCCACCATCTGAGCAGATACCACATCCCCGCAGGAAGAACCCACACGGTGTCACGCTCATTAGTAATCATAAGGAGTTTCTGATGTTAGTAATGACATTTTCTTGGACAGCATGGTTTGTTTTATTAGGTGGTTCTACTATAGGTCTTTGAATCTTCCTCACAAACCTTTCTGAGGGGAGCATGGCAGACATTCCTCTTTTTTTTTTTTTTAAAGATTTTATTTATTTATTTGACAGAGAGAGAGAGAGAGATCACAAGTAGGCAGAGAGGCAGGCAGAGAGAGAGAGGGAAGCAGACTCCTCACTCAGCAGAGAGCCCGATGCGGGGCTCGACCCCAGGACCCTGAGATCATGACCTGAGCTTAAGGCAGCGGCTTAACCCACTGAGCCACCCAGGCGCCCCCAGACATTCCTCTTTAAGAAGGAAGACAAGGAAGATAGAAGAGAGTGAATCACGAAGAACATAAATGATGGAGTTGAGGTGAGAATCCATGTTCTACAGCCCCTGGCTCAGGACTTAGTCCAGGGCGCCATCTTTCCTCTCTGAAGAAACAGGCATTTCCCTAAGCCCCGAATTAAAGGGAAAACTTCATTTGACATCTCCATGAAAATACCTTGTTTCATATTAATTCCTGCGTGATCAGAACTTTTACTACTCAGTTGGAAGGAGGACAATAGATCTCAGAGGTGCCAAAGATCTGCTCGCCTAATGATGGGAGCACCGATTATGCTTTCTTTTTATTTCACATGCCTGAGGCATGGCATGAAGAAGCAATTTTAGAGTTTGGTTCTTTACATACCTTTTTTTTTTTTTTTAATTTAAATGAAAGGGAACTTTCAAAGATTAAATGGGGAAAAATAGTACTGATATGTGCGAATTATATTCTCTTTGACTTCTCTATGTGTTGAGATCCTAAAACAGATTTCTAAATATCTGCTTTAATCTGCATTTCAAATTGTTTTCCCCTGGGGGTGACTGGGTGGCTCAGCTGGTTAGGCAACAGACTCTTTGTGTAGGCTCAGGTCATGATCTCAAGGTTATGAGCTCAAAGGGTCCTGCATCGGGTTCCCGTTGAGCGTGGAGCTGACTTAAGATTTTTCTCTCCACCTCCATCCATCCCCTCCCCCAAGCTCTCTTTCTCTCTAAAAAAATAAAAATAAGTTGTTTTTCATTTTTGCATTGTAGTTTTTATCTCCTATTGTTAATATAGGAAGTGCTTGAGTTTTGGGCCCCACATATGGTCTAATTCCCAAATCTTAGGAGCTGTGAATAAAATACAGGGTAACTGGATCATTATTCTGGGCATAATAACTTGGGGATTATTATCTGGGAAATCAAGTTTTGGAAGAAGAGATGTGATATATTCCATCATTTCTGTATCTTGGCTTTTAATCTCGATCATAATCTCAGTCTTTCAGCAGATAAAACAAGTAGCTTCTCTTGGCTCTACTGCAAAATACATTATCATTATCAAAAGAGAAGAAAAGGATTTTAAGGTGAGTCATCAAGATGTTAGCTTCCATGTTGAAGGCATGGGAAGAACCAAATCTTCACTTTGACAAACATAAGCTCTTACCTTAACACACTTGCGTTAGCACAATGGCCTCCAAAATAATATTCACATGTTCACGTATTGACTTTAGCGAGGGAGTGCTTTGGCATTTGGGTGTTTTTTTGTTGGCTCAAGAACTTACTGGAAGTCCCCAAGTACTTTCTTTTGGATTACCTTTTCTGCAATAACAGATTGGAGAAAAGCTCGCATGCCAAGCTAAACACACATACAATGAGAATTATAAAGTAGTCTATGTTCGGAGTATCAGCTCTTACCTTGACATATCTTCATGGGCCTACGAATCTCACCGTCTGCCATCATTGCTCTCTACTTATGTGCATCCTAATGTAGTCACATGCTGTTTCACCCCTGTGTGATGTAGTCTCTCAAGCTTACTCCGCATTAAACAATATTTACAAAAAGAAAGAAAAAAGTTTTCTGTAAATGAAAACAAAGATACGTTCATGTATTAGGTTATGAATCTCTCGTGTAAATTTCTGACATTGTAGAGGAGGCTCTGAATAACTGAGAAGGAAACGAATGTGCAGATGCTTCCAGCAGAGACTTAAGCCCAGGGTATGGCCTTGGACGCTTTCATATCAGAAAATGGAAATTGTCATGGAGGGAAATTATATGGCATTTATGAAATACAGGAAACACTGAATAGCATTCCCATTTTTTCATACCGAAACATCTATTTATAATTACTTGTTAAGAAATTTAGAAAACCATAGTAAGTCTGGAGAAGCTGACAATTAGAGCAAATCTCTAGGTGATTATTAAATACCTAGCATAAACAGATACATTTTCCCCCTAAAAATATTGAATGCTTTTAATTATAGTTTACAGGAATAAAGGACTCTTCCCTCTCAGGGGATGAAGAATCCAGTTGATGAATATTGCAAGTGTATATGCCAAGAAAATATCAGAATTTATTTTAATTTTAAAACACATATGTTCAGCTTATCCAGTGATGGCCCTGAAGCTGGAAGAGAATATTGGTAAAGAGCAAGGGAGATAAATATGCGTTGAGATGGGTTGAAATTTCTGGGGCCCTGTGCAAATATTTATCCATTTTATGCCTCAGTTTCCTTAACTAAATTAGAGGTGTGCTTTCACCCCACGGTGGAAAAAAAAATTAAATGAAAAAAACCTTGTAAAGTAAGTTTTTATTTTACTTATTATTATTACAAAAATGCTGTTCAATACCTTACGTGTATATTGGGGTTGATAGAAAACTTAACTGAAATTCTACCTGTTACATTTCTTAGAAATAATTTCCAGTCCTTTTAAAGAAAATTCATGTCACCACTCTTGAGCCTTCTGTTTTGTTTTCTTCCTTTTTTTTTTCCTGTTTTGTTTTCTATCTTAATTTTATTCTCTTACAGGACTTTGACATAAATACATTTTCCTTGGAAGTATTAAAACATTACTTGTAAGTGACCACTGTTCTAAGAAAAGGCTAAGATCTTTTGTAAATTTCTGTTCGAATTTTGGTTTTGTTTTCTCGTGTCGCAAGAGTAGGTTTCCTCTTTTTAAACCCTTGAAACATTGCTTGTTAGCAACGCGCTGTCGGGGGAAACACTCATCACCAGGGTGGAACAATAGTAACAGTAACATTGAGAGCAATCTTGACCTTGCTGTCCCACACTTTCAAACTCACTCCTCCAGAGCATGGGAAGGAGAAACCTCTTACCTAAATGGTGAGGCAGCACTGGTCTACATTTTTAAGCAAAATGGAGCCCATCCTATTAAAAGATTCTGAGACTGAAGAAGCAGTCTCTTCTCTCCCCTCTCTGTCTCTGACCATTATGAGGTTATGTAGGACTATACTCCCCTTTTTGTGGACTAGACTGGAGGGGAGAGGGGATACACAGGGGGTAAATGTGGTGAGGGGATAGAGGAGAAAGCCCGCTGGGTGTGGTCCTAAGCCATTTGCTCCATGATAGCCTTTATCTGTCATAAAGCTGACATTTCTGTCCCTGTCTGTATATTGACTGGGCCCATTACACCCAATGAATGCCCACCCCCAAATACCTTTGCCGTGATCCCCAGGTCTTCTTCGGTGATGTCCTGTGCTATGACTTCTATGTGTCATCCTTCCATGCCTTTTCTATGCTTTTATGTAAAGACATAAGGCTCTAAACATCTGTACTCCGTTTGGTTATAACTTTTTATATTTTTGATATAAATTGTACCTATTACATGAATTTTCCTGTAACCAGTTATTTGTATCACAAGATAGGTCTCAGAGATCTATGCTTCTATTTAATGCTTTCCGTTTCAATCATGCTGAGTATTCCAGAGAAAGGATATGTTCTGGTTGATGAAGGCATCACTCTATGTAAGGATATTTAGTTTTGTTTTTTTTTTTTAAATAATTTTTCAGTGTAGCAAACAAAACAAACAAAAACCCCAAAATCACACAATGTTTTTGCTCAAGTTCCTTTGGCGAGTATTCCTCTATGTGTTCCTTCATACTGAAGGTTGATATGGAGAAATGGGGAGGGACATAGCTTGTATTTCTGGTTCTAATGAATACTGCTGAATTGTTCTTCCCAATGGCTGTATCAACTCAGTCCTCTACCAGCTGTGTCTAAAAACACTGCTCCTTCCACAGTCCCGCTCACACTTAAGTGATTAGGTTTTTATTATTTGCCTATCTAGTAAAAAAAACATATCTCATTTTAATTTCCACTTTTCTCATTTCTGTTGAACATGAACATTTGTAATATATTTCTTGGTCATTTGTATTTTTTCTATGAATTTCTTATTCTTACCTTTTGGAAATTTTCCTTTTGGGGTTTTTGATTTTTTTCTTACTGGTTTGTAAAATATTTTAAATATGTTTTAGGTGAATATCCTCTGTTAGATGTATAAACCAAATCCCTTCTCCAGCTGAGTTGTCTTTTTTATTGTTTTGATGTTTTTTACATTGAACCAAAGTTTTGCATTTTGATGAACTTGAATTTATGACCCTTCCTGATTTTTGTTTTTAGTTCCTTATCTAAAAGCCCTCTCTTGCCACAATGTCATGAAGATAATACCTCATATTTTTTCCTAGTAAATTCATAATTTCCATTTTTATAATTATACTTTAAAATGCCATCTTAAGCATTTCGAGTTAAGTCATCGAAACATAAGCTCAACAAATTAAATTCTTTCAAACATTATTTGTAAAATAATCAACTTCTTTAAAAACATTGAACATTCCAAGCATAACTTTTATAATCTAATCCTCTTCGGTACTTTGAATATGGACTTGGGAGACCGACAAATGGAAAACAAAAACAACCCTAAATATATAAATATCCTCCTTATCATTTAGCCAGTTCGTTAGAGGTCAAGAGTGAAAACTCCAGAGCATAAAGGGATGCTTGGTTGTCATCTATTGTCTTTTGGTTTCTTTCTAACTTTGACTTCCCTAAAATAATACCAATAGGTATATTGTAAAAATAATATTGAGGTAACTTTCAATGCTTATAGTAGGCAAGGCAGGCTCTTTACCAAATACCCTAATGAGATGTCATTTGATCTTCCTGCTGATTTCTGAGTTTTGGTATTATTATCATCCCCATTTTTTGGATCAGGAAATTAAGGTACAAGGAGGGTCAATGACCTTCCTAAATTTAGAAAGCTTGTAAATAGTAGAGGAAGGAAATAATCTCAGGCACTGTCTTCTTGGGAGCCTGCACATAACTAGTGTCAATGTGACCACTTTGTACCTTTCTTAAATAATGTAGAGTATTAAAAAAAAATCGCAGGGATGGGGGGCGCCTGGATGCCTCAGTTGGTTAAGCTTCTGACTCTTGATCTCAGCTCTGGTCTTGATCTCAAGGTCGTGAGTTCAGTCTCCCCACTGGGCCCCACACTGGGTGTGAAGCCTGCTTAAAAAAAATAAAGTGTAGAGTATTTACCTTCTTTGGACATCATTTTCCTCATTTTCTGAATGGGAAGATTGGAGGAGTTGCCTTAAGCTCACTTTTTACATCTAAAATTCAGTGATTCTTAAAAACACACCCAAGACTTAAAATAATAAAGTGATCTAGAATCAAACCACATAGCTCTCTGACAGATCAATTGTTTCCAATCACTCCTTAACAATCTAATTTGGATAGCCTCCTGTCCCAGTTGGGCATAACCTTGAAGTTGTAGGCAGTGAAGGCAGCCCCAGTACAAACACAGCAGAGATGCTAAGAGGCACTAGCCTGATTCTGTGGGGTTTGGGCTCCTCCCAGATCCTGGAGTTTAATTGTTCTATAACACTGGTCTCTGGGCAGGCCTGGGCTCCATGGCTGACCCGTCTGGAATCTTCCTTGAGGAAAATTCTCTGCCCCCATTTCCTGCTAGATTCTACCAAGAAGAAAAGCAAGCATGGACAACCGGGAAATGAGTATCTTTCCCTTAGCGGCGCGCTCATCAGCTGCAAATAGCACACACATCTCCCCCCCCCCCCCCAACTTTTTTTTTGCCAGCGGACAGCCCATCTTCTTGACAATGTACAGGAATGTCTTCACTTTTTTGAACGTATAGTTAGAAGAGTTCACGTAAGCTACTAGAAATAACCTGTTTGGTTGATTCATTTTACTTCTGCCTTGTCTGGTTTTCCTGCAAAGCAAAAATGTTAGAAACATTTTAAACACAGCACAGCAGTTTAAAAAAGGGTGCAAGTGGGTTTTAGCATAGATGAAGATCCGACATCGTTTTGTACAGTAGGTGCTTAATGAGTATTTGCTGGATGACTATTGAGATTTGTCTTCTTGCAAAGCATTCAAAATCACTTGAAAATTCTCATAATCAATGCTAACATTTATTCAAATGTTTCTAGGCATGAGAAATTGTTAATTTCTTTACACACTGTCTGCTTAAACTTCCAATAGCCCTTTCAGGGGTATACTTCCTACATTTTTAATATAATAAATAAATATAAAGTATTATAATAAATAATTATATTTCCAGATATAATTGACATATAACATTGTGTAAGTTTAAGGTGTACAAAGTGTTGATTTGAAACATTTGTAAATTGCGATGTGATTGTCCTTGTAACATTAACTAACACTCTAACACTTCTACCACGTCACAGAATTAGCATTTCTCTTTTTGTGGTAAGAACGATTAAGATCTAGTCTCTCAGCAACTCTGAAGTTTATAGCACAGTATTGTTAATCATAATCACTGTGCTGCACATTATTAGGTCCCCAGGACGTACTCACCTACTAGTTGCAAGTTCATATCCTTAAACAACATCTACCCAATCCCCCAGCCCCAGTCCCTAGTAAACATCATTCTGCTTTCTGTTTCTTCGAGCTCTGCATTTTTGGATTCCACATATAAGTAAGATCATACAGTATTTATCTTTTTCTGTCTGACTTAAACTCACTTAGCGGAATGTCTCAAGGTCCACTCCTGTTGTTAAATGGCAAGATTTCCTTTCCCATGGCTCCATTACATATATAAAAATAATTATATATAAATATCACATTTTCTTTATTCATTCTACCTTTGATGGAAACCTAGGTTGTTGCTATATCTTAGCTATTGTGAATAATGATGCAATAAGCATTATATATATATATTATATATATAATATATATAATTATTATTATAATAAGCATGAGGGTACTTACTTTTGCCCTAAAGGATAGATGAGAAAATTGAGGAAAATAAAATAAATAATTTAATAGTTAGCTAGTAAAGTGTCAACTTGGGAATTGAATTTAAGCAGTTGGTTTTTTTTTTTTTTTTTTTTTTAAGATTTTATTTGACAGAGATCACAAGTAGGCAGAGAGGCAGGCAGAGAGAGAGGGGGAAGCAGGCTCCCCACTGAGCAGAGAGTCCAATGTGGGGCTCGATCCCAGGACTCCGGTATCATGACCTGAGCTGAAGGCAGAGGCTTTAACCCACTGAGCCACCCAGGCACACACACCCCCTTTTTTTAAAGCTTTATTTATTTATTGAGAGAGAGCTTGAGTGGGTGGAGGGTCAGAGGGAGAGAAGAGAGAAAGAATCTCAAGCAGACTCCTTATTGAGTGTATAGCCCTTCAATGGGGCTCGATCTCATGACCCTGAGTTGATGACCTGAGCCCAAATCAAGAGTGTGACGCTTGATCAACTGAGCCACCCAGGCACCCCTAAGCAATCTGTTCTTAAGATTTCCTTGTTTCAGGGCGCCTGGGTGGCTCAGTGGTTTAAAGCCTCTGCCTTTGGCTCAGGTCATGATCCCAGAGTCCTGGGATCGAGCCCCTCATGGGGCTCTCTGCTCAGCAGGGAGCCTGCTTCCTCCTCTCTCTCTCTGCCTGCCTCCCTGCCTACTTATGGTCTCTGTCTGTCAAATAAATAAATAAAATCTTAAAAAAAAAAAGAATAAGATTTCCTTGTTTCCACATGTACTATGTTACTTGTCTCTACATGTAATACTTAAAAGAACTAAGACTGAAGCTGATGTTTTGATTTGATAAACAGATAAACTATGGAACATACACTATCTATGCTAATCATTTGTTGCAATGTGTGGCTTATGAAGCTTGAGGTATTTTTTGTGCATCCCTTCTTTCTTGTTCCTATTCTGTTTGATCATAAACTTGTGAGATGAGTCACAGCAGTTAGCAAAGTAATCACTGGCCACTGAAATAAGCCAAGATTAAATGAAGGCTCATTCTCCAGTGGACTGATCTAGGTGGCCCCTAACTCTGGACAAAATTGTAATGAAATGCACAAGTCTTACTAATCGGTTACTTTATATTACAAATCATTTACAAACCCATTCAGCCCGCATTCTACCCTCTGGAGAGGAAGTTACTTCAGTGGCAATGGTAAAACAGTAGCCATGAAAGCTTTCAGTGCTTCTAAGACACAATAATGAAAGTCTGTCACAAAATATTTTCTCTATTTCAGCTGAAATTCAAAAGAATATGGGACTCTACCTATAGAAGAAGTTTTAAATTGTTTTGACGCTGTTTTGTCTTCCAAATCCCTCTCTTTTTTGAAGGATTTTGGAAAAATGACAACAAAGAGTTCACAGGAATTTGTTTAGTTACAAAACAAAACAAACAAAACATTTTCCAGGATAGGCCCCTGGGGTCCCTGTGTCAGTTCTGATCGTTATCTCCTATTTAAAGAACCTTCAGAGCATTGACCTGAAGGCGTTCAGGGTTGCTCAGGCGTCAAAAAGGATTGATGTACCATGTACTAAACATTTTACAACTATTTCCAACAGAGGCCGAGACAAAGAAAAATATCTTTTATTAAGCATTTCACTTCACGGTCATTCACAAAATGAAGTTGTTAGTGATCGGGATCTGAAATTCATGTTGAAAAAGGTGAGTCGTAAAAATTATTTTTCTCCTTGTAGATTATTTTCTGAAATTCAGTTTCTTATCAGCAAGATTAGGAGTTCAAAAGGCGGCAACCCCTGGGAGACTGAAATGGTGCGAGTTATTTTATCAGAATAGTTAATATACTTTCAAAGAAGACTGGATCTTACCATAATTACGATGATGATGATACGTGGTTGGTTATAAATGAGCAGACTCAGCATGAACTCTTACACTACTACTGGAGAACTACTTCTAGTGTATATGAGTGTGGAAGTAACAGAAAATGTCTCAATGTATAATGGATGTAGAAGGATGTTCCAAAAGAACTAAATTCAAAGGTATCAAAGGACACGATTGCTGAATCAGAACGAGTCTTAACATTTGACCCGACTGGGCAAAACTAAGCCTTGCTATTAGCAAAGCAAACTAAGCATGCCTGGCTAATTGACTCATCTCAAAGCTGGCTTTTCTTTCCATGATTGACCTCCAGGAATGTAAAGTCCTGTTGTCTTTCACCTAACATAGTTTCCTTAGATCCCATTTGGCAACATTCATAGGTAAATAACTAAACATACTCTCTTTCAAGTAACTGAAAACGAATGAATGAAAGATGTCTTGTCTCCAGCAAAACCAACTACATAACAAATATCTATTGGTCTTTATATTTATAAAACATGCAAATACGTGGGAGTTATGAAAGGTATCTAATTATTCACTACTATAACCCAGATTCCAAAAGTGAGTTCTGGAAGAAAATAAGAATTAATTCTATATAGTTACTTCTACTGGTTTATTCCGAGATACAGAGTCATTTGCTAAGGAGATCAATTTTTTTTCCTCTCTTACTTGTTCTATAAAAAGAATTTATTAATGTCTTCATTTCCTTCTAAATTCTGATCTTTGCTTTCTTTGCATTATATTTAAATAGTATAATTTAAGACATTTTAAAAAGTACAATTTGATGATGCCTCTTGCAGGAGAAACACGTTTAAAAAATCTTCTTCTCTATCAAAAGTAACAGAAAATTGCTCTATTTCTTTTTGAAAATATTTCTGAAAGGATCAGAGTCAGAGATTTTATGATATAATGTTATGCTGTGTTCAATCCAAATGTATATCCGAAACAATGTGAACCGATGTTCAACTTTCCCGTCATTTGGCTTTTACCACTATAAGATGTGTAACAAAGACATTTTTCTGAATAGTGACTAATAATTGAAACCTAATACACTTTGGAAATTTACACGTTTTATGCTTGGTTGGGATTGTCACTTTGCATTGCTATTTTATCTCCTGCTATTTAAATTAAATATTTCTTCACTAAATATTTTTATGACTCCTGTTATATCAATTATGAGAAAGGGCATAGAGAAAGGTTATAAAATCTAATATCTATACAAATATGCACGGCACTGGATGTACTCATTTCAGTCGGAAATTTAAATGGGATGTTTTATGAATACTAAGTAGACTTTCACCTAGAAATGAATACAATACAACCCAATTACTGTAAATCATTACTGAAAAGCAATATGGTACAGGGGGGGGGGGAGACCTACTTTTCAATCCCAGCCTCACTAATTTGTTACCCTTAGGCAATATTCTCAGTCATAAAATGGGAATAACATCATATAACAATTGTCGTAATTATCAAAATTAGAAATACTGCATTATATATAAGGTTATCTATAAGACTTGTTCATAAAATAGACATTATGTATAAGACTTGTTCATAAAATACTCCATTGAATCCATCGATGATCTCAAAACTCTTGTCTGTACAGATACCTTATTAGTTTAAGTAAGAAAATTTACCTAATTCTGAAAATGAATTTCTCATATCCTTTTAAGCCAGGAAATGTTCAGCTTTAATTTGGAATTTCATCCCAATAACCCAAGTCAGCTACATCTTTTCAGCATGGCACGTGGTTTGGGTGATGAGGAAATAAAACGGAAAGTTTACCTTTCTTCCATCATTCGCCCCAATGTGCAGCCCCACACCTACCAAAAAAGCCAGAGACGCCAAAGGATAGTGCTTCTGCGTGTTGGGATATAGCCTTCATTTCCAACGTAACCTCAGGCATTATTGGAATGAGACAGCCCTAACTTCTCAGAGAAAGAAGCACAGGGATGAGAACACTCTTGTTCTAGGTCACGGGGACTTTTTAATTAAAAAACGGCCCAATTACAAAATAAGTAAAACGTGATTCATGACTCTGAGAGATACATCTGCCTGGTCCTTCTCCCTGCTGTGAGAATGTGGCTGGGGCCACTGGTCCTAGTTTCTGGAGCTCTTCTCAGCTGCAATTGCCCATTCCCAGAGCAGACACTGTCCCCAGCACCCAAGCGCTCGGAAGTGGTCTTCTTGTAGAACTCGCTTCAGAAGAAAGTGGAGGGGAGAACGGTTCGGCAGGCCCTCCCCAGGCTAGTTGCGGATAGATCTTAAAGGATTGGTGAAACAGTAGAATTTTTAATATTGCAGTCTTCCCTGAAGATATATTCTTCTATGTCTGGTTATTATGCAAATGTGAGTTTTAGTTTGAGAGCCATGAATTCCCACTGGCTGCTGGCTGTGAGGCTAATCCTGGTTTTACACAAAAGTTAATGGAGACCTGGCATTTCCATCACAATGGTCTGCTCTTTTTTTCATAATCCCCAAACTCTCTCTCCCCTACTGGAAAGATAACTTTTTGGTTATTCTTTCTTTATTATTATTATTATTCATTATGATCCCTCTGTATTATTTCTGCTGCTGTGACTCTCCTGGAGTGCTTTCTTCCCCATCATGATGAACCGTCCACGTGCTCCTGCCTGCGGTCCTCTCACCAAGGCCCTTCCTAAGGCTTGGCCTCCAGAGCCTGATGGCCTCAAAATGTGCTCATTTGTCTCTATATTGCTCAAGCCTGGGGTCCAGAAGTCGCAGAATACTCAGGTGGCGTTCGGTCCACGAGACAACAGAGCATGGTGATTTTTGTAGGCGGGTCTAACTAATGTATTTCTAATATCCCCAAGACAATGCTTTTTTGGGGGGGGATGGATAAGAATAGCACATATTGAGCTTTGTATAAATGAAACTGCTCCATTTTTAGTACAGTTTAATTTTCCCTGTTGTGTCTTAGATCCAGCCCATCTTTCCAGCTGGTCCAATCTTCTTGCACACTGATCTTCATCTGTTTGCATGGTCAATAAATGTCTCCTGTAATTTTATGGAGTCCACCAATTAAGAAGAAATACTGTGGCCAGCTCGGTAATGGATCAAGTGTTTCTGCTTTCCATGCTCCCTGTATTATTTCCTTTTCCTCCTCACTTCTCTGGCTTGTTATTGCCAGCTCCTCCCCTAAATTATTCTCCCATTAAAGAAATGACACTTCTTTCCTCGCATGAATGACTCTGAGCCCGTGAGTGCCCCCTTCACGTGAGGAGCCCACACACTTTTTTTTTTTTAAGGTTTTTATTTATTTATTTGACACACAGAGGGAGAGCATAAGCAGGGGGAGCAGCAGAGGGAGAGGGAGAAGCAGACTCCCTGCTGAGCAGGGAGCCTGATGCTGGGCTCAATCCCAGGACCCTGGGATCATGACCTGAGCCAAAGGCAGACGCTTAACCCACGGAGCCTCCCAGGCACCCCAGCCCACACACTTTTAATCATCTTCAATTCTGTCCCTGTTCCCACAGTATCACCATGGCTATGTCGGGTGCTTGCTAAACCACTAAAACATTGTCTGCTCCCTTCGTCTTGATCCTTCTTCCTGATTCCTGCACCTTTGCTTCTGTGCAACACCGTTGTCATGCAATCTACATTCAAATACTGGCTCCTGTCGCAGCATGATGAAGATTCAAAACAACGAGAGAGGTAGCCTGCTTGTCTATAAAGTGGGAAGATAACCCTTGCCTTGGTCTGAGATTACCAACAACACATAGCAGGGATAAATACTGGTTGCCCTCCACGTCCTCTGTCCATAATGTCCTTCCCTTCTATTGCTTCTGCTTAGTGAAGTTCCTTCAAGGCCAAGCTTAAATGTCACGTGCTTCATAAAGCATTCCCTGATCAATTTCACCAGCAGCTCCCCCTTAGTTGCACTACTATTCCCGGTTGTCCAGTAGCCTCCTTATCTTTGGGGATATGTTCCAAGACCCTCCCCCCAAAACAGTGGATGCATGAAACCACAGAGAGTACCAAACCATCTATTTGCTGTTTTTTCCAATACATAGATATCTATGATAAAATTTAATGTATAAATGAGGCACCATAAAAGATCAACAGTAGCTTTTTAAAAAAGATTTTATTTATCTGAGAGAGATAGAGAGAGGAAAAAGAGGGCACAAGCAAGGGGAGGGGGAGCAGCAGCAGGAGAGGGAGAAACACTCTCCTCTGAGCAGGGAGCACAACGCGGGGCTAGATCCCAGGACCTGGGGATCCTGTTCTGAGCCAAAGACAGATGCTTACCTGACTGAGCCACTCAGGTGCCCCAACAGTAACTCTTAACTTAGAACAATTATAATGTACTATAGTAGAAGTTACTTGAATGTGGTCTCTTTACTCTTAAAATAACTTACTGTGGCATATTCACCCTTCCCGTGACTATGCGTGTTGAGATGATGAGGGATGAGTGACACAGGCACTGTGGCGAAGTGTTAGGCTACTACTTGCCTGCTGTGGAGGGGCCGGGGAGACACCTGCCTCGGCCAAGGTTGACCGCAGGCAACTGTAACCACAGAAAGCGAAACCACCAATAACAGGGAACTACTGTCCCGCTCTTATGCCTCTTGAGATACTGTGTCTTACACTTACTCTTCTACCAGAACTTAAGCACCTAGAGGGTAGACACCTAATTGTATTAAATTTGGAACTCCCAAGTGATCTCTATATTTTTGGTACTAAATAAATATTTGTTGAAAGCCCTTGTGAATCTTCTCCTCCACTTAGATGGCTTGCCAGGCATATTATTTTTTTAAAAGATTTTATTTATTTATGAGAGAGAGAGTTTGAGTGTGTGTAGGGGCAGGAGAGGGAGAAACTTTAGCCAAATTCACCCTAAGTCTGGAGCCTGATGTGGGGCTCCATCTCATGACCTTGAGATCATGACCTGAGCTGAAACCAAGAATCTGATGCTCAGTGGACTAAGACACCGAGGCATCCCCCACCCAGGCATAGTTTTTAAGTAACATAGTCATCTCAGCTATTTCTGTTCTAAGGCTTAGCGTTCTCTCTATTCGAAAGTCCCAAATCCAACTCCTCCTTCAAAATACAGCAGTCCCCAACATACGCAAATCGTTCTTTAATTACTTAATAACTTACCTCTCAAAATGTTTAATAGTCTGTGGTTTCTAAGACGTGTGTGGTCTAGTATTATTCTCTAGTTTATATGGCCAAAGTCTTAGGCAGGCATGCTCCTTTGGGGTAGAAAATGTGCCTTCTAGTTTCTTTTGTACCTTGCATTGTATTGGAGTTGGTTGGTACTTAAAATAAATGTTAGATTTGGGGTGCCTGAGTCTGCTTCAGGCCTGAGCCTGGTTCAGGGGACAGGGAACATCCTCCAGTAGGTTATATCTCTGCTTTAACTCTGATGTCTGCGGTTCCTTCCACAGAACCTTATATATGCAAGGTTCTAGATGACCCCGACATAGGTAAGAGCCTCATGACTTTCAGATTCTAAAACGTGTAGAGAAAAATATTTTACCATTTTTTGCTTTAAATTTGTTCTTTTTTTGTAATCATGGCAGAGAGTCAGGGTCATTAAAATACTATAAATACTATAAAATACTATATATAAACTTTTGTATCATACATAATACCATATATATCTTCAGTGAAATATTAAATAGTTAACTCAAAGTCATGGGAAAACAGTTTGGAAGAAGATTCTTGTCTTAGATTTAATATCCCATGCTTAGAATTTATAGGTAGTTTTGAGACAAAATTACTTTAATGGAAGTCACCTTTTGGTGTTGCTTACACATGATCTCAAAACATAAGCTTAATAGAAAAGTAAAGAAGAGCACTGATGTTATATTTTGATATATGCATCAAGAAATACCTTGACAGTCTTCCAACAAAAATAATGAACCTCTCCACAAGCCTTGTTAAGTCCTATCATTTAAAATTCAGATAAGAGATTAACAAATAAGAGTGTTATTTATACTGCTCCCACGAAAGGAAAGTCATGGCTGTATTATGAAAAAAAAAAAAAAAAAGAAACAAAATCTCTTTATGAAATATTATCAGTTAATTATCATTCTGAAAACATTAAGTACCATTGTAGCCTAAAGTTTGGGGAATGAAAATAGGTTACTTGAATGCCACTAACTTAGGTTAACGCCACACATTTTCATAAAACAGATATACCAACCTTTAAAAACTAGAAAGATGACCTTTTTTTCCTTCGGAAGTTTTATTAGATAAGCTTTATTAATTTTCTTAAAGTAATCTCTACACCCAATATGGGGCTTGAACTTGAGACGCTGAGATCAGAGTTGCACACCCTACTGACTTAGCCAGCCAGGCACCAACCAGACTTTTGGTTCCTTAGCTATTTTCAACACTTCTGAGAGTGACATTGCAGTGGGTTCCTACAAGGAGATACTGAAATTGTATCACATTATGCTTTTTACCTGTTTGGCTAAGAACTTATCACAGGGGTTTGTTACCGTCATTGTGCTCTAGTTTTCTAGTGACCTGGGTCTTTCAGTACAAGAGAATAAAAGTCAGATATAGGCTCATCAGCTCTCTGGATTGCATTATTTGAAAGTCACTTATATTTAAGAATAACAGTGCTCGTGTGGTGTATAAACAATGAATCTTGGAACACTGAAAAAATAAAATAAAGTAAAAGAATAACAGTGCTCTGTGGGAAAAAATGACTTTGCAGAAAGTGTTCAGAATTATTCCCTAATATTTTGTTTATGTGACTATTTCAAAATATAATGGCCCAGACTTGGGTTTCTCACTTAGCTGCGTATTTCAAATGTTAGCAAACTATTTGAATGTCATCTTGAAGTATTAAAGTCACTAATATTAAAGGTATGTGTATAATTTAATGAATCTTGAAAAGTCAAGACTACAAAAGAACCTTAAGATGTATTACAGCATTATGAAATTCTCAAGGGAGCATCCAAATACATCAGAACATTTGGTATTTGGTTAAATGTAGAAAATTTTTCAAATTAAGAAAATTCTATCCATACAAACTAAAAACAAAAACAAAAAAGAACAACAACAGCAAAAAAAACAATTCCCAAATTCTGAGCATTACTTTTGAGTTTAGAGAAGTTGTACATACCTAAAATATGATTCTAGAATGAAAATGTTTGCTATACTGCTTTAAAATGTTAGGCAAAGTGCAACAGAAAGTATAATAGAAAGCATGACATAAAGTTAAGACATGAATTTTGAGAAATCTGACAGATAATGGACCTCATTTTCAACAACTATATTGACAGAGCAATGCAATTCTTATAAATAAGTTTCTAGAATTCTTTTCCAATCTATCTTGGAAAAAAAATTTTTTTTGTACTTTTGATAATTGTTAACCTGTCAGTAAGTGTAAATAAAAATTCAAACACGCATCAAAAGCATCACAGACCCATCTAAGCCTGCTGGGGCTAGACTGCATTCTAGAGATCATAATTTAGGCTCAGGGCATGCAGGCTAAGATGGCAGGTGCCTTTCTCAAAGTCACAGAAAGACCTGTACAGCAGGTCTCCAGTACTTCCCCCAATAGTCTGTTGTCTCACCAGCTTTGTACCCTTGATATCCCCATGAAGGAGTGCTTTAAATAATCTGAATACATTGCCTTAATGATATGCTACATATTCAATTTCAGTATTAAAACACTTTCTCACAATCTAGCATGTGTAATGCTTAAGTAATAATGCAAATCACTGCAATGGGAACTGTGAATGTTTTCTGAATGAGTAAGGGTAGTTAAGCCTTACAGGGCAGGAAATAATCATTTCTAAAGAGAGTCACATGAGTAATTTAGAAGTCTGAGTTTGGTTCTGTCAATTTTGGACCCTCTGCATTGTGCGTTTGGCCAGAGAGCTCTCTGAGCATCATCAGTAGGACTTCCTATGAGGGAAAGAGCCAGTGGGTAATGAACAGACCTGGGGGCGGAGCCCGAGAGACCGGGTTCACGGGCCTCATCCAATTGTTGTTGGTTTTTTGTTTTTTTTTTTAAGATTTTATTTATTTATTTGAGAGAGTGTTCACAAGTAGGCAGAGCAGCAGGTAGAGAGAGAGGGGGAAGCAGGTTTCCTGCTGAGCAGAGAGCCCGATGTGGGGCTTGATCCCAGGACCGTGAGATCATGACCTGAGCCGAAGGCAGAGGCTTAACCCACTGAGCCACCCAGGCGCTCCCATCCAATTGTTTTTAAGTTATTTTATGTTTACCAGAAATTGTTACAACAGCATTTAGGAACTTTGCCCATTCCAGGCTGTATGCTGTATCTATGTGCAGGTGTTTATGAGTACTGAATCTTTTAGAAGTTAATACCTATGAAATGAGTTCTCAGAAATAAGTATTGTAAGCCTCTCAGTCATATGGGCTTCCCCGAGTTTCACACGTTTCTCCAAAATAAGGGTGGGTGTGAGTGTGGAAAGAATGTGACCGATGGTTCTTTTCTGAATACAGATTACTGATCATGGGTATATAAAGAAGGCACAACTTAAGCAATGGTAAAGTCAGTAAACAATATTTTACTGAAACATTTCATGACACAGAAAATCTGTCTGAAGTGTAAAGTTACTGTCTTACACAAGAAGGACAGACCCATTTTCAAAGACTAATATGAATACAATAAATATGGAGTTTACATACTAATTTATACACAGAAACTCTGCCCCACAGCCATAAAAATTTATATTTAACAATGCAACATATAATTTAATCATTTGATTTATTTGACAGGTTTTTCTTTTTTCTAAACACAAATAACTACCTGGTTTTCATATACATATATAATATATATTTTATGTATATAGATATTCAACAATCTGTACAGCTTCTAAACATAAACTCCTAAAAGGCACAAGTGTCTATACAACATGTACAAAAATGGCTGGAGCGGACACAAAACAATTATTGGTCAAAAGTTCATGATTGCACAAAGATTAGTCATGAGTTTATGTCAGAAAAATGTGCTTTAAGGAAAGTTTTCAAAGAAACCTTTAAGTGTTATATAAAAAAAAAAAAAACCACCAAAAAACCAAACCAAACCAACCCGCCCCCCCCACCCCCAGTAAAGAGCCCCTAGGTCGCTATCACAAGCCTGTCCTCATCGTCGTCACTACTCACGTCGCTGAACTGGGCGGCGGCCTGCCTCCGGGGCGGTGCTGCGGGCCTGGGCGCCGCTCTGTCCGGAGAGAGGGTGGGCCGGCCGGGGGGCTCCGGGAAGGCTTCCGGACGCACCTGTGGAGGAGGCTCGGTGGCACAGGCCACTTTGCCCTGCACCGGCGCGAGCTCGGGCTGGGGCTTCACATGATTCATGGAGGCGGCCTTCCCTGTGTCTGCTTTACCCGAGCCATCGGGCCTGGCTGGGTCTCTTGTGGGGGCAGAGGGGTCTGGAACTTTTTTTGCATTTGCCCGCTGGACCTGAGGAGACCCCTGAGGAGACGTGGTCCCGCCGCCTTGATGGGCGCCGGCTGCCGGGGCGGGCTTGGGCGGCGCCTCCCGCGCTCTGCTGTGGGTGGGCGGCATTTCGGGGGCGCCCGGAGTGTCCACGGCGGCCACTTGCCCGACAGAGGGGATTAAGGTAGGCAGCGCGATGTTCAAGATCTGGAGGCCTGGAATGTGCGCTTGGGGGCTGGGGCTGCTTTGCGAGGAAGGGTTTGCGGTCAGAACCTGCAGCCCCACGGCGTTGAGGGCGAGCCCCGGCGGGTGCACTTGAGGGGCCACGTTCGTGTTGGTGAGGCCCAAGATGTTGACGGTCTCCATGCTCAGGGACGGCAGCGGCTGCAGGCCCGGGGTGCTGAGGTTCGGCAGGCCCGGCACTCGGATTTGGCCAATGGGGATACATGGCACGACGCCGCTTAATTCGGCCACTCCCGCGGCGTGGGTGGTGCCCGAAGCCTCCGTGGCCGAGTCCCCGGGAGCGCCCACAGTCCTGTGAATGACATTGACGGCTGGGATCGTCAGCTGCATTGGCCCAGCTTGGATGGGTACAAACGTGGAGTACGTGAGGCCGGCAGGTACCACGTGGATCCCCCCGACTGGAACCATATTATAGGGTGTCCTGGATTGCTGCTGAGAATGCAAAGGAAGGTGGCTGAACAGATGAGTCTGGGGGGAGGGCAGGCCTGCAGGCGGCTGGAGGGTCACTTGCTGCTTCTGTTCTGGACCGTCGGGCTGAGGCAAGGCCCCCGAAGGAACCCTCGCTGCTGTCTGAGGGCAGCGCTCCGCCGCAGGAGGAGGAAGTCTTACAGACGCTGCGCTCTGAAAGGCAGGACACAAAACCCTTTTACAGCACGGCTCTCTCAGTCACGGAGCTAAACTGCTGGTATCAAATCTATTCTTCCTAACCAGGCGGAAGCATGTATATTTGTATAAAAATTACAAGCTTGCTGAAAAGGATGTTTTCATTAAAAAAAAAAACAAAAAAAACTGCCAACTAAAAAAAAAAATCTATTACGTCTTTAATCTTGAGTACCAGTAACAGCAACACATTTTGTATACTACTTTGCAGTTTTCAATCAAACTTCCTGGGTATCGTTTCATTTATAGGAAAGTTAACCTTGCGGCATAGCCGTAATTACACTGTTGTTGTTCTACTTCTGTTGTGGTTGCTGTTATTGACGGCACCACCAGCTCTACCTATTTTAGAGATTAGGAGTTAGTGAGAAATTGCGACACTAGCTGGCTATGAATGTCAACTCTAAGGGAAAATCAACTGGAGGATTACTCATTTTTGAAATATATGGTTGTCATTAATTTAAAAAAATCTGCAGTTGTTTATTTATTCCTTCGTTCCTTCATTCATAAACTTAACGAAATGTCTACTGAAAACCAGATTTCCAGGCACTGCGAGGTGTGTCAGTGATTTTAGGCTAGAGAAGACGAGAGCACAGGTGGCCAAATCTGGAAGTCGAAAAGGGACAAATCTTGCCAATCTCCCTCCCAAACGAGACTATCACCTAAATATTAGCTTTTTCTTGATATTATCTACATTACAGAGTTACATTAACACATATGCTAACTTAAATATCAAATATGACTTAAGTATTAGTGCAATAAAGTTAAACTATATTAATTTAGAATAGTCTCTAGAAAGCCAAGCTTGCACAGTCTGCATTTTTCTCCAGGGTTACCTCCCAAACCAAAATCTGCCCCGTTTCAAAATACATCCTATGACCATCGTCAATCCATACTTGAGGTAAGACAAGTGTCAGGGAGATGACTATACTCATCACAGATTTAAATATTCCTCATGAGCCACGCCAGGGGTAAAAGCAGAGACTTGTTCAGAGCACATGTAGGTTGTTTCTGTAGGCCTGTGTCTGGCCTTGAACTGGTTTTCTGGCAGGAAGCTCTCTAAAGCTGTCATGGCATTTCAATCATTCAAGCAAAGTGAACTTCTTGGTACATTATTTGGGTCACACCAACTTTGCCACAGAAACTGGTAGCTGTCTTGCCAACGGGGGAAAAGTGCAAAATGTCTGGATAATTTAGTGTAAATACATCTTATCAATGCCAGTGGAAAAAGAACTCAGGGTAAGCACAGGGACAACGAGGTCCCAAGGTTCATGTTCCTAAGGGCACATACATTATTTTTTCAATGAATAGATTTTCAAGATCCATTTGGTCCTTTTACAGGTTTATGATGACAATATGTGAACTCTGATTAAAATACCTAGCAAGGAACCAAAAGACATAAATGTCCTTTACCCTTAAATAAAACAAAAAGTTAAGGCTAAACAAAGTGATTTAGCCGGAAGTAAATAATTTAAGTCCATTATTTTCTCAAGCCATTAGGATCCCCCTATTTAACAGGTTAAACGAAAGGAAACCAACAACAAAGCATTTACCTGTGTTAAAGTGATAGTCTTTCCAGCCACAGAACCTCCCAGAATTACTTCTGAGTCTGGGTAGTCTACAGACATCTGGTGACATGGGGATCTGGGTGCAGTGTCGGGTGACTGAGAAAAGTCTACAGGAGTCGTTGGTTCTTCTCCATCTTTTGTACCGTGCTGCCTGGTCTTT
Source organism: Enhydra lutris kenyoni (assembly GCF_002288905.1). Taxonomy (NCBI): domain Eukaryota; kingdom Metazoa; phylum Chordata; class Mammalia; order Carnivora; family Mustelidae; genus Enhydra; species Enhydra lutris. The sequence continues at coordinate 11,952,338 of NW_019154132.1, read as the reverse complement.
GCCGGGGACTCTGTATTCCTGCTATGGTCTGACTGCACTGTGCTTAGCACAGTCATCTTGGTGGGCAAGGCTCTGGGCAGAATGTCCATCGGGTCGGTGTGCACCCCAGAGAAGCAGTCAGCAATCCTGATGTCTTCCTCCACACTCCCAGAGTCCTGGAGGCTACTTCTAGATGGAAGGTGCTGCGGGCTGGCCGTAACAGAGGGAGCTGCTGACAAGACAGATTCGGCCTGACTGTCTTCATCGTCATCTTCATTTTCATTATCATCCTCATCTGGGCCATCTGATTCTTCAAGGTCATACCCAGACCGCTCGAAACCAAATCTTGGCTTTTCATCTAATAAAAACAACCAAGGGACTATGTTATAGAATGTTTTGCATATGGACAAGTGCACCCTTTTATTGTTATTATTATTATTATTATTATTATATGCTTAGCAATGCTGTGAGGAATAGAACAAATGAGGGCTCTACCCACAAAAAGCCTACAGGTTAGGTGAGGAGAGTGGTGAGGGGAAGAATAGGTCAGTCAGTCCAGGAATCAGAGAGGGGAGGTGCTGACAGAGAGTGGCATGGCCAGGACACTTGTTAGGGATGTAGAACGTGAAATGGACCTCCGGAAGAGTAGACAGGCAAGGGCAGTTGTATCAAGAAAATCAGAAATAAAGGCCTTAACTATTAAAGAAGACTGAAAGATATTTTAAAAACTGAGAGTTCAACACAATTCTTCCTGAGCTCTTTCTCTCTACTACTTTGTATTTCCCGTTTATTGGACAAATTAAAATAAAAACAAACAAAAACCTGAGGCCATTTGTATTTGTAAGTGAAATAATTTTATTTAATAATTATATTAAATATTTGCATTAATATGTGAATAGTATTTTAGATATGTTTCCATTGTCTTCTGGGTAGTAATATTCTTTAATATTTAAGACATCTACTTTTTATTTTCTTTTTTACTAAGAGAGGTGTTAAATTTTCCCATCATTTTTTCATTATGATAATTCAACTCTTCACACGAAGAGGAACGTTAACTAAAAGTCATTCATATCAGCTTCATATCCTCATGTGGGACTGTGTTTAACAGAGAATATTCAAGAAGGTTCTGTTTCAAATGGTTTCAAAATACTCATAAGCTCATGTGGAACTGGATTTAAAACTCTAACTGTTCAAAAATCTTACAAAATTAAAGGTGCTTTCTCTTAGAAAGCTAATAAACTTCTAAAAAAATAGGAGAAAGATGAATGCAAAACGTCCACCCTAATTTTTTGTCACGAGCCGTAATAGAGACATCACATTGTATTCAACTTAGCTCTGAAACATTCTTCATTTACATACTTTTTAACATCTGCTTTTACACATGTATTTTGAAGAGGTTTATTTCCTGCATATCACAAATGGTCTGCATCTTAATTTATTTTACTACTCCTTGTATATGACAAAGATAAGTTCTTAGAGAAATGTCTTAAGGGATGGACACCAAAACATCTGAGGGTGATTATTTCAAGAAGATGGAATGGGTTAGAATTTTTAAGTTGTTTATCTCAAGTATATGTTACTTTTAGAATTAAAACATTCAAGGACAAAAACATATGCATGTAGGCTACTTTAAAACATGATTTTCATTTGCTTTTTGCCTTAGGGGTTCTGCTGTTTTGCTATAAAATAACACTGATTTGCTGAATCCCACCAGGAGCCCATGCTAGAGATGGAATGGGTGGTTTCTGGAGAATTGCCGTGCCTCCTGCCTCACAGATACCTTTCTGCAATCCTATCTGATGTTTGAAATTCTAAAACTGAAGAGTCATTCCCAATTTGTTTTGAGTTTGCCACAATAGTGCCAAATCAGACACTTTTAGGTACTTTTTTTTTTCCTCTTAAAGGGGAAAGTTGAAGAAAATCAGAAGACACCAGATGATTAGGAGAACAGGTGACCAGAGAGGGAGGTTGATTTCATCAGAGGTCAGCCCTGCTACAAAATCTAACTAGGATGAAACTTGCTTTACCTTAAGAACTATTACTCTATTTTAAAAGAGAACAGGCCTAATTTTATATTTCCGACTTTTTCAATACGCCTCCTAAAGCTGAGATCCTAGTCAAAGAGTCCAAACTCCAAGCGGAGACAGGGTCTGCAGGAAGAGAGGAGACACCAAGTCTGCATCACCTGGGGTGGAGGCAATGGGACATTGGCCGGAAGAGTTCAGCTAAACAGCTGACGCACTGGTTAGAGCCAACTACGGTCTGGCAGGATTGTGTGAATCCTCTGAAACCATGCTCTCCTGCAGGCTCTATGCTGTGAACCCCGCTCAAGTGCTCACAGAAGAGAGCACTCAGTATCCATTGTGATCCAGATCTGGAGGACAGGAGCAGTGGCCATAGAGAAAGGACAAGAGATTCCACCTGGATCCACTTCCTCCCTTCCAACTAGGAAAAAAACGCTACCCTGTGAAGGGAAGGGCACAAGCATCGCTGCTCTCAGGACACTGGTGAAAACATACTGCAGTGACGAAAGGGGAGGAATAGGAGAAAAAACACAGCTCTACTCCTTGAAGGGGAAAAGATTACCAGCTGAGTTACCGCAGCGGCTGAGGGAGTGGTCAGGAAGCACAAGGGCCACAGCCCAGAAACCTAAGAACCTGGTACATGTGGAAGACAGGCTGAATCAGAACACAGGTGGCATCCTGTCCTCCTCCTCACCCCTTAATACCAAGCTAAGACCTTTAAGTGACAGGTAACAGCCAAAATCTGCTGGGCGAGGGACAGGAGAACAGGAATGTGTACAGTGACTCTCACTGAGACACAGTACACAGGGAAGACCTAAAACTGGGACTGAAACAGGCATTGCTCTCATAATCCACTCACCACCCCAAAGACAAATTATCTCTGTAGCAATCTGAAGCCTCTGGTGCCCTCAGAGTTGCCATAGCTACAATGGATCTTTCACACAGGGTCGGATTCCTAACTAGAGACACTCTAATGCCCACATAAAGGCCCAGCAGGAGGGACACACCCCTTAGGAGGCAGAAAGACTGTTTACAGTTTCTGCTGTCTTACAGAAGATGTCTAGCTTTCAACAAAAATTACAAGGCATACAGAAAGGCAGGGGGAAAAAAAACCATACTCAGAAGAGAAAAAGCAATCAGAACCAGTTGGATGGGATACAGACATCAGATGTGCCAGAGCATTTAAAATAAGCGATGTGTTAAAGGCTCTCATGGGAATGGTGGACAACATGAAATGTCTAGTGGGAATTTCAGCTGAGAGATGGAAACTATGAAAAGGAATGAAATGAAACACTACCAATGAAAAACAGTAACAATGACAACAAGAAAATGGTTCAACCCAGAAGTCTATGCTCATTGGCAATAATTTTCAAAGATGGAGAAATTCAGACTTTCTTAGAAAAACCTAAACCGAGGGGATTCACTGTCAGCAGACGTACTTGACAATAAATGTAAAAGGAAGCTCTTTAGGCAGAGAGAATATGGTATTAGATGGGAATGTGGATCTACACACACACACACACGCAAATGAAGAGCTTCAGAAATAGGATAAAGATAAAATTATTACTCTAAAGTTCTAATTGCTTGCTCTAAAAGACAACTGAATGTCCACAGCAGTCACAGTATGCTGTGTGTTTACAGCATTGGTAAATGGAGAAGGGAGGAAAGCTACAGCACAAAGGATGGAAAGGAGGAATTGTGATACACTGTTACAAAGTCTTCACACTACCTGTGAAGTAATGTACCATTATTTGAAGGAAGACAACTCAATTTTTCAAAAAGGTATAAATAATAAAGTCAAGGAGGAGATAAATAAAACAAGTGTAAATAATATAACAAAGTATGAAAAACAGGTCAAGGAAGAGAAAACAAAATCATAAAAAATGCTCAATTAAGTAAAAAAATATAAAAAAAAACAGCTGGCAAGATGATACGTTTCATTCTACTACACGGAAAAATGACATTAAAAGGAATGGCCTAATGTGAACTAAAGGAGAGAAATTGCTAAACTGGATTAAAAAAAGCAAGTGTCAAGTATATGTATTGTGTGCAAGAAACGTATTTTAAATATAAAGACAAGTAGATTGAAAGTAAAGTTTGGAGAAAGATATACCTTATGACATTAACTAAATTATAGATGGAAACACTAGTATACTAATAGTAGACAAAGTAGATTTGAGAACAAAGAATATTATCAAAACTGAACAGGAACATTATGTAATGATATGGAGTTAGCCTCACTATTATATAATCCTAATTGCGTAGCAATGAAATCAGAGCCTCAAGATAAATGAGGCTAAAACTGAAAAAAGTAATAAACCAATCCACAATTATAGCTGAAGACTTCAGAACATTTTACTCTCAGTAATTCATGGAAAAAGAATACAGAAAGTCAGTAAGAACACAGAAGACCTGAAAAACGCTATCAAATAACCTGTCCCAGCTGACAGTTACAGAACATTCCACCCAACAGAGAATATGTTTTCCTTATAAGTATACTTGGAACGTTTACCAACGTTTACCAATATATATCATATTCAGAGCTACAAAGGAAAACTCCACAAATTTAAGTAATGAAAGTCATATAGAATATGTTTTTGGATGAAAACAGAATGAAACAAGAAACCAATAACTGGAAGATATACTTGAAAATCCCTCAATATTCCAGATTTACCTAACATTCCTAAATAATCCTTGAGTCAAAGAAAAAGTATCAAAGAAAGATCAAAAATACTTTGAGCTACACGAAAATTAAAATATAACATGAAAACTGTGGAAGGCAGCTAAAGAAGTGTTTATTGGGAAATGTACTGTATCAAACGCTTCTATTAGAAGAGAGGCCTTAAATAAATAATCAGAGTTTTCACATTTAGAAACTAGAAAAAGAAAACAAAAACCAAAGCAGGGAGCAGAAAGGAAATAATAGAGATAAGAATGGAAATAAAGAAATCGACAAAAAAAAAGAGCAGAGAAAGTCAATGAAACCAAAAGCTGGGTCTTTGAAAAAAAAAAAAAAAGAATAAAATTGATAAATATCTAGTAATACTGGCTAAGAAAAAAAGATACAAATTACCAGCATTAGGAAAGAAAAGGGGACTACTACTATAAATCCAGAGACATTAAAAGGATAATAGAAAATCTATTAAGGGTACAGTTGGTTAAGCATCTGCCTTCAACTCAGGTTGTGACCTGGGGTCAAGAGTCTCCAGGCAGGCTCCCTGCTCAGTGCGGAGCCTGCTTCTCCCTCTCCTCCCTACTCCTGCTTTCTCTCGCTATCTCTGTCGCTCTTTCAAATGAATAAATAAAATCTTAGAAAAAAACTTTTAAGAATTCTATGACCCACCAATGAAAGCTAGAATTCAAAATTAAAGATACAATACTAATTAAAATAGCACTAAAATAATGAAATCTAAGTATAAATTTAAAAAAGGACCTGTATGTTGAAAACTACAAAATACTAGTTAAAGAAACCAAAGACAGGAAATAAATGAAGAAATATACTAATATTCACAGACTGGAAATTTCAGTATTGTTAAGAAAGCATTTCTTCCCCAATCTGATCTACAGATGCAATACAATTCCATTAAAAATCTCATAAGCAGGGATGCCTGGGTGGCTCAGTTGGTTGAGCAGCTGCCTTCAGCTCAGGTCATGATCCCAGAGTCCTGGGATCGAGTCCCACATCGGGCTCCTTGCTTGGCAGGGAGCCTGCTTCTCCCTCTGCCTCTGCCTGCCACTCTGTCTGCCTGTGCTCGTTCTTGCTCCTCTCTCCTGACAAATAAATAAATAAAATCTTAAAAAAACAAAAACAAAAAACAAAAACAAACAAAAAATCTCATAAGCGTTTTACAGATATTGACAACTTGATTCCAAAATTTCAAAGGGAAAAAAAAAACTAGAATAGCCAAAGACGTTTAGGAAAAGAAAAGTTGAAGAACTCAGACCCAAGCAGTGTGGTATTGGCAGAAGGACAGACATATAGGGACCAACAGATGAGTGGAGAGAATCAGAGATAAAAACCACACAAATATAGTTAGCTAAATTTTTGACAAAGGCGGTTTCCATGGGGAAAGGACGGTCTTCTCAATAAATTGTTGCTGAAACAAATGGACAACCACATATGAAAAAAATGACACATACATTATACCTTATACAATAACTCAATGTAAATGTAAAATATAAAACTGTAAAACTTCTTAAAGAGAACTGTAGAAAATCTGTGTAACCTTGGAGTAGACAAAAGATTTCTTACGTATGACATCAAAAGCACAATTTTAAAAAATTGATCAACTAAGGCTTCATTAATATTTTATAAAAGCCCTTTTTTCTCTGAGAAAGACACTACAAAAAAGAATAAAGACAAGCAGAGACTGCAAGAAAACACCTACAAGGCACATTTCGGGCAAAGAAATGGTATCTAGGATATATTTTAAAAATATCAAAATTCAACAATAAGTAAATAAATACCCCACTTTAAAAAAATGGGCAAAATTTTTGAACAAACACTTCACCAAAGAAGACATCTGGAAAGCAAAGAGCATATGAAAATATGCTCATTGTCATCAGTCGAAGAAGTGCAAGTAAAAACTGCAACGAAATGCCACTGTACCCCCTATTAGAATATTTTTTTCAAAACGTGCGGGTAAGGTCACAGAACACTGGACTCTCCTACATTGCTGGTGGGGATGTAAGATGGCACAGGCACTTTGAAAACCAGTTTGACCGCCTGTTATAAAGCTATGCGTCTCCCAGCCACAACACCCAGAGATTCCACTCCTCCTGTCAAACCGTGCAGGAATCGGAACTTACATTGATATGAAAACCTTAACATGAAGGTCTTACAGCAGGTTTATTCATATTTGCCAAATACTGGCAGCAATCTAGATCTTTCCACCAGTCTGAGGATAACAAACTACGGCACATTGATACAACTGGAATACTACGCAACAATACAAAAGAAATGAACTAAATGGAAGAATCCAGACCCCCAAGGCTATTCATTCTATTATTCCTTTCATATGGCACTCTGGAAAACTCATGACCATAGGGAAAGAAAGAGATCAGTGGTTGTGAGGGGCTGTCGGGCAGGGGCAGCAGATGTCTATAAGGGAATGGCACAGGGGAATTTGGGGGGTGATGGAATGCCCCTGTATGGAACTGTGGGGTTGGACATAATCATTCTACACATTTGTCAAAGACCGCCCTAAAGTGAGCTCAATGCCATGAAGTGAACTTTACGGTATGTCAACAGAAACAAAATCAGTTAGGATGTGGGACATATCCAAGATGGAATGCGAGCTGAGACAGATGATGCTAACTGAAGTACAAGTGAACTTCATAACCGCTCTGAAGGGGTGGGAAAAAGGCTCCCCCCTGGGTGAGGGTTCTGACCGGATGAAGTGAAGGCTGAAGACAAAAAGAACTGCACACAAACACTGACTGCAACTGTAAATCTGCTTTTTTGCAAGTGGGTTAGGATTTCTGAAACTGGTTCATTAATATTAGAGCTCTGCAAGGGGCACCCAGGTGGCTCAGTTGGTTGGGTGTCTGACTCTTGGTTTCAGCTCAGGTCATGATCTCATGGTTCATGGAATTGAGTCCCATGTCAGGCTCCACGCTCAGCAGGGAGTCTGCCTGAGAGTCCCTCTCTCTCTCTCCCTCTGCCCCTCTCCCATAATAAATAAATCTTAAAAAAAAAACAAAAAACTAGAGCTGAACAAATATGCAAACATAGTGTAGATGGGAACCAGGTTCCTCACTGCAGGCAAAAGAAAAAGAAGGAAATAGAGAAGGCTAGAATCAACCGTGTGGACTGAAATTGGGACTATCAATATGGACTCATGTTTCATTCATGTATACTGCATAAGTGTGTGTTTATGTATGTGTGTGTGTGCATGCCCACCCCCAGATACAGAAATGAATATAGGTGTGTGTGTAGGTAGGAGTTAGCATATGTACATATACTTCCTAACTCTACCCAGTGACAGAGGACAGAAGCAGTGACAGGTCAGTAGCAGTGAACACACCACCTGCGAGATCTTGGTTTCTAAACACCATTCTCCAGTAGGGGGAACCAGAGGTCCTTGGAGAAATGGTTGATGTCAGGGCTGAAACATCTAGGGGTGCTAGAAAATAAGGAACTTCTTAAAGAAAAAAAAAAAAGATGGGGCAAGTCAAAAGGGTACAGGAACAGACCTCAACTCTTGATGGCTAATGAGAACTTGAGCTACACAATAAAAAACGGTAAGACTGATCATAACCCAAAGAATAAAATACGTATCCTTGAGTCCATACAGATGTAAATGAATGAAAGGATGAAAGAACAAATGAAGAAATGGTAACTTCTCCCTGCAGAAAAATTCCAGTTAATAAATCAGAACACCCTAGTAATACTCATTATAGGCAAGATCCATCAGTGTATAAGCAGAGTATCTGCATAGTCTCAACGTATCTCCCATAAACATTTAATATTTACAAAGGGAACAACAGTAAGTTTACAGTAGAGAGCCCTGGAAGATTAGCCAAAGTCCTTCCAGAGTCCTGGAAGATCGTGTTAATATAGGTTAACGTGACCAATAATACCTGTTGACATATCCGGATACAACAACACTGCGACAAGTACAATCACTCTACGGCATGTTCCTAATGATGCAAACCTCAATCCAATCATGAGCATCCACCAGAAAACCCCACTCTGAGGACATTCTACAAAATGACTGATCAGTATTCCCTACAAATGGCAAGGTTATGAGAGACAACAGAGACCGAGGAAGTCATCAGAGGAGTCAAAGGAGCCATGACTGCCAAGTGCCATGTGGGATTCGGAAGGGGATCCTGGGCCAGAGAAAGGACATCGGTGGAAAAAATGGTGAAACTCAAGTCACTTCTGTACTTTAGTTACTAATGTTGAGCTGAAGTTAATCTCTTAGTGTTGGCAAACATTCCGTAGTTCTGTAAGATGCTAACATAAGGGGAAGCTGGGTGAGGAGTATACAAGAACTCTGTACGCGTTTTGCAGCTTTTCTCTTAAGATGAAAATAATCTCTTGGAAAGCTGCATAAAACAAACAATTTGCCAGTACTCCAGGGTCTTTATTTTACTCCCTCAACACCAATATTCTGTCTCCTTCAGATAAACTTGCACAATATCCACTTCCCTGCTGTTCTTATACCCATCAAGGCTTCTTTCTCTGATAAGCAATTTTCTCTTTCTTATTGTTTAGTAGGAAACCATTAATTCTTGAAATCAAATCCAATGCTCCTCTTGGTGAATTTTTAGAAGCACAGGAAATTTCTCCCAAATACATGTGTTAAATTTTCAGCACCTACAACTCTTTCTGCCTTGTATTTTGTACCTGGTTTTGCATCTCTTAGTCAGCTGGACGTAGGGTTCTTCCAGCCACCGGGGCTCGGGGAGAATGTGGCTTCGTGCTACATACACGCCAATGCTATTTGATCATAACTAAGACAAGGAGCAGATAAGGACTTGATATTTTCTCAGATAATGATTTAAAAAATGTAAACTGGGGGCGCCTGGGTGGCTCAGTGGGTTAAAGCCTCTGCCTTAGGCTCAGGTCATGATCCCAGGGTCCTGGGATCGAGCCCCACATCGGGCTCTCTGCTCAGCAGGGAACCTGCTTCCTCCTCTCTCTCTGCCTGTCTCGCTGCCTACCTGTGATCTCTATCTGTCAAATAAATAAATAAATAAATAAATCTTAAAAAAAAAAAGTAAACTGTAAATTATTTTTAAGTGTCAAGCCCACAGCTCGCCTGGCTCCTGAGTCTCTGGCTAAATGTTGCACATTCAAATATCCTATTTTAAAAATCTAACTACAGAGTGCTCTGAAAGGTCAACAATAAATTATAGAAATTAAGCTAGCTTATAAATATGCATGAGTCGAATGTTTATAGGCACAGAAATTAAAAGCTTCATGTAATTATTTGATTACGCATAGCAGAACCTATAAAATGCAATCCCCAGGAATGTAAACTAATCACTCAACGTTAACCTCACAACACATACACTGGACTTTGTAGTGACTATGGAAGTTTAAGAATACTTGTAGAATAGTATAAATCTTTAAAATTTTTAAATTTTATACACACACATACACACGCAATTTACATGAAGGATTTAAAAACGAACACCATATATCGTTTAATGTGGAAGGACGTAAAACTATTTGGCTCCATGTTAATCTGATTTTGCCTTGATCACGGCAAGTTTCAGACTAAAGCTGGAGGTATGATGGGTGGGAAAGCTGCAGAGTGGCTTCCCTGGACCTTTCTCCCTAGACAGAGCCACAGGCCTACAGCCTGGAGAGGAGTTAAGAAGGGCTGGGATTCCTCTCTGTAGTTTTCCTTCCGCAGGACAAGGACAGAGTAATGTTTATCTCTGCATGTGCTGTGTCCTGAAACTCCTGAAGGGGGAGTTTCCAAGTCTGGAAACCTGAACATAAACTCTGGATCATTACATTACATATTACATACATGTATGTTAAACAGGGCTGATACTCTAGGGTGACAGAGAAAATTGAAAAGGGATAGCTCAAACGAATGGGAGACAATGGCATCCTTTTAAATACCCATCCCAAGGCAGAGCCCACCAACCCCGTTCTCTCGTGTTAATACAAGTCCTTTCATATAACTTCACTGTCCCCTTAGCCCTGCGCCTATGCCCAAAGGACATTATTACTACCACATCAGAAATTGTGCCGACGGAAGACGAAGACAGGAAAAATGACTTGTTTGTGATCACAAGCCGGCAAGCATGAGAACGCAGATTTGTTAACTACTCCGAAAACTTACCATTTAGGACTCTGTGGTATTGTCCATTTTGCCGTAGCGCATTACATAGTATGAGAACTATGTGCACGCTGTGCACAGTTCCTGCTGTATCCGACACTGGCAAACTGTGGCTGCAGGCCGCGTGTGGCTCGCTGCTTGTTCTTGTCAATAAAGTTTTCCCGGCACGCAGCAGGCTCACTGGTTTACAAACTGTCCAAGGCAGCCTTTGGTCACAACCACAAATGTTAGTAGTCATGACAGAGGCTACATGACCCACGGAACATGAAATACTCACTATCAGGCCCTTTTCAGAAAGAGTTGGCCAACATCCAGGCTCTGCTATCCTGTTTCAATTTAACCAGCACCACGTGACAGCAGTGATCTCAAACTCTTCTTAGCAAGGAAGTTAAGAGATGTCTCTGTGGCTAGGAAGCATCAAAGCCAAAACTTGGAACCAGCTTTTCATGCACTTGGGAGTCCTGTCATTATGCGGATAAGATGTACAGATTTCCTACTATTCTACCCCCATTGATCTTTTTTTTTTTTTTTTTGGTGTAGAGTGTAACACTCCAGGAGGATAAAGGCTATAGCTCACCCCTCCGCCTCCCCCAGAGACTCTACAACAGACATAAAAAAAAAAAAAAAAAATCCACACTTGCTTATTAACAAGTTCATAAATGCGTGGCCCTTACACATTCTATCTAGTTTATGTCCTCCTAGACATATTCCCTCCCTGCTTGTAAATTTTTCCAATACTCAGTAAAAATTTATGGAAGTGGAAAATTAATTCCCTTAATTTCTGTGAATTTAAATTCATGAAGGAAAGAAGAGGTAGGCAATGCGGCACTACTGTTCTTCAAAAGTAAACGTTTCCATACACTCTGTCACCCAATTTCTCTAAAGATGTAGTTCCAACTTCAGCGTGGGTGGGACAAAGGAGAGCCGGGACCTCCCATCGCTGCCACACAGTGACACCTGCTGGAAGAATCGGATTCACAGGAGGCCAGAGCTGCAGACTCCCATCGTCTGCTTCCTGTTTTTGTTTTGCTCACATATTTGGAAACAGTACTTGGAGACATAAACAGCAACAACTTGAGGGAAAAAATTCTTGTAAAGCCTGCAACTATGGCAGTAATAGGTTATTGGGTTATTTTGTTTTTGTTTTTTAAAGATGAAAACATCATTAAGAAGGTAATGGGGCCAGAGTTTAATGTTTGTTCACTTCGGGAAGTAAAACCAGAAGACTCCTATCCGTGTCGTTTGTTAATGGTATTAACACTTTATCTTACACAGAAATCTCCAGAGCTATTATGGTTTTGTATTATACATGGAACGTTTTCTTAAAAAGGAGCACTCGTGTTTTCCCTGAAAATCCCAGAATGACAGAAACATACTGTATAGGTTTCATGTCGACAGAATTTCATTTAGAAAAATTCAATTAATTTTAAGGGCAAATATGATACAGGTTTTAAATCCTGCGGTCTGCCATCAAGCTCTTCCACACATTACCCTAGACTTAAACCCCAGCAAGATCAGATCCGCAGCTGCACTGGCCACACTGGCCAGTCCTCCCCGTTGGGCAGCCGAGGGCACGTACTAACATTCCTAGCACTGCAGTCCGGCACTCTGTTGACAAAAACATTCTTTGGATCAAGGCACAGAAAGCAAATAGCCGGCAGCACGGTTTTTGACACAAAAGGTGAAAACGCGAAAGTACTCACTACCACCCCAAGAGCACAGGGATGAAATTCCAGAGACTGTGCAATTTTGCATGGCCCAGACGACGAGCACCACGGGCGGGCTGGCTGGAGGGATGAGACTTCGTGAGCACGTACTACTATAATTACAGCTTGAGTTGCTGGTTTTAAACTAAGTGGGAACTTCTTTCAAATGCCAAGTGTCCACATTTTAATGGCTGGCTTAGAGAAACTTATAATTCCTCCTGCTTCATTCAAAGTAAATGGTTCCTCGCATCTGTAAATCGACTCCACTTGGAAATTAGCACAAGAATTCATCCACTGAAGGATAAAATGGGTAGCTACGCAGCCTGCAGTTGCTAAGGGTAGTAAGGAATTCTAAAAAATCGAGGTTCTTGGGTCCTTCATCACACCATTTTCACAGTGAGCTTTAATGAGTCGTCTTTAGCAACCGGGGACCTGCACGTGACTCTGGTGAAGGACATTCTGAATGTTATGTTGGTTGGCACAGTGGGGAATGGGTTTAAGATAATTTGGAGGAAAAAAAAAAAGACTTAGGATAAATGCCAGGAAAATAAATTCTGAAGTTAAGGAGAAACAAACCCAGAGTAAAACTTTGGGGAAAATAGACAAAATGAGGCAGACATAAAGGAATAACTAAATAAACATACAGCATTAAGAGGCCTTTAACTTTGGCCAGAAAGCGATAAGCTGGCCAAGACGTTACCAAATGCTAATAATATTTAAGAAATAAATATTCTGGGGGCGCCTGGGTGGCTCAGTCAGTTAAGCATCCAACTCTTGATTTTATCTCAGGTCATGATCTCAGGGTCATGAGATCGAGTCCCATGTCCGGCTCTGTGTGGAGCATGGAGCCTGCTTAAGATTCTCTCTCTCCCTCTACACCCTCGCCCCACCCCCTGCACACATTCAATCTCTAAACACACACACACACACACACACACACACACACACATATATTTTTTGGTGAGATACTTTGTAGTTACACTGTCTGGCCTTTCATGAGCGTTTAATAAATTTTGTTGTACGAAAGAAAGCTCAGAGATGGTATTTCTTGATGATAAATCTTGGTGTGCTACAGAGAAGATAAATTAAATGACCAAACTGCCCAATTTTCCCTGTAAACCTATAAGCACTATCCTTGGTATAGGTTTTCTGGGTCCTAGTCTACAAACTCTGGAATTTAGTATGAGGTCTCCCAAACAAAACCATTGTGGGTTGTTTTTCCTTTAAAAAGATCTACCCCGTTTCTTGGATGTCCAAGGTGATCAAGATTTAAATATATCCAGGAAGGTCATGCATGTCACGTTGGCACTGACCATCTCAGCGCACGTCACATTCACTAATGTGTGCCAAATCTAATCCTCTCTTTTTTTTTTTCTTAAAGATTTTATTTATTTATGTGAAAGAAAGCAAGAGACAGCGAATGAGTGGGGCAGGGGGTGGGGTGGGGGGTTACTGCAGGCAGAGGGAGAGGGAGAAGCAGGCTTCCCACTGAGCAGGGAGCTTGACTTGTGGCTTGATCCCAGGACCTGGGGATCATGCCTTGAGTCAGCTTAACTGACTGACCACACAGGTGCCCCCCTAGTCGTCCTCCCTGAGGTACCGTAGGAAACCACTGCCGGCACAGTCACCACACGGTTAGACTAGGAAATGTAGCATGGCTATCAAAATTGTGTAGGAATTTAAATCAGTATCTGGAGAAGACAATGTCGCACATCGTCACACTGATCAAGCCCTGACATTTTGGAGGAACGGTTTCCTAAAAGACATGGAGCTTCTGAATCTGGCTACTTATTTTTCTTTATTCACTATATTTTTTAGTGGGCATCTATCATTTATCAGCATTGGTAGTGACAAATTTCAACTGTTTAGGCAAAGCTAGGTCACAAAGGACAGTCAGCTAGTAGACTTAGTTATTTCAGACTTTACTTTTCACAGGGTAGACCAGCCGTCCCCCCACCCCAACAACTGCCATCATGTGGGCACAAAAGGCATTGGAAGAGCCACAGCAATCATTAACTTTTTGAAATAAAGGGAAGAAAGCTAACCGTGAGGCGTGCTATGGCACCTTCCTGCCAGCCCGACCTTTGACTTTTCCTCAATGTTTACTGTAGATGTGCAGCAACGGGATTCCAGTGTGGTTTCTGGCAGTACCCTGAGTCAGGGCTTAATATCAGATTTATGCTAAATTACAAATATGAGAAATGATACCAAGATCGCAGGGTGCCACGAAAGCATTTGTTAACCGTTCACCATTAAAGAGAAGACAGCAAGTTCTGTGTGCAAAGATCCCACATCACACAACACAGGCTGATCCCTGCTTTTCATCCAGTGGGCAGGGGAGACGGAGAACACACTAGGAGGCAGGAGTGTCGAGATGGGCAGAGGAGCCTATGTGGCATCTGAAGTCTCCCAAGGAACCATGGCCATGTGTCTGATCCCTACACGGGGGAGACTCTGTGACCAGGAGACAGGGAACCTCAGTGGGCAAGGAGGGTGCAGAGAGGCGGAGCTGGCGCAGGTCACCCAACACTGACCAGCCTCAGACCCCGGAGCTTCAGTCTACCCGGAAGTGTACATTTCGAAATTGAGAACTGCAATACTTGAAAACCATTGATTCTCCTTCCTAACTTTTTAAAAGTCAGCCACTTCGTCTCCAACATGTTCCCCTGG
This sequence comes from Enhydra lutris kenyoni, assembly GCF_002288905.1. Taxonomy (NCBI): domain Eukaryota; kingdom Metazoa; phylum Chordata; class Mammalia; order Carnivora; family Mustelidae; genus Enhydra; species Enhydra lutris. Next base: position 11,937,155 of record NW_019154132.1, on the reverse strand, counting down.
GAAAGGAAACTGACGGTAAAGTGAAACACTTTGTGACAAGCTGCTATATTTTATCACATCCTTTATGGAGACCATGAGGGCAGGATTTTAAAATACACACAAAAATCAAAGCAGGAACAAATCAAGCCCTTACCTTTTACGATCGTCTATTCTATGGGGAGAACAGAAATTAATTCCAGGGGAAACTGCTCCCTAATTTAATAAATGAAGAGCAAGTTTTCTAAATTAGTCATTACACATTTCTATGTATATATACAACGGGACATCACAAGGGAAAATCCGTACCAGACTTCCCACCCAAACTTGGGTAGGAATGAGGCATGCGGAAGCACTGAGGTGTTCTCTTTATATAAATAGCCCTCCAGAAAGAGGCGTTTGCTCCATGGAATTATTTTTTATTGCTGCTGCTGAAAGGGACCATCCACTTAATGAACGCATGCTTCTTTTAGGCATTACAGTCTAATTTCCCACTACAAAATAAAAGAGCATCATCGGGGGAAAAGAGAAACAAAAACAAAAGAAAGCAAAACAAAAAAGCTCAGCAATGAAAATTCCAGAGTCATGGATTAAAAGCCCTATTATCTTTTCTTTCCTTGTTTCAAAAACATTTGAAAAAATAATTCGGATTGAAAGATAGGTGTCTATGCTCCCGAGGAGGCAATGGCTTTAAATGACTTTAGATGACATCAAAAAAACAAAACAAAACAAAAACCTAAACTTTTTAAATAAAAGGAACACTTTCTGTATCATGGAATGTTTAAAAGAATAAAAATACTAGAAAAAAATCATAACAAAGAAATAATGGGTTTCAAGTGTCACAACATCACGGAAGTGGCATGAACTGTCACAGCAGAGGCTCTGGTTACATCTGAGGACAAACGAGTACGTGGGCAGCTGGCACCACCGCTCCCTGGGCTTCCCTGGGCTAAAGCCCCCTTGAATGGACTGACCTGTCCCGTAGCCCCTGTCAGGGGTGCGCCCTGTCCAGCTCTCACGTCCTGTCCCAGTTACATGCTTCGTACCTATTCCTTTCCCCGGTCGTCGGGGCTTCTGCCCAAGCAGCTCTCTCGGCTCCAGCAGATGGCCCTCCCTTACCCCTCCTCCTCACCAGTACTTTTTTAAATAAAGCAATGTACGGGTAAATAAGTCCCTTCCCTTTCTTTGGGGGTACCCTTAGTCATCTTTCTGCACCATCCAGGCCTCCCTGCTCCTGCCCCAACCCCAGCTGAGGCTGGGCTCACTCCTGAACACTGGGGTGGCAGGGCGGGGCGGGGGGCATGCACGTCACCTACGGCTGCTCCAGGGCTGAATAAATACATAAACAGATCAACCAGAGAAGCAACTTTTCTTCTCTAGAGCTACCGAAAAACAGGTCTTCGTCAATCTGGAGTGAACATCACTGAAGATGGGAAAACGGAAGAGTCAGATGACCTCAATTACCCTCTTGTCTTCTGATCCCACAACCAGTAACAAATTAACAAACGAACGCCGTCATCGCTTTGACAATACCTATGTCTACCTTGGCCATATCATGTAAACTCTGTTTACAGGTAGAGGCGTTAAATGGCATCTCATAGCTACTGTCTGATTTTAGTGAAGGGATTTAACAGAAAACTAACATGCCCAATTCTAAAAATAAGAAGGTTGAAGAACTTTCTGACAGATTGTAGGTCACTTTTTTCCCTCTAGCCCTTCATTAAATCAACAACTATTTACTACCTATCACCTGCCAGCCACCATCCTGAGAAGCCGGAGATTGTACAGCGAACAGAGAATCCTTGTCCTCACCTTCTATTTCCCTAAAACACACATAAACACACAACACACCTGGTAGGGACACGGGCCGGAAGGACTATAAAGCAGGACAGAGAGTACTGCTGGCAGAAGAGCGGGAGGTGTGTTTGTCTGGGGGGCTCAGGAGGGCCTCGCTGACCCAGCAGCACTGGTCAGAGCACTGAAGGACACAACGAGTTAAGTCCGGCAGAACTGGCAGAGGGCACTCGGAAGACAAGAACTGCGCACAAGGCCCGAGTGGGGGCCTGCTGGGCTGTTTAATGAAGAGCAGGGAGATGTGAGTGGGTGTGGATGGGTGAGCAAGGGCAGAAGAGATGGGAGACGAGCTTGGGAGAGACGGTGTGAGGAAGGTAGTGGGCCGGAGGGTTCCCAGCGCACAGCCGACCAAGCACTCTAAAGGACAGGAGACCTTTAGAGGGTTTTCAGCAAAATAATGATGTAATTCAAAACACAACACAACAAAAAAACAACACTTTGGTTGCTGTGCTGGAAGTCTATCAAGGGGCTGGGGTCGGACACAGAGCAGTCAGGGGTACTCCAAGCCACTGAGTGGTGGCAGTGATGACTCTGACCAGGGTTGGGCGGCAGCGGGGGTCAGATGTGGGGAAGATCCTGAACACACTTGGAAGGAAGTGGGAAAGGCACCAAGGATGACTTCAAGACTAGCAGCTAGAAGGACGGGACAAGACACTAGGGGAAGTGCGCTTCTTGGAGGTAAGGGGTGAACGTCCAACTCGAGGCGCCCATGAGACTCGCCAATGGGGGTGGTGAGCAGACGGGACAGATGCGCCAGTCCGGCGTGAATACTGGAATCAGCAGGAGACAGATGGTATTTCTGTCAGAAAATGGAACGAGATTACCAAGCGAGTGGGTACAGGCAGAAAGAAAGAGAGACCGATCACCACAGTCCTGGGGCACCGCATGTAGAGGCCGTGTTCAGGCAGAAAACAGAACCCTCTCCAGCCACGTAGCATCCTACCGCATGCAGACTTCTGGGCTTTCTCCCCTAAAAACACAGACATCTGAGGAACTGTTCAGCAAGATCCCGTCTCTGACTACTGCCGGTTTAATGGAGAGGAGCCTCTTCTCAAAGAACCATAAGATACCACTTTAGGACAGTAATCAAGAAAACATTAAGACAGCAGGCTCTCATTCAGCCAACCAGGCAAAATTTAAATTCTTACAGTATAAGGTAGAGTCAAGGATGAGCAGAGACAAACTGTTCTAGAAAACAATTTAAAATTATAAAGCAAAATTAATTTTCTAGGCATCTACGTACAAGGTGATACTGTTGATACAAATTCAAAACACAAACCAACCAACCACATACTATTCATGGATATATGAAAGCACAATAAATGAACTGAAAGGCACAGTTAGTGTCTGGCTCTGGGAGGGAGAGTGACCGGCAAAGGTGACCTGATGTGTAATGATGTGCTTGACTGTTTTTTTTTTAAATACACTGAATTTATGAAAAAGACTTGAGACAAATATGAGAAAATATAATAATCAGGTCTGGTGTGAATCCCTGAGGGCATGTAATAATACTCTTTGTAATCATTCTGTATTTAAAAAAAAAAAAAAATTTTTTTTAGAAGCACAAAACAGAAGAATGAAAAGAAGTCCACTGTATAAAACAACACATGTTTACTACTGTTACACGTACATTCCAAGCCCATCATAAAGCAAAAGTAGGATATGCTGGTTGGCATATTCATAAAGAATTGTTAGGTCTCCAGTACAGTAGAGCACTTGGCAAAATCCACCTAGATGCTACAATCTACTATTCAATTAAAACTGTGAAAAAACTGAGTATGCTACCCATAATTAGAGTAATTAAAAAAAAACTTAACCAAGAGAAAAATCAAGTAAAACTTCCCAGTTTTATCAAAAGATCCCACCTGAATAGGGAATCAGGCTATCAAGTTTGAGTTATCATCTAAAACCTGCTTCAAGTGCTTCTGGAATGAGCTGAGAAATACAAACATGAGTGGACAGATAATGTAAGTCCACCCATCAGCCAATCTAAACAATACATGGTAATAATGCAAACCACACTTAATTTTCCTATGCAAATTTTAGATATAAACACTACCTTCCTCTAACTTTAGAGGACTCTAGAGATATTTTACTTAATTTTTATAAGACATCTTCTTAAAGACATACTTCTTAAAGTAAAACAAGTAAACGAGTGTATATTATAATACTACTTTTTACATTTGCGCTTCTCAGACATTACTATTTCATATTTCTACTTTGTTCCTTTTCTAGTCTGTGGGTAATAATAAACTTGCTGAAACTCTTATTCATTCTTCCTAGCTCTTTACTTCTGAATGGCTCTATATAATAGCAATATAGCAAATAATAATAAAGCAAATAAAAATTTTTTTTCACTTTATCATGGTAGTTAATTTACTGTGTGACTGCTAGGAGCAGAAAATAAACCAAATAAGCTGTATACATTAGAAGTGAATTATAAATAATTCTATTAAATGTGTAAGTGTCTTTAAACAAAGACATGACATAGAATTCAATTTCTGGCAATTCAAAAATCAGCTTTTAATAAGTATGTTCCTAGGACAGAAAAGTAACACATATGTTAATGTGATAGGCACTTTTAAATCCTGATATTGTCATCCCCCAAATGTATAAAGTGTCAAGGTGCCTAAAACACGTAAAAAGCTCCTTATTGTCCTAAATTTGTTATGATGATCTTTTTCTTCTATCAAGAATGCATCAGTTTATTCCCAAAAAAGAGTTAAAGGCAATCCTTTCTGGTGCTCAAAATCCTGAATCATATTGGCTCTACCACTTAAGGTGTGAGTCACTTCCTTTGCGTATCCAGAAAAAAATTCAGGGTGATTCAATCAGTGTGTTACTGGTTGTCAGGTGCAATAAAACGCGTTTGACTTTTTACCTATATTTTCAATGATATCCTCACCACTTTCTGTTTGGAAATTTTCTAGATATCAAACTAATGCATATTAGCTAAAACATAGCAAGCAAATAAAGGTCGAATTTAGGGCATGTTTCAAAAAAAGTAGGACAACTTTTTAGGGGAAACTTCTCTTTGGTTGATAAATTCTTGCCTTAAAAAAAAAAAAAGTCTTAGGAGAGAATAATTCTACTCTCTAATGAGTCAGAACAGATGAGCAGGTTTACGTTCCCTCAAAATTGGTCAAAGATAGACACTTCTATTTGTTGAGTGAACACCATTAAGAAAACAACCGGTTAACTTCTTCAAAGTAACAAACATCTCGGGGATGCAAATGGATGTTCTGGTGGCAGCAGTGGGTTTGAGCTAGACCTCGAAGGAGAGGAAGAGTTTTGTCCAGTGCACACTGGGAGCCATGTCTGCATGGGGATTGAGGGCGGTGGGGGGGTGTAGGGGAAGGTTGGAAAGAGAGAGAGCCAGATCAATGCCACGTAGGCAGGAAATTTAAGCATGAGGAGAGGTGAAAGAAAGAAATGAGAAACAAGGCTGGAGAAGGAGGAGGACAGCAGACCGTAACGGACTTTGAAGATGTGCGGTCAGGCGGCTGGCAGTTCACTTGGGAGGCAAAGGGAAGCCAATGGTAGATGAGCAGTAGAGCAGGAGTGTGAGCAGACACATGCTTCGGGAAGATGGACGTCTGTGGGGTTGGACGGGTGGGAAGGAGGACAAACTACAGACGGGAACACTGATTAGGAGTCTAATGCATCGTGTAAATAAGCAGCAACGACAGGAAGAAGTAGGAAGTATCAGTGCCAATGGAAAGAAGGGTATGGATGCAAAAAAACCAGCACATTGTAAATAGCATTTATGAAAAATATGGAATAAAGCCTTACCTGATTCTTCTGTATCTTGTTCATCTATTAAACCTACTGAGACGCCTAAATCCACACATTTCTTGCTATGTGTCTTGGACTTCATGTGTTTTGTCAGATTTCCTTAAGGGAAAAGAATGTTTACTAAGCTTATATAGTATTATTTTGCTCTCGCATTTGTCAACACTGGCAAATTTCATTCCTATTTCAAGTGAAAGCACAGACTGTGGTTATACAATTCCAAGACTAAAATTTGGACAAACAAAAGAATTGGTATCTATATGTTGTAATAACCTTGCTATTCATTACTAATAGCTTCTCTTTTTCAAATCTGCCTCCGCTACCCGGACGGAGGTAGTCTACTATAATAGGATATGTCTACTTTTGCCTTTGGTTTCTATTCTGTAGTCCTCATTTATTTCTGAGAACATTTTATATTTCGTTTAAAGTCCCCTTGGATTGCACTAAGATCTGTGGTTCCTGTAGTCCGAAACCTCCCCCATCGTGTCTGCTGGATCTCCCCCATGGTACCTTGTTTCCTTGCATGCTTTGTAGTTGTTATTGAAAGCTCATCTTCAGCAAGACTGTTTCCCATGGAGTCTTAAGGACCCTGGGTTGTACGAACATCTCTATGGATCAGTTTTCCAACTGCTTCTACTTGGGACTTAAGGTTTCAGACCACTAATTCTAGACTAACTAACTCTCTATCTATGAATGACATGGCAGAGGTCAGGGGTTTTGCTTTTTAGGAGGTATCTTTTCCTCACTTGATCCAAAGTCACTGCGCAGGAGGGCCAGGCTTATTTCAGAAGCCTCAGACTCCATTCCAGGGCTGGATAGCTGTGATATCCCCACAAATTCTTTTTTTTTTTTCTTATTTTGTTTGTTTATTTAATCATTGTTATTTTTTAAGTGTCTATTACTATTGGGGCTAGCATGGAGTTTTTTTTTCTTTCTGTTACCTGGGAATTTGTTTTTTTAAATTTCAAGCTTGACTATCTATTAAAAAACTACATTTGGTTGTTATGTCATAAACAGAATTTCTGTTCACTGGAAGCTGAGAAAGAATTTTCTGCATTAATTTCCCTTCACCATATTGACTAGAAGTCTCTCAACAGTATCTCTAAAGAGGTGTTTTCTTTAGCAGCTAAGTATTACCAGGTTAACTGGGAACCCCTGGGCACATTTGTCCCACATGATCATGAATGCAGGGGGAGAGCTCAGGTTCTTTTCTGGACACCAAGCAGCTTGAGGGGAGAAGGCCACACACACACACACACACACACACACACACACACACAAACTGCCAACAAGGGAAAATCATCTCTTTTGAGAAAACAATCAAAATCTAAAGACTTAGTTTGGTTAGCAGGGGCAGACTAGTATTTCAGAATAAGCATCTAGAAGAGTTAAGAATGTCTAAATCGTTGCTCCCAGCTCTGGGCTTGCAGTCACCGGAGGGCGTGCGACACGGCTGTTATCTGTAGAACCTCAGGACAACTGCAAGTGCCTTATTCTGTGGAACTGGTCACACTTGTCCCAGCCAACTCTTGTGCTAGACAGTACACCGGACAGCATCCCAGAGTCTGGTGCTTCGGGGGCTCCATTGTGAGAGGGTGCTGGACCAGATGCGGTCTAAGACCCATCAAACCCTAACTTCTATAATTCTAGAGGTGACATCTGGCTTACGTGGCCTGGCCATGTCGGATACTTAATTTAAATACACTTAAGAAAAAATGAAGCAAATATGGCAAAATGTTAATGATTAGTAAAAGGTGGTTGGTATATTGGTATTCATGATATAGATCTTTACTTTTCTGTCTGCTTCAAAACTTTCATATTAAAAAGTTCAAAACAAATGGCCCAGCCATCTGAATAAGGCTGAAATTTCCAATTATAAGTCAAAGCACTTTCAATATAATAACAATATGACAAGCCAAATTACAAATTCTACTAATAGTCTCTTTTAAAGTGCTTTTGTTCCCTAAATGGACAACTATAGAACATTATTTGCTTCTTATAGAAATTAATGGATAATTATACCCGGCAAATTTGGGAATATAAAGTTCTAATAAGCACATTTTCTCATAACTTGAGCTATTATTTATTATTAACCTACTTCTTAAATAAGTTAAAATAAATAAACACTCTGCATTTTAACATGCAAAATATACATATTAAGATGCAAATATCCCTTAGCAATGCCATGAACTTTGTGCATTAACTTAACAAGTAAGTTTTTTAACAGATTTAATAAACATGACCCTAAATCCTCTGGAAAGCACGTGAGGTTTTGTTTCTGGGTTCTGACGGCTACATATAGAGTGTCTAGCTTTCTGTGTATAAATGACAGTAAATCCCGTAAAGATGCAAAGCTCACTGTGTATTTTCTGCTGACTGACCTTTAAACAGGGAAACAAATTAATTAAAATTCTTTTGAATATGTCCTCATAAAATAAATTAAGAGGACAAATGACGAAGCAGAGATTTACACGCATTGCCATGGGAAGCATCACTCTCTCGCACTGCATATGTCCTTCTCTGGGTGCCGTTTCGCCCCTTCTGCGTGCCCATATTGATGTCGCATTGTCATTACATCGCTCTTTCTGTGACCACCAGACACAGCCAGTGAGAAGTCGAGCTGCACCGACTAGGACAACAAGGTAAATCCAGGAGGGCAACATCTACAGCCTCATCTAAAAACAAGTCTCTCGGGGCACCTGAGTGGCTCAGTGGGTTAAAGCCTCTGCCTTCGGCTCAGGTCATGATCCCAGTATCCTGGGATCGAGCCCCGCATCGGGCTCTCTGCTCTGCAGGGAGCCTGCTTCCTCCTCTCTCTCTCTCTGCCTGCCTTTCTGGCTACTTGTGATCTCTGTCTGTCAAATAAATAAATAAAAACTTTAAAAAAATAAAAAATAAAAAAATAAAAAAAAAAATAAAAACAAGTCTTTCGTTAGTTAGCTGCCTTTAGAAGATACTGTGGGGTCTGTCTCACAGATAGTCCCAGGAGGCAGACTTCTACAAGAAAGCTGACCTGTAAAATAAAGAACTGTCATGCTGGGAAGAGAAAAAGACTGAATTTCTAGCATTTTCTTCACCAGTCTCCTTAGCCAGGGTAGCTTTCTTCAAATGAGTATTTATTGCATAATTCCAAAGAATTAGCTGGCAACACAAAACATTTAAGGTAAATTCAGAGAAGCAGCGTAGCAGAGGGGTGGAGGATGTGACTGCTGCGAAGACTGCAGGCTCACTCTTCAGGGGTCCTTGTGCTCCGTCAGCCTTTTAAGAAACATTTATCTCAACCCTGATGTGGTGCCCTGTTGAGTTATTTCACTAGGATTGCTCGTTGGTGATTCAGAGTATTTGTCTTTGCCAGAAGTCTCTGGAGCCTGATCTGGCTTTCCACACCTAAGTGTTCCTCCCTCTCCTGTCCTTATTTTATGAACATAGTTTTTTGAATACCCTGATTCCTTTTCTTCCTTCTGCTGAGAAATACTCATTTCACCATATACCTGGAGCCTCTTCTATTTAGTACTTGGCAATCTTTCATTAGTAACCCTGGCCTCTGTTTGGCCTCCTGGTCTCCTATTGGAAAGTAACCAATGTTTCTTAATCACAGGATCAAAACCAGCGAAAGGGCAACAAATTGGGTTAAGAGATCAAAACACTTTCTCTTATCACACCGGCACACAAGGCCAGGAGGAACATCCTGAAACCCACCCTCCACTTCCAGAAGGGGAATCCACATCACAGCCGAAGGACTACAGACCGTGAACCTCCCAATGACTCATGTTGTCTTGAAACTCTTCAGGAACATTCCAAGCTAGCTGAGCACAGTCCCGTTGCTGTTGCTTCCATCACTCTGGCCTCAGGTACTAGTGGCTTGTAAAGAGGGTGAATTCGAAGCTGCTTATTAGCCGCTACCTATTATAACTCTCTTTAAACACCAATAAACACTAGCCCAAAAAAGGAAATAAATTCTGCTGAAGAGCTGATCAAGTTTTAAAACAAAACCCCTGAAGACAGCCAATATAATTAGAAAAAAGGCGCATGTTCACTCAAAAGGGATAAAAAGAAGTTTTTTAAACAGAGATTGCGCTTTCAGACAGATAATTTTAGGAATACATTGTTTTATTTTAGAGAGATTCCTAGTTTTTAAAGGGTGGTATGGGATATTAAAGCCTCAAGTAACATATTTTTACATAATGATTCATGAGCAAGAGCCTAATGGAGAAAGTGAGCATTATTTCCTAAGTAGTGTACTCATTCTATGTAGCAGGGAATCTGAAGAGGGCAAAATTACCTTAACTACAATAAGGACTTACAATTTAAATAAAAACATATAAAGAATACAAAAAGAGTACTAAATATAATTTTAATGACTAGTTCAGAGTTCTATGCACATTAAATAGTGTAACAGCAATTTTATGAAGCTGAAATTCAATAAATTTGGGTATAAAACAAAAAGCATCATGGAAAAAAGAGAAATGGCTATTCATGTCTAAAATTAGATAATAAAACATGAACATAATCATTATAAGTTTACTACAGTTATTATTTAAACATTTTCTTCAATCTTTTTGAGTTTACTGGTAATCATGAAAATTTCTTTCTCTTCTTCAGCCCCAAAGTATTTTTGAAATGTATTAGTCATCGTGTTATGCAACTCTAATTTGGGGAGTAAAACAAAAAAGGGCAGTTTCTCCTCTTAAAATGTCCTATTTATTATATATGATGTAAAAGTGTATAATTAAAAAAAAACTTTTTTTTCCCTTCAGAGGTCTAGAGACAAATAAAGAAAGAAGTCTACCATGTTGACAAGACGTATTTATATTAGTCAATATAAGCTATTGCATCCCTGGTCAAAGAGTAGGTAAAGTTGGGTCTCAGCTCTACTAACTCAACACATATAAAAAGGACCATGAAGCAATGTCATCTCATACCTTTTGTCTTAAAGGAGAAGTTACAGTAAGTGCAGTGGTAGGGGCGGACATCCGTATGGGTCCGTATGTGTTTCTTTAACATACTAGGTTTCTTACAACGTATTCCACATTCTTCACATATGTACTTTCCTCTTCCCCTGCCTCGGACATATACATACTCTTCATTTGATTTATATCTAATTTAAAGAAAAAAAATAAATAGGGAGATTGGATACTATGTCTTTGAGAAAATAATGATGATTAGAATTCAACTTACAAAATACAGCAAGTCACAGTTTTTATGCTCAATCAATACAATTTTATGCACATATCTGTAAGTAACAGAATATTCCAGGTTTTTGCACCAACACTTAATATGCTAACAGCTAAGTCTAATCAAGCAACCTTATTCAATACTAGGTTTAATTTTGGCATAGCACTCTCTCCTTCTAAGCCACTGGTTCAAGAGTGTTCTTTATTATTAAATTCAATGACAACTCTATGTACTGAAATATTTCTTGGCTTCGCCACAACTACAATCAGCTTTTACAATATGTTTTTCTCATTACCAAATACACAAAGGCATCAAATAGGCAGTGAATTCGTCTGACAACAGATTTCCCGAGGCACTCCTTATTGTAAATCTACGTGAAACCCAGAGTGTACTCTGAAAACAGTTCTTAGCTGCCTCCTAGGACCTATGATGTTTCCTAAATATTCTCTTGATCAAAATGGAATTATTTAACATGACAATCTAACATATATTTTGCCATGAAGATTCTGTTAATAAGCTAAGAAACCTTGCAACATTTATGTAAAATTGGCACTGGTAAGTCTTCATTCACATGAAAGCAAATGTACATTTAAAAAGTATGTTTAAATGTACATTTAAAAAGTAAAATTTGTACTTGCCCTCCATCAAATATTTTAATTCTTCTTGGTTCACTTTTGATTAAGGAATTTTCTTTATCTTGCTCACTGTTAATTTCAGAGGCATCTTTATTGCTGAATTCAACTACTGTGGACTTTTGATTACCTAATGCTCTCTGAAAGGGAAAAAAAAAAAAGAGAAACTAATTTAATAAAACTGAAAACACAAACATGCTAGTGTTTCACTTGGAAATTAAAACATGGCACAGAACCGTACACGTAGTTAACTTACTGGGATGCGTTTCGAGGAAGTAATATGTTTAGAGGACATTTGCTTTCTCCCCTCCCTCAGCTTTAGTCTCTCTGTTGGCCCCCCAGCAACCTGATGACTGTAACCTGTTTGAACAACCCGCCACAATCCACTGACCAACCGCTCACACTACTCTTTACTCCTCAAAGAGCTTTACTCTTTGGAGATGGGAAAGAGCCCGTTCCCCTTTTTGGTATAATCCTGTCTCATACTCCTGAGAGACAGGATTATATCCCCTTCACCGGAAGGCACTGTAACTGTGCATTCTGTCAAGCAGAGGCCCCATTTCCCAAGAATCTCCCCTTTCCCTATTATTTTAAACCATAATTACATTTCCTCTCTGTGTCTTCTCAAAAGTTCGGGAATGCTGATAACTCTGAGAGAAAGCCAGGTGGGAAGTCAGGCTGTGGCCTGATAATAATGATGTCTCTAGAAAAAGGTAATAGACGTCAAAATGATAAATTGTATGTGCATTTTCTGTGGAAACTTTACAGCGACAGCACCTTAGGATTTCACTAGCGTCCCGTTCTCAGCCCCTGTCCTTCTCACACACCCTGTGCAGCAGGCAGCACAGGAGTTATACCCAGGGAAGAAAGGCACTCTCGGGGTAAAGTCACTTGTCCAAAGTGAAGCTCAACAGCCAAGGCTCAAACACCCATTCTTTGGCCAAATCCAACATGAGGTGCGACTTTTCTAATCAAGGGCCCTTTTTTCAAACCACATTTCCAAGCAGACAGCTCTGTGCTGAGCTGACTTATTGTCAGCAAGTGAAGAGAGAGTGTGCACCCAGACAGAGGGCCCGCGTAGCCTCAGAAGGAGCACCCCGGGGAGCCCCTGTCCTCTCAAGGCCAGGAGTAAAACCAAGCTGCTGGCCCAGGTCAGGAAGGTAGTGAGAGGAGGTCATGATGCTGACCCTGACAGGCAAAAATGCATCGGGCTCTTCTTTTCCTGACAAACACATCGGGTTTCCCCACAATCTAGAATGCACACACATACCTTTCCTTGACTTTATACCGTTAACACTAATTCTACTTTTCACCTTCTTTTCAACACCTAATTCCCATTTGTCTTTTGCTCACTTTCTTACTATCGAATCTGGCTTCTAGTCACCAATTGCCAATGAGCTAGACACCCCCAAATCCTTATCCCGTCCTTGGTCTTTATACACTTGACCACCTGTGCTGTTTAGTTTATGTTGCTGATACCTTGTTTCTCTTAGAAACACCTGTCCTTCAAGACCTGTCCCTTCCTGTCCATAATGAATCGTAACATCTGGGTTGGGAATGAAGAGTCAACCCAGCACCCAGTCCTCCACAACCGCCTGCCCTTACAACCCAAGTCACCAGCGATATTAGAACCACTAAGCCTAAGAACCATGTTCGTCTTCATCTTTATGTGACCTTTATTTGACTACTCCATCTGAGTAACTTTCCTTGAAATTTCCTCCTTGATCTATGCGATCCCACTTTCTTCTAGTCTTCTTCTTTCTTCTATGAACAACCTCTTTCAGTTTCCTGCGTGTTCAACCCTTTAAGTAGTAGTGATCCTGGATCCATCCTGAGCTGTTTTTCCTTCTGCCTTCTCTGAGCAAGCTCATGAATTACACCAACACACCAAGGAATTCCAACACCGTCCACTGGGAGTCCTTGCCTAGCTCCAAACCTAGATACACATTTCCAGAGGCATTTCTACCACAGCACTTGGTACTGAGGAGGTCACTTCATATAGGCACAGTTACATTCATGAAGCTCTGTTTAAATTCTTATAATCAGATCTCATCTTCCAAGATTATGGTTTCATTGGTCTAAAGTCTGGGTATCCAAAAATTAAGTTCTGAATGGTCTGGATGCACCTTCCTTCACTGAAAAAGCATCAATGTCTCACCGCCACCTGGCACATTCTTTGGTTTTTACCCATATTTCCAACCTGAAGGCACAGTGGTGTTTCAAACTTACATCTTCTAGCTACAGCAGACTCCTCAAGGTTCTTTAAAACAAATCAAGTTCTTTCTCACTTCTATATCTTTTCAGACTATTAAAATTTCTCATTCTTATTTACCTGAAAAAAAAATTCCTACTTTTTCTTTTTTTTTTTTTTCAAGATTCCGTTAAAGAATCTCCAGTTTCAGAATCTCTTCCCTGTATCCATACCTCCTCGACCTACTGGCAAAGTTAGAGACTTCCTTCTTAAAACTGGATGTACCTCCCAGTATCTGGGATACTGAAATACTTCCTTACTGAAAAGCATGTAGATATCTAGGAACCTGTATTATACACGCTTGTGAACCTGTGGAGGTCAAGGACTTACTCTCTGATTCTGAATGGCCAGAGTCTAACACGATCCCCTTACCTATTTATTCTCACTTCCATGATTTTTCCCATTTTAGAAAGCCAACAACTCTACTAAAACAAATTCTATAAATAACCCAAAGTTACAGCTTTATGACTTTACTCTATGTCTTGAGCACATCGACTCAATTATCCAGTGTCTGAGTCAGCCTTTCTGTGACCCTGCTCTCTGATTCCAACACTGGGCGGGAGTGGAGACTAGCATGGTGAGGGGAGAGGAGTCAGGGCACACAGGACAAGTATGAATGGCTCTCTGATTATATTTCAAGATGAAATGTAAGACTCTTTGATAAGTCACACCTCTGTTCCTCTGCACTAGCAGGGACAAAGCATAAACATAATCTCCTATCACTTAGTATAAGAGAAAGATGAACATAAAGCCATGTTTCTCTGCACCATTACGCAAGGACTTAAATATTCAGCTCAGGGCAAGTTATTTTCAAAATGTTTCAAGACAAAATCACTGAAGGATTCCATGTAACCCTTATCAGCCTAACTCCCAGGATAAATTTATCATCCTTTCTTTCAGGTAACTTCATACTTACAGAGCACAAGTTGTCATTCAAAATTAAGATACAACTTCCAATTGAAACATTTAAAGTTATCAAGACATTGCACAAACTATTTCTGAAGATAAATGATATGTCAAGTACCTTGCTTAAGTTGTTTTTCCACTTGCTCGAATAGACCAATAAATCTGATTTGGAATGGGTAGTTATTGCTTGACAATATAGTGATTTTCCGGTCTTCTGTTTGGAGTTAAGGAGAGAAAGAGCAACTTTTGTAGGTAAACCAAGTGGGTTTGGATTACTGACATTAACTGTCCAATCAGTATAGGCTGAAGTTTTCTGGTCATTCTGAGGCAAATGCAATGCCTTCTGCCTCAACAGGTAACACCACGTAAAGTTGGTTGAGGTCTTCAGGCTGGGAAAAGGCAGCTGCCGTGTGTCTCCCGCATCAGACACTAAAAGTGTGCTGATCGTAGCTGGACTTTGCTCTGGGATGTTCTCTCTGTCCCCTTGAGTTTTAACCCCTGGAGACTTCCTTTCTTGGTTATTGTCTACATGTTCCAAAGGGGACATGTGAAGGTTTTCTGCAGGGACAAGTGAATCTCTCACGGTAAGAGTGAGCGATGTGGATGACTTGATCTTTTCAAATTCCTGTAGGTCGCTTCTAGGTTCTGTGACTACAGAGTTAGAGTGTTCGGATGACAACTGATCAGCTGGTAAAACATCTGTCAAATTAACAGCCTCACTACTAATTTCTGGTGGAGAAAAAATACCCTGTTCCAATAGCACACCTTCAAGAGGCTCTGTAGTACAAACCTGCCTCACCAAGATGGGTTTCTTCTGTTTATTACCTTCACTAGGTCTGGAACTCAATGGCTCCAAGGGTCTAACCTCTGTTGTACAAACAGCCCCATTCTCATCTTTAGCTCGCTTCTGGTGCTTTTCCATGGCAATGTCTAAACTATTTGCTGGGGAAAGCATCCTTTTACTTGAAGCTGAAGATTCTTGCTGGGGGGAAAGTCTACCCATAGACATTTTCTGGGTTATGGACAAGGAAGCTGATGGAGAAAAATTCTGGCCCATCTCTGAAAACACATTTTCACGAGTGAGTTCCTTCTCTGGGTTTGGCAAAGCATTCTGGTGATCTTTTTGCAATTTTGGCATGGAATTTGGTTCTTCATTGATTGGCACCATGCTACAATTAGCCTGGCAAATTGGTGGGTTGGAGAGATCTTGGGTCACCAGGATCTGTGGCAGAGGCGTGACAGTGGCAAAACAGTATGCTGGAACGTTACTCTGCAGGCGCACGGGCAATGCAAACGATGTTGGCACCTTCTGCGCCTGACCGCCCAGGGGCCCGAGCTTCAGTGGGGGCGGGACACACGAATTAGGCATGGAATCCATTAATTTGGTTGGTAATGCTAATGAAGTCCCACGATGGTCAACCCCAATGGGATCTGAAAGAACTGGCTTTGGCAAAGAAAGTACAGGACTGGAAGAGCAAGACTGGCTCGACGTGAAAACCTGACAATGAAGTTGGTACTTTGGTGCAAAGCAATCTTTACTTTTAGAAGATACACATACACTGGGGCTTGCATCCGGTTTGACACTCTGTGTAGACACCTGCAGAGACATCTGTGTGTTTTGGTGGCTAAGGGGTGCGTGGATGTGATTTAACAAATTGATACCAAAAAGCTGTTGAACAGGAAAGATGTTAGCAGAGGTGGAACTGGAAGTTTCTGTTCGCTGATCCTTAACTTGAGTCTGCGAGTGCAAAGTGTTTGCAGAAAACTCGGCTAAAGATGCATTAGTGAGCTGGGGGCCTGGAAATGGTGCTGTGTTCACACCGGGAAGAGCAACTGTTTGGAAAGATGGTGGGTTCACAGGAGGCACATGACTATCTGGAGCTATGTTTAAAGATATCTGCCGCATCAGTGGACCTCTCCTTCTTTCTAAGAGAGGCACGTGCCCGGTGACCCCCATGCCAGAAGGGGACGTCAGGGGCTGCAATTCAACAGGTGGTGTCGTCTGAGGTGGAGTTATGCTTCCACAGTCGAATGATTTACTTCTGAAATCAGAGACCTCCATGGATGTTGGCATGCAGCTGATCTGTTCTGAGGCAGCACGCCTCATTTCCCGGTGAGTTCCAGGAACACTGAGTGTATTCGAGCCAGCTGGAATCATGAGGAACTCTGCTCTGTTTAGAAAATCGATTTTGGGGGGAGCCTCAGTTTTAGAAATATCCTCTATGTCTAACGAAGCCGAGAAACTGGAAGTGTGAGACAAACTACTCTCCCTACTTAGACTCCTGGACAGAGTGGAGTCAAAACTTGATTCTGTTGAAGAATGTTCCATCTCGGCAAGACGGAGCCTCTTCTTTTTGGGTGGCAGCTTCTCAGTTGGCAACTTTGACAAAGTTTCACTACGCTGAGGCCAGCTGAACTTCTCTGATTTTTCCTGATCATAGCCTTGGGCTTCGAGGTCCCGATCTGGCTCTTCTGTGACCAGAATCTCTGGGACTTGGATGTTGTGCTGCCGAACTAGTCGGGAGGGCTGTCCTAACACATGTCGTTCATTTGAACTCTTTCTCAAACTGTCCTGAAGTTCTCCTCTCAGAGCATCTGATGATAGCACAGGCTGGTGAGGGTGAGATGTGTTCTGAGGAGGGTGGCCTTCCTCTGAGGAAATTCCTATCACTTTCAGAGGCCCAGGCTTCACTGTTCTATTCAGCTCCTGGAAGGAAACTGGGGAACCTCTTTCAAAAGACTCAAGCTTGTCAAATGAATTGGGTCTGCTCAGTGAGTTCGTATGCTGAATGACTGAGATGCCAGTTCCATGCCTCTTCAACTCTGTCTTGTCCTGGGTAGCTGAACTTAGGTGTTGCTCCGTGATGGTGGACGGCTTTGGATCCATGATCTGGTCGGGGCCTCTGGCGACCAGTTGGATTTGGGGAGTTTGTAACTGTATGTTTCTGTGCTGCTGGTCACTTGTTATTGCAATACTATGCTTAGACAGAGTGGAAGCGGGGCCCAGAGAATTCTGAAACTGAAGGCCTTCAGAGCTTTTGGGAGAAGCGCCCCTTTCATTTTGCTGAAGTTCATCGTCATCTCCAACACTTTTCATCTTCCTCCTTTTTCTAATCTGGGGTGTCTGTTCCCACACCCCTGTGGAACCAGCAACTCTGTAGTGCAGAATCTGAGGCTGGGTACTATTAGGCACGGGGCTGTGTTCAGGTTCTCTCACAGCCACCTTTGTTTTTGGCCCGTGCAACTCTGAACAGTAAAATTTCTTATGGTTTTCAAAATTCTCCAGTTTTCTATACCTGTTTCTACAGGTTTCACACTCAAACATTGTCCCACGCCCTTGATGCGACTTCTTTTTCTCTAAATGTGAGCCTGGGGCTGACGACTTGCTCCTGGCTGATACAGCGTCACTAGGGGCCCCACAGCCTTGATAGCTCTCATCCAAGGACTGTCCAGGACCAAGAAGGTGATTTTCATTTGCGGAAGAGTCTTCGACTGCTGACTGTCTGACGAGGGTCCGGGGATGCGCGCTGGGGGGCACAGAAGTGTTAGGTCCCGACATGAAGACATCATCGTAGAGCGTGCCAATTTTGTCATCAAATGACTGACTTCCTCTCAGTGGGTGAGGGGGAGGTATTATGCTGGCAGGTACTGCTGAATAACCTGTGGTGGGCATAGAATTACTTCTCGTAATGGGCAAACAGTCAAGGGAAGGTACGGACAGAAGAAACACTTGCTTTGATTTCTCAGTCGGGGTGAAAGGGGACTTCGGTACATCAGAGCCTGAGCTTGTTCTCCGTCCCACTGGTTTCAAATCAAACTGAAAAGAATCTTTAAAAATATATGACTTGGGGGAATCGATACTTCCTCGTCGTGAAAGAGAGGTTCTCCGTGGCTTAACACTATCCAGCTGCTTATCATCTACCAAAGCTTCGTTGTCGGAGATAAGCTTTGATATCCGTTCTTCCAGTGTTTTTGTTGCCAAGGGTGGGCGCATCTGACCTGGCAGAAGCAAAGCTTTCTCACTTGTTGACAGAGTCGAAGGTGCTGGTGTACTGAGGCGAGGTACAGAGGGCCCATTATTCTTATTTGAGTCTTGTTCCACGGTGGGTAACGCTCTGGCAAAGGGAGTCGGTGGGCTCGCTGTCTGGTCGGCACTTTCAGAACGTGAAAAGTAACCAGAATCTGTACTTCCTAAACTCCGAGGACTCAGAAGTTTTCCTTGTTGCTCTTGGGAGCAGTCGGTAGCCTGCTGTCTTTGTAGTTGGGCATGTACCGTTCCTACATGTGGTTCTTGTTTTCCTTCTGGCTGACTCAGGTCCCCCTTCTGACAGGACTTTTCATCAGTCTCCAGGGAGGAGGCCCAGGCTGAATGGGACAGGACACTGGTTCCCTGAAGGTCCTTCTGCTTCTGTGCACTAGACAGTTCAGGCTTGGGATCCGTAACCTTTGGGCTATCAACCCTTAACGGGGACAGGCTGACAGGGTGAACCACAACTTTTGGTAACTCTGTCACAGCTTGGGATTCGGAAGCTTTGTCCTGTAGTGAAAAGTCACCCACCACATGGTCTGGATTGCTGGGAACAGAACCTGATTTCGGTAAAGCTTCAGAGTTTGACATCATTTTCATTATTTGCACAGGCTGCAGGTCCATGGAGGCCGGGTCGTTGTGTCTTTCGTCAGCGGCCCCCTCCTCATCGCTCTCCCCGCTATCTTCTATGTCTGAATGGATACTAAGTGCTTTGGGGGACTCCTGTGACAAGAACAAACCACCAGCATCCGGTTGTAAGACAAGACCCAGTTTGATAGTATGTGCATGGGATTTTTTGTGCTTGTACAGATTGCTTTTAGTCTTAAATGAAAATCCACAGGTGACACAGGGATAGGGTCGCTCCCCAGTATGGGAGCGGATGTGCTTTAAAAGCACGCTAGGCTTTGCACACGCCCTATTGCAATACTCACAAATATATTTTCCTTGTTTTTTGGGCTTCTGATCTTTCAGAAGAAGATTGCACATTTGCTCCACGCTGTGGTTAACCACAGAGGCGACAGGAGTTGAACTGTAAATTGGCGGGGGCGCTGACTGTGTAGAATGGGCTGGACTGACTGACATCGGGGAAGCAGAATCCACTTGCTGGTTTTGAGGAGTAACCTGAGTTCTACTGGAGGGTGAAGTCAGACCCACAGATGACGTCACTGCTATATGATAAGCTTGTTCAAGTTTGGCGTTGTCTTGATTTTGCAGGTTCACCAAGGACCTCGGGAAACCTGAACACGCTGGAAGCGATGGATTTTGTTGGCTAGGTTTGGAAACAAAGTGTTCTTGTTGATTATGTGAATGAGAAACTGACTGAACTACAACCTGCTCATTCTTCTGAGCAGCAGACACATGCACGGTGTATGAGGTACGAGGAGAAGGCTGTGGTTCAGAAACAAATTCTTGCGGAGTCTGATCTGGGGCCTCCACTGAGCTGCTGTTTAACTGAGAAGGGGGTCGTACAGTTTTATTTGGTCTCAGTTTTTCTATCTTAACTGCGCAAGACGAGCCCTTTTGCGACAAGGTGCTCAGTTCTGGCTCCATTGCTTTCAGTAAGACATCAAACGCGGTGTTTGTATAAGAGGAAGAAGTAGGACTACGAGTGGAGGAGATACATTCACTATGGTCAGTCCTGGTTTTACTTGACAAAGAACCAGAGTCACATTTTGTGTCCAGGAAGTCTAACTTGGCAGGGTCGGAGCCTTCCGATCCCCATCTCCGCAGCTCAGACGCGTGCTGCAGGAACAAGGGCTTCTTTGGGGAGACAGAGTCTTCGGAGTTAGGGGCTTCGGCCACTACCCCAGGGGTTTCTCCATTTTGTTTGGTAAACTGCTTCCCATTTTTTATGGGACTAGGATTCTGTTTCTTGTGAGACTCTGAAGCACTCTGGAGGACAGCAAAAGAGGACTCTTCTGTATTCTGTTTATGTTTTGCCTGAAGAGGATTCCTCAGTGGGGATTTTGGTATTTTTTTCAGGTGATTCTCAGCTACAATCTTTTTCCGTTTCACACCTTTAAGTGACTCTGAAGTTGCTTTAATGCCAGCCTCTAAGATTTCTGTTTAAAAAAATAAATAAAGATATCAATCGGTAAAATGGTATATATACCAACTATAGACATATTTTTAAAAATTAAGATTACAATCACAAGACTGTTATGACAACTGAAGAAGGTAGTCCAAGGAGAGCTTACTTTGGATAAAACTGCATCTGAACAGTTTGGCAATTTTAAGAATTTGGCAATCAAAATCTATTGAAACATTCATGCCAAAACCTTAGTGTACATTTCCAGAATGTTGTGTTCCTCTCTTGATCACCTCTGTCACCAAGGTCCTAGAACCAGATCTTTCAACAACAAAATTACCCTTCTCCTTCACCTGACAGCGGAGGACTCTGTCTACACAATGGTCTGAGAGACCCGCCACACAAAGAAGAAAATCCAGTGTTTTAATGTTGGGTATTTGACTGTCTTCTCACATTTAATATCTTTTAAGGCAAACTTCTCAGCAAGTTTTTAGGAGTACTGTTCTAAAACATGCAATATTGATATTCTTGTGAGAAAAAAGTCTACTATACAGTGATTTTTAGAGCAAGCATACCTCAGATGATCATGAGCTATTATTAGCTGGTAGAAGCATGAAGAATTGCTAACATGGAATTTTATCAATGAACAAAAACTTTATGAAAGTAAAAAAAATCTACTTATTTATGGTTCTTCACCAATATAATTTAAAAGTTATAATGTTGTAATGGCCCTTAGTTTAAAAAGAAAATCACCATTTTTAACTGAGCAAAATATTCAATGGCTTTGTTTCTTTGTCATTAATGACAGGAAGGTAGATAGAGCTGACTGCAGGAGAGAATGGATGAAACCACCACCATTTCTGGTTGTGCCGGAAGTAAATCGGTATTTAAATGGCACTGACCACCCACAATCTCTGTCAACTATCACATTTTTTAACAGTGATTACTTGCCATAATTTCATTTGTTTCCATTTACTGGATCCTTGGGCACACACACAAAAACTATTCAGGCTCATATTATTTATTTATACAAAAGTCAAATACTCTAATTCCTCATTATTTTCAAATAGTTGTTGCAATGTATGTATTTGAAATTCACATTAGACCAAAATGCCTACACCATAATAACCACTTTATATTAACTGAAGATAAAAATTTACATAGCATAAAAAATATCTTAGTCATCTTGTGATTATAAGTTTATATGCTGTCATAGATTAATGAATGAAAAAAATACATTACAAATACGCCAAAGATATATTTACCCACCATAATCAGAAGAGCAAAAAACAAGGTAGGGGATGCCTTGTGACTAAAATATTTGAACTAAGAAAAATAGGGAAAAAAAGTATCAGGCTTGTTGATAAGAAATGATGTTGAGCAAATCGTTTTTATATTTCAATCCACTCATTTATAAAATGTTTCCCACTGGTTTTCGCTTTTCAAGACGAATGTAATGAAGCTCATGGCACACTCGGTGCCTTTTATTAACCACACCAAGCAAACAGGTGGAAATGAAAAATCATGCTCGTCATCTGGGTGAGCAGTTTCCTTAGTTGTCTCCAGAAAGCGTGAAGGTGGGTTGTAAGAGAGGTGAAAGCTACCAGGTTGTCAAAACATGTATAAAAACAGAGAAGAGAAACTGCTGGCGCAGCAGTTCTAAACTGTCAGAACATTCAGAAACACAAGAGCTTTCTTAAAAATCTGCCCATGCCAAACCCCAACCAAGACCTATGCAACCAGAGGCTTGGTTGGTAGACGGGTTTATTTTGTTACATTGAACAGAGTTTTTGGAATAAGCTTTTATTTTTAGATAAAGTTATTTGTTTAAAAAAAAATTCAACAATGTCTGACACTCCAAAGGAAAATGCAAAAATTCAACGCACAGGCACAACACCCAGAAATACCACACCAAGTTTTAAAGGGATTCTATACACCCTCCTATGTGTGTCTTAAACAGAAAGAGTAAAATTTAACTTTGTACTTAAAATGAAGCTGAAGTGAAAATAAAGGAAAAACTCCACTTAAACCCATATTTCTTTATAGAGACACTACATTCCCAAAACATTCCTCTGAAGTTAAGCTTTTGAAAAAACATATTTTAAACAGATTTTCTGAACTATAAGTTTCAATTTTAAATGAAGACCAACTATCTTTTGTCAAAGTGTATAACACTTTCATTCTATTTGCATAGTTGTTTACTCTTGGTTTCTCTAGCTGAATTCTAACACTTACTTGGTGCTAAATACATCAATTCTTTCTTTCAAGACTCTGCATTCTCCTTTGCTTTCTGGCAATGATGCTAAAGTGGAGAAGCCTGGAGCCAGCCTGACTGATGGCCTCCCCTCCTTGGGGTGACTTGCCTTTCTTCTGGCTCAATGTCTGCAAAATTCTTTATTTCTGAAGTCTGATAAATAACTAGGTGTCAGCTCGGGGTCTGTCACTATACAACCTTTCTTTCCCCCCTAGAACACAATGACCTTTTCTGTAAGGAGATACATTTCATTTCAGAAAAATTTTCTTTTATTGTATCTTCAAATAGATCTTTTCTGGCCAAATTTTTTTCTTTGGGGGTAGGTTCCTTTACATTACAGACACCAATTATCTTTATGTTGGACCACCCTTATGATGATTTAAATTGCTTCCATTTTCTTTTGCTTTCTAATTATCTAAAGCTTTTCCCTATGTCAGTAACTCAATTTTCAGGTCATTAAGTTCCTTACTGTTTCAAATTTATTAGTTTTGGGTGAATGTTGTTTTGTTCTCATCTTGTTCCCTTAGTTCCGTATTTCCCATTTCATCTTTGTCTCATATTATGTTTGAGCTGTTGATTTAATAAATTTATGATCTTATTAAGTTCAATGAAAACACTTCTGTTTCCGAGGTAATAGTTTCTCTGAGGCTGAGTGGTCTTTTTGTGTTCTACTTTTCTATTGCCTGAGATCATGGGGTAGGAAGGGGGTGGTGTTCAGGGGAGAGTACGTTCCTAACAGTACTTTTCTGAGTTATGGTCACTCTTCTAAGATTTTGTCAGGTCTCCTTTAACAGGGTTTACTCTCCTTGTTCAAGGAATGAAGCCCATTCTATTGAGGGTGGGGATGACTCTACATGTTGGATCAGTCTCTAAATCGAAGGACTTTGTTGTTGTTGTCGTGACGGGAGAGGACAGTGGAGGGGATCAGAGAGAATGTCAAGAGAAGGAGGGTACCAGGCAAACCTGAGCTGAACACACATATTGTTCTAGAGCTGGAGCTGAAAATGTTGTGTGTCTCACTACTGACTGTCACCCTCCACCTCTTGGTTCTCAAGATTTGGGGCAGGAGTGCACAGAGTGGACCGCTAAGCCATCTGGCTAGGAATTACAGAGAGAAGCCTCCTCGTGGGAACCAACGCCTGGGGCAGAATGAAGCGGCAGACCCTTGGGTCTTCAAGAATGAGGCACTCAGGGTAGTTTTTGAATTGTGATTAATCTGAAATGTACCATTAGAGAGTGACAAGAGTTATCTTCTCCTGCCTCCTGATCTACAGCAGAGAGCACCATCATCAAATACTGTCACTGTGGCTACAACATCTGGTATACAGTTACTGTGGGCCACTGAGATCTGGTATACAGTTACTGTGGGCCACTGAGTTAAGAGGATGCACAGACCAGAATGCCTCAAGGCAGAAGTATAGTCGGGGCAGAGAGTGAGAAGGGAGTGGCTGTTACCATCAACACATGTGCTTTTCAATAATTTTAAAGGCAATTTGTTATTATGGTAGACTAAACTGAAAATTAATTAGAGGATGCGAGAGAAAGGCAGACAATGGGATAAGTGGTGGAAGGCAGGGGAAGGGCACTGCCTTGACGATATGCCCACTCTGCATGGGCCCGTGCACAGGCCCACCTTCTGCTCCAAGTATGGAGCCTGCTTCACAGTTGCTACTACTGTATGGTTCCTGGGCTGCTGGTGTTTTACTAACACGGGGCTTGGAAATGCTCAGTGCACACAGCCTTGTTTGCGTGAAACACAACCCTCTTTCCTTACACAGTGATAACACATAGTCAGAACGGGAAAGGGTGGGAAAGACTCAAGAATGGATCAACCAACTGCTGCGGCTCGTGTCCTGGTCAGTGTGCTCCTGGAAATGGCTGACAATCAGGCAAAAGCTTGGAGGCATTCCCAGGTCGGACACCCAAACAGGAATTCATGAACCCAGACAAACCATGCCTAGGAGAGGGACAGAAACTGGTAGCGCTGCTACTGTTGGAAGCTTTGATCTGATGGGCTTCACTAAAGAGCCAGTTCTCCGTCAGGCAGGTGGGTAGAACAGCTTGGCCAGATCACAAAGGCCACTTGGCTGGGGACAGGTGAATGGTTAGAGGAATAGTTCCCAAGTCCTCCGTAGCTAAGGCACCAGCACTTCGTTTCCCAAGGCACAAGCATGATAATCATTAGGGTTCCGATAGTTTTTGAAGACCACCACCAAGGAGTATAGAACAGCACCATCAGCTGGTTTCCAGGTTCCTTCTGGAGAATAACAGAATGAAAACAAACACATCTCCTGGCTCCAGAGAGCATCTGAGTTGTCAGTTAAATATGGCAAAAATCCTCCCAAGGCTGATGGTAGGTACTGGGAACCACAACCTTATAGAGTGTTTAAAATCCTGCCTTGGTTGAAGGTGAATCTCTTTTGCAGATTTACTCAGAGACACATCAGTGTGAGAAACTTTAAGGTCTCTGGGGTCTTGGGGACACAAGGACTACTTCTTCTGTAAGAACAGAGAGCCTGTTGTATTAGTGAGTAATGAGCCTGGGGACACAGAGACCATGTGGAAGGCCTTTCAGGAGTTCACGCAAGGGTTAATAATGCTACCTTGAACTTGGATAGTGATGATAGCCTCTCAGCTGATCCAAAGCAAGAAAGCCTAAGGAAGCTTTGCCAAAGATTCTGCTGACTTTCCCATCTTTATCTAGGGGGCCTGAGCTAGTTTGGGGCTGGGGGGGGAAGCAATTCATTTTCCATCTCACCAAATCTCAAACTCAATATACATGTGTAGAATTATAAAGTGTAGCTGCAAATCCAGGACTAGAAATTTTCAACAGAGAAATGGTTAGGCTAATTACAGCAGAGGCACTTAACATAACATTACACATCCATTTAAAATAATTACAAAGATTACATAGCAATACGAAAATTATGATCTATTAAATATAGATGCATATTCTTTTCTTTCCCTAGAGAGAAGTCTGGGCTAGAGGCACAGATCTGGGAGTACACAGTGAGAGCTGTTTTTGTAAAAGGACATAAATGATAAGCCAGAGAGCATATATGGTAGATAGAGAAGTCTGACTCAGCACCTTGGGTAATCCCAATCTATGAAGGGTGAAGTAGAAATGAAAAGAAACAAGGGGTAATAAGAGAGATAAAACAAAACACGAGACAGCGAAGGGCCCAGGAAGTCAGGGTTTAGAGACTTTGAAGAAGGAAGACGTGGCCAATAGTGTATTTTTAAATCTTCCATTCGGGGAAGAATAAATGAGAGGGTGCTGGGTTTGGTGGTCACCAGGATTAGGAGGACATTGTTATGGTGAAAAACCATTTCATAGAAGGGTAAGGAGGGAGGGAGGGAGGACACGGTGAAGTAATAAGGGCCTGCAAACACAGAACACGGTCTGAGAAGTGGCTGTGAAGGAAAGGAGAGAGGCCGGGCGCCAGGATCAGCAGAAGAGGACATGGGAAGGTTCCTTTGGGATAAGGAGGAGCTGAGTGTGGTTAGAAACAGGAAGAAAAAGTCAGCACGGAGAGACTGAAAATGTGAGACAGATAACAAATAAATTAATGTGAGATAAACAACTATACTAGAGGCTCCCAAGCCCATCTTGTGTCATTGGGCTTTGCTTTACTGCACTTCGCAGATAAGTTTAAAAACAACAACAACAACAACAACAAATTGAAGGTTTATGGCAACCGCATCAAGGAAGTCGATTGGTGCCATTTTTCCCACAGCATTTTCCACTTCATGTTTCTGTGTCCCATTTCAGTCAATCCTGCTGTATTTCAAACTGTTTTGTTATTATGGCATCTGTTACGGCAGAGCTGTGATCAGTGACTATCGCTCATGGGAAGCACAGAAGACGGCTAGCATTTCTCAGCAATAAAGTATTTTTTAAGTGTATCTTAAACTATTTTTTTTTTGGCATAATGCTACTGCACACTTACTAAACTACAGTGGAGTGTAAACATCTTTTTTTTTTTGTAATAATGAAACTGGAAGTTTATTAGCTGGAAACATTAAGTGTGAGAGAATACTTAAATTTCATCAAACTCATTCACATTTAATGCAGGTTATTTTATTTTTTTTTTAACTTGTAATGAGTTTATTATTGTTATTTTAAAAAATGAACAATGTATTATTTGTTTCAGGGTTACAGGTCTGTGATTCATAAGTCTCATATAATACACAGTGGTCACCACAACACATATGCTCCCCAGTGTCCATCACCCAGCCACCCCTTTCCTCCAGCAACCCTCAGTTTCTATCCTGAGATTAAGAGTCTCTTATGCTTTGTCTCCCTCTCTGGCTTCATCTTGTTTCACTATGATCCTCTGCCTTGGAAAATAGTATGGAGATTCCTCAAAAAGTTAAAAGTAGAGCTATCCTAGAACCCAGCAATGAAACTACTAGGTATTTACCCAAAGATACAAATGTAGTAATCCAAGGGACACCTGCACCCCAATGTTTATAGTAGCAATATCTACTACACCCAAACTATGGAAAAAGTCCAGATGTCCACCGACTGATGAATGGATAAAGAAGATGAGGTATATATGCATACAATGGAAAATGATGTAGCCATCAAAAAAATATGAAATCTTGTCATATGCAACAACATGGATGGAATTAGAAGGTATTATGCTAAGTGAAAAAAGTCAATATATAGACTTTAATAAACTTCACTTTTATATGCATTGGAAAACCAAAACATTCACTTGACTCACTTTACTGAGATACTCACTTTATTGCGGTGGTCTGGACTCGAACCTGAACCACCTCTGAACTGTGTAGATGTGGGAATAATGACTTTTACTGAGCAAGCAAGAGGAGGCCTCCTTCAATTCATCTCCAGGTTCTTCCCCTTCCTCATGTAATTCAAACATGTAACGTGGCTGAAGAGATAGTATGGCCATCTGGCTCTGGCTACCTTTTCGATCTCCCTTCATAACAGTTCCCCTCTACTCACTATGTTTCAGCCACACCGGTGAACTTCCTGATCTTCCACCATGCCCATCTCCTTTCTGTCCCTGGAAATTTGTACCTGCCAGCTCCCAAAAAGCCCTCCCTACTCTCAACTCTTTTAAGCAACTGGATCATTTTCAACCTTTAGTGCCTAACACCAGTATTACCTCTAGCCTGTTCCTGTCCACCCTATCTAGAGTAGTTACTCCCGACTGCACACCCACCCTATTCATTTCCTTCCTAATCTAAATCACAATCTAAAGTGCCCTATTTATTTATTTACATGTGGCTTTTGTTCCCCTTTTGATCAGAATACAAATCTGTAAGACTCTGTATTACCCATCTCTATGTATCTGGCCCTTAGATTATCAAAGAAATATTTGCTAATGAAAAAATTCTTCAAGTAAGAAGAAATAAGGGGTGGATTTAATATCAGGTGACCTACTGATATAATTCATCACGTCAGGAAGGGTAACTTAGAAATTCACATGACCATTTTGAATAAGGGTGAATGATATTTAATAAAATTCAACATCCATTCCTTATTTTAAAAAATAAAGCTAGATGAGTCTGCTTCAAGATGCAGACACTTGAAAAGAATGTTGTTCCCAGAATAATAACATAAAAAAGCTAAAGATATCACAAAAATCATAACTTCTCTTAAGCCCACCAGAAAGTTGAAGTCACCGAGAACCAAAGCCTAAACTCCATGCAGAGATGAATGAAATGGCTCACCTGGGGCCAAGAAGGGAAGGGCATGTGGAGGGAGACATGAAAGTTATTCCAACAAGCAAGAAAATATCATCTAAAACTATAACAAACTGTTAAGAGCTGAGCATGGGCTGGATTAGCCTGGTCTCAGACCCAGGGGAATCCACACTCACTCCCAGGCTCTTTCCCATGAGCTCCCCAGCAGGTACTCACACAGCGGGCAGGGTGGGAGACCAGAGACAGCAGGTCTCCGTGGGAGGCACAAAGGAAGAGCTACAGCTGTGGAAAATGCACAGAGCCCAAGGCCCTGAGAGCTTCTCTAATGTGGAGTAAAAACCTTAAACTTCAAGCTGCTGGGCAAAGAGCAGCATACCCACAGGGTCTGGGTAAAACCCACTGTGGCTTGGCCAAGGGTTGAAGAAGAAACCCTTTATCCCAGGGGAAGCAGGAAACTGTCCTGGGACCAAAATCCCATACCAATAAAAGGAGAGGTCTGCTACCATGAGAGATGGTCAGGAAGCACAGGAACTAAGACTGAGGCTGGAACAGGACAAGACAGCAATCCTCACGAACCCCCACTACCTGCCTGGCAATGAGGAAGAAGCAACAGCAGTCCACTGCTAGAGGAGGTAAAAAAGTGGAGACTCTACTCCCACAATGATAGGGGCATCTAGAGCTGAGCATGGAGCACTAAACTGAAAAAAACTTTCCAGACCCCTAACCTATAAGCACAAGGAAATAGGAGGCCATCACAAGAATAACTGGAAGCCAGGGTGGAACACGAAAGATACACACACCACCACCAAAATCTAAACCCAGCCCAACTTCTGAACAAACCACCTCCACTCCCCACCTGATCACCTGAGAGAAGAAAAACAGTGCCCATCTCAAGCCACTAAAAACCACTGACCTCAATAACTACTGTTATATACACAATATCCAAAGTTCAGTAAGACCCAGGCATTACTGACCCACTGTCAAGAGACAAAACAAACAGAAGAACCAGACTCAGGGATGATTCAGATGCCAGAACTCTCAGAGAGGGAATTAAAATAACTCTAATCAATATGTGCATTCACAAATGGGAATTTAAACACACACACAGAGAAAGCCAAACGGAAATGCTGGAAATAAAAGACAAAGTAATAGAGACCGGCAAAGCCTTTTATAGACTCATTGATAGACCTGACAAAACTAAGGAATTGGTGAACTTACAGATAGGCCAATAAAAATTAACCAAACAGAAATACAAAGAAAAATAGCACAGAAACAAAACAGGACAAAACAAGAACAGTGCATTCAAGGCCCATAGGACAATCTCAAATGATCTAACATATAAATGAAATCACAAAAGGAGAAGAAAAAATACCACAGAAGAAGTGAAGAAATAATAGCAAGTATTTTCCAAAAATAAACACACCATAGATTCGAGAAACTTAGACAACCCCAACTGATGAGTAAGAATAAAGAAAGATGAGAAGAAAAACCAAGAAAGAAAAGAAAAGGAAAGAAGGAAAAAAAAGTCACCTAGACAAATCATATTCAGTGTGCTGAAAATCAAAGATCAAAATCTTGAAGGTACCCAGAAGTTAGAAAAATGTATTACACATAGAGAATCAAAGATAAAAATTAAAGCAGACTTCTCAACAGAAACTGTGTGGTGACATTTTCACACTACTGAAAGAAAACAATAAATGGCCAACCCAGAATTCTCCATCAAAAGATAACAGTTTTCAAAAATGAAGGCAAAACAAAGACTTTTACAGAAAAACAAAAGCTGAGAGCATTCATTGCCAGCTGGCCTGTACTGAAATGTTAAAACCTTAATTTGGATCTACATATATAAAGAGGTCTGAAACTGGTAACAATAAAAGAACATTTGTAAAAGAATTTTTAAAAATTCCATCACTAATTGGGAGGGAGACAAACCATAAGTGACTCTTAATCTCACAAAACAAACTGAGGGTTGCTGGGGGGAGGGGGGTTGGGGGGGGATTATGGACATTGGGGAGGGTATGTGCTATGGTGAGTGCTGTGAAGTGTGTAAACCTGGCGATTCACAGACCTGTACCCCTGGGGATAAAAATATATTATATGTTTATAAAAAATAAAATTAAAAAAAAATTAAAAAAAAAATTCCATCACTTTAAAATATCGCACAGTGTGACCCTGCATTTTCCAATATGGTAGTGTGTTAGGCAAAATAATAGCTCAGCAAAATGTCCACACCCCAATCCCGGGAACTGGAGACTATGTGTCCTTACATATGCAAAGGGGACTTTGTAGAGGTGATACGACTATGGACATAAAAATGGGGAGACTATCCCGGATGATCACAGGACCTCTTCAAACTTAATTGATTGACAGAAGAATATGAGGGGGGTGGGGGAGATAGAGGGGTCTCACGTGTGACAAACCTGATTGGCTACTGCTGCCTTTGGAGACGGAAGAAGGGAGCCAGGATCCAAGGAACACAGGTGGACATTAGAAGCTGGGAAAGCCAGCAAGGACAGGAGGAATTCAGGCCTACAAACACAGGAGTTTAATTCTGCCAAAATCTTAAAGAGCAAAAGACAGATTCTCCCCTACAGACTACAAAAAGAAACAAAGCCCTTAACACCTTGATTATAGCCCAGTGAGAGCATGTTTGATTTCTGCCCTACAAAACTATAAGTATTTTTTAAACTGCTACGTTCACAGTAATTTGTCATAGTTGTAGGTAGCCACTGGGCACATGTGACTTTAAACTTAAAAACAGTCGGCTGCTCAAAAAGGTTAAAAGGACATACAAAGTATGTTCTCGACCCACAATAAAACTAAAGAGAAATAAATAGTAGAAAGATATCTGGAAAACCCCCAACTATTTGGAAATTAAACAACATATTTCTAAACAGCCTAGGGGTCAGAAGGGAAGTCACAGAGAAATCAGAAAAATCAAAACAAAACTTTAGAGAAGTAGGAAAACACAACAAAGAATATTTACCATATCCACAATACACAATATTCAAAATCAAACACTAGAGAACTCTCTTTTGAACCACGGGACAATGAAGGGATTTTTGCCATAATCACTAAGATTTTTAATCAGTTCTTTAGGTGTCCAAGCTAACGCAACAGCAATAAAAATAAGTGAGATATAAATAATGGTAAGGAAGAAAGTAGACTTATTTGCTGATAATATAATGGTTTCCTAGAGAACCTATCAGAAATATACTATAAAAAGAGCTCAGGAAGGTAGACGTCTACCAAAAACATAAAAATATCAGTCTTATCACTTGTACCAAAAATAACTAGTTAGAAAATATAATGGCAAGAATATTCTATTAGAAACAGCAACAAAAATGAAAAGATGCCTAAAAATAAATTTGGCACAAAATATTCAAAACATACAAAAAAAAATGATTTTTGATATGATTTAAAAAAAGACTTGCAAAACAAAGAAACACACCGTGCTCCTGGAAAGAATATTTTGTAGATTACCAATTCAGTTCTTTTCAAATTTCTAAACTTTATACAATACAATTTCACACAATTAAAAAAAAATTTTTTTTTTAAATGTGACATGACTCTAATCTTCGCTTGGGAGGATATTCTAAATTAGGTAATAAAATTATAAAAAAGAATGATATAAGGATACCAACACAGAGAGGCATTAAATTATTAAACAGTATTTTCTCAAAATCAGATTAATGGTTAAACTGAAAACCCACAGAAAGATCCCATCGTATATGCGTCTTTAGTATACAAAAAAGAGGCATATTTCAAAATCTTGGGGAAAGGATGATATAGTTTTTCAATATGCAGGTTTCACACATGGAACCAAAAAAAAAAAAAAAGACAGTAGATTCTGAGCAAACACTGCATTCCACACAAAGTCCATTAATTCAATGTAAGAAATAAAACCAGAGAAAGACGTGAATTGTGGAAAGACTCTGAGTATATACGAGAGACTCTGGGGTGCCTGTGTGGCTCCGTTGGCTGAGCTTCGTGCTCTTGATTTCAGCTCAGATCATGATCTCAGGGTCGTGGGGTCGAGCCCACTGTCCAGCTCCACACTTAGCATGGAGCCTGCTTGTTTCTCTCCCTCCTTCTGATTGTAGGCTATCTCTCTCTCAAATAAACAAACATCTTAAAAAACAGAAAAATCTCTTTTACATAGAAAAAAGCAAATGACAAAAAGAAAAATATTGCAACATATAAGGCAGATATCGGGTTGATATTCTAAATGTATTACCTTTTATGGTAATAGATAATTAAGTAATTAAGTAATTCAAATGATGGTCCTCTGAGGATAACAGAACAGCTTAAACGAATTAAAATATTATCAATTTAAAGGCACCAAAACAGTAGGAAGGTAGTGAGAAGTTAGTAGGCCAAGAGCTAGGGGAGGGTAAAGTCCAAAAAGGTGAACTCAGCATTTGGGCTCCTTTTGCTCAGGGAAGATTTGTCCAGATGGAGCAGCTCGAAGGCCAAGCAGTTCTTCTGACAATCTAAAAGAGCTAAGGGTATAAATGACAGAATCCAGGGAATGTCATCCATGAGTCCCTGTGAAAATCTACATGTTCCCAGTTGAGAGCCTGAAGGGCTTTATTCTAGAAATAAGAGAGGACTGGATGTAGACCAAGCAAGCTTCACATGAACAGCAACTTACTTCCAATGGCCCAGAAAAATCAAAGACCCCAAACAGGATTAAGTTGACATTGGATCGTTAGCTCTCCTTCGAGCCTCGCAGAAGCAAACTCTTCCCTGGAGGAAGATGTCAGCTTAAGCTCTGAACCATTTCAAAGATTTTTTAACTAGAATGCCTAACTATTCAAAGATAACCGGGCACCAAAGAAAAGAATGAAAGCACCAGTATCACAAAAGATCGACGAGGGTCCAAAATACTGGAACTGATAACACAAAGACTTCAAAATCAATGTACTAATGCTATTAATATTGAAAGCATATTGAACATTGTAGAGGAAAACGGGAAAGTAAAGAAGAGAGCATGTCTGAGGAGCCAAATATAAATGACAGAATTGGAAAGTACACTCAAATTTAGAACTCCCTGGGTGTCTGAGTTCAGATTACGACAGGGGACTGAGAGGAGTCAAGAGAAACAACAGGGCATAGAGTAGCGGAGAAAAAGGTGGCAAAATGGAGATGTTCCAGAACAAAGGACAAGTCGAAAAGACTGGAACTGGAATCTCGGAACGGGAGGACATAAATAACTGGGCATCCCCCAGACCCAGGACTCTACAAATTCAAGAGTGCCTCGGAGCACCAACAAGATAAATACAGAGAAATCACACCTATTCGCCCCTCTGTGAAACTGCGAGGCAGAGCCGAGGCCCCCAAATCTAAAAGTTTCAGGAAAATACATTAAAATGAAGATGGATCACCTCCCAAGGAACAGTAATTAGACTCACAAGTGACGATCTCGATGGCAGCAATGTGCGCAGGGAGGTGAACTGCCAAGCTAGAAGACTCTAGTTTTATACTCAACAGAAATTTTTTTTTTCTTCCCCCACGAATGAAAACGAAGGAGACATTTTCTAATAAATGATACTTGAAGTAATTTGTCACAACAGACCTGCATTAATAGAAAACTAAAGACTACGCTTGAAGTAAAATAAAATTATCCTAAATGGGAAACCGGAGATGTAAGACAAAGTGAAGAGGGAAAAGCGTGATTAACATGCGGCTAAAACAAAATGAGCAGCAACTCTCTGGAAAGTAATAAAGCATATGGAATGTCACGAGAGTGACAGCACGTGAGTCCAAGCAGGGAACGTGGACAAGCCCCTGAGGGGAAGAACAAGCCCCACAATGGAACGTTCGAGAATCCGGCGTCAACGTGCCCACAACAACAGGTTCTGAGAGTGCCACTGAGCCTCATCAGGCCCACCTCAAGCAGAAGATCGGGGCAGTTGTTGGAGCATTCAGTGAAATGTGAGTGGAGTTTTACCAACCAGACTGGGTTCAAAAGCCTTGTTAATATTCCTAATGGAAGAACGCATGGGAAAGCAATCGGAAGCCAGAAGCATTCCTGAACAAGAACCTCAGCTCTGACAAGAAAAGCAAAACTAGAAGCTAAGTGGAATTTAGGCTCCCTCCCATCCCAAGTCTGAGACCACACATCATCGGGCTAAAGGTTCAAACAATGCAAGATACAACATCACTAAACTTTTATAATATAACAGAGAGACAACAACGTACATTAAAAACTGTTCAAAAGACACAGAAATAGAATTGCGGAGGAGGGTTGAAATTCACCAGCAGGCTATGACTTAACAAACAGTCAGGAAAGAGAAACACACGGGTTTTAACACACAAAGAAAATAAAACACAGACCTACTAACTTATAAATCTTCATTAACAGAAAATCTCATACATAAAATTTTGAAACAAATTAAAAAACATGGGAGGGTGAAACAGGTGAAGGGGATTAAAAGGACACTTACCGTGATGAGCACTGAGTAATGCATCCAACTGTTGAATCACTATATTGTACACTGAAACTAATAGAACACAGTGTGTTTATTATATTGGAATTAAAAAAAACACTATGGGATTGGAGTATAAAGATTGCACAGGCGACCCCTACTATTTGTCACCTAAAGTTCCACATTTTTAAATTCATCATGCACAAGTATGTTCTCATAAATATGTATTAAAATACTCACCCCAAACTAGTTCAACTAACAAAATAAGAACCTATTTAAAGGTATCTGAAAATACTATAGATCAAAAGGTAGCAGATATGGGCAATATAGGTACTCAAATATTTGTGTAATTCACCACTCAAGGGCAAATGAATGCCGTAGGACCCTTTTTTTTAAAGATGAGAGATAATTTGCTATGCAGTTAATACATGATTTTGGAGAACTAATTAAGATGGTAGGAATACAGAAAAAAGAAAATAAAAACAAAAATAAAGCTAGACATGGTCAAATTTAAAAAATTATTTTTTAATTTATTTTTAAACTTTATTTATTTGACAGAGAGAAAGAGAGAGAGAGAGAGAGAGAGAGAGAAAGCAAGCATAAGCAAGGGGAGCTGCAGAGGGAGAGGAAGAAGCAGGCTCTCTGCTGAACAGGGAGCCCAATGTGGGACTTGATCCCAGGACTCTGGGATCAGGACCTGAGCCGAATGCAGACGCTTAACTGACTGAGCACCCCTAAAATAACTTTCAAAGTAGAGTAAGTAATACTTACCTTTGAAAACTTTAAACACAAAAATCAGTGTAACCAATAAGTGCTCTTAGATACTGAAAAAGGGTATGATATAAAAACAGATAAAAGCATTCAAAATTATAAGAAGAGAATATTATATTCCATCTAATTATATTTGGAAACTTGAATAATATCTAGAATGTAGCAAGTTATAAATCAAATTGATCCAAGAAGGTGAAAACTTGAACAGACCTCTAACTGACGAACGTACAAAGACAATCTTCGAGACCTGCACACATACTCCTCCCCTTCCATGCACTTAACTTCCAAGTAACCTTTCCAGACGCTTCAACATAAGGAAGGCTACCCAACACAATCAATAGAGTCCTGTCAGATCAACACAATTAATATTAGGCCAATCTCAGTGCACAGGGCGTGGCCATTTGTGTACCGGTTAAAACCACAAATCGTCCTAAAATTCTTCCTAACTCTCCTACCCCATCCACTCAGTTACAGAGGGAACCCTGGCTTTAAGTCCTGGCTCTACCAATCACCAGCTCCATGACCTTGAACACGGACTCGTGTTGTGCAGATAATGGCGCTGCACAGGGCTGCAAGGATTATTTGGGTAACGCATGGAGGAAGCACAGTGTGGTGCTCGAAACCTCGATTTTCGTTCTAATACCACCACTGCTACTGTTGATGGTGATGATGATGTTATATCATCAGCATCCTATTATTATTATATTCTATCATCAAGGATTGCAATTATATTACTAGAACAAAATGGCTCAACCAGTATTACAACATTTATTTTCCATAATACGGAGTAGCTGGAATTAACTCCAATATTTTATTTTAGCTCCAGTGGAGCCAAATTTTTAATTCACTTCTAATAAAAACATCAGAAAGACATATTTTATTTGATGTCTTGTAATAAGTTTATAAAAGAGCTAGCATTATTCTAATGTTCTACGTTATCAGAATATAAAATACTGTTAAATAGACTGAACACTATCAGAATAAAGAGTATTAAATTAACATAAAAATAAAATAATAGTTAATCTCTTTAAGAAATATGTACTTAAGAAATGACAAGGTAATAACACTGCGTGACAAGTGTACTTTTCTGCGAAAAGTTTCAGCTGCTAAAATGCTTTGACTGTCTTATTCAAAAGGAGACGAGATAGCTGTTCCAAATACATTTCTCTGTGTAATCCCTTTCTTGCGTAATTATTAAGGAGATGATTTTGAGTAACTTTTTGTTTTTTTGGAGGAAGTGTAAGCCTTAAAAATTTGTTACAGCAAGCTCTATTTCTGTTTCAGAGAAAGCATTCCCAGGTCTGTACCTTTGTTAGCTTCCTCATGGACAGATAATCTAATGTAGAATCCTTTTATCAATTTTATGGCAGTGTTCATAGTGTATTTGTTTGAAAGTCTCTGAATCATCTGTACATTAAAGTTTTGCTTTGCCGCCTGCCATTTCTCCTCTGGGGGATTATGTAGGATCAGAAGAACTTTTTCAGGTGCGCATACTTTTTCTGTTACTGATCTCTAACTTCACTGGCTCTGGTTAGCTTGAAGACAGACTTGGTATTATTTCAGTCCACTTAAATTGACTGATCAACTGTTCCATGGCCTTGGTTTGGCCTATCTTGGAAAATCTTATATGCACACTGGAGAACATGTGTGTTACACTCCTGTTCGGTGGAATATTCTATAGATGTCTATTAGGTATAGCGAGTTTATTGGGCTGTTCAAGTCGTCTATTGACTTGCTGACCTTCTGCCAAGAGTTTTGTGAGCTACACAACCATTGGTAGCTTGAAATCAGCCATGCGAGGCATATTTTCACCACACTGCAAACACTGTCAATTGTTCCCTCCTTTCCCCCAGGGACCAGCGCATGACTGACCCTAAGTTTAAAAAAAGAAGAAAGAAAACAAGTTTAAATTGAGGCTAATCTTATTACTGAGACAAGAAAACATGAAATCTATTTGATAAACATTTCTACCACAAAGGCTCTTGGGGTTGTAGTGCTGAACGTTCGGAAGCCTGAAATGCTCAACGTTTCATTCGGAATATCTAACCTCCCACCAGGTTAAGTAACATGTAATTATATTATCAAAGTATACCAAGAATGGTTTTAGGGGCGCCTGGGTGGCTCAGTGGGTTAAAGCTTCTGCCTTCGGCTCAGGTCATGATCCCAGAGTCCTGGGATCGGGGCCCGCATCGGGCTCTCTGCTGGGCGGGGAGCCTGCTTCCCTTCCTCTCTCTCTGCCTGCCTCTCTGCCTACTTGTGATCTCTGTCAAAAAAATAAATAAAATCTTAAAAAAAAAAAAAAAAAGAATGGCTTTAATCACAGCATTTAGATAAAATCATGAGAAAGGATTCATCTGCAGTAGCTGACCAGTAGCTGATCACTGCAGTAGCTGACCAGTCTCTATTAAAGGCTAGAGGAAAGCTTTTATTTTTGGTAGGGAGAGAGATATAAATAAGTTCTGTATATCACTGCAGAGAGATACAATTAAACTATACAGGTAATTTAATATAATAAAAAATTTACTTCAGAGATGCCAGCTAGGTTATAGCAGGAGAAATAAAAAAATATCTATGTAGCCACACTTAAAAAAAGAGAAGAAATTAATGGTACGTGTCATCTGAAAGTCCTGCCTGTAATGTGAAGGAAGCCATTCTTCTCTCCCTCATCCACCTACCCACCCACCCTCATTTATTCAGTAAATTTCTGCCAAATGCCTACTGTATGCACTAGGAACTGGAGCCAAGTGTGGGGGGTGGGGGTAGGGTGCTGGTGGGGTGGACAGTAGGCAAAAGTGAACTGGAGGCATCACAGGAGACCGACTGGTGAGGCGGGGGTGAGCAGCCGGGGGGTGAGACTTAGTGAGATGAGGTCTCTCGGGTGCCATGGTTTGGAGCACTGTCTTCATGCCAAGGGCCACAGAGAGCCATGAAGGGGTTTGTTAGGCAGTTTCTAATAGGCCTGCGGAAATCAGCACAGCCCTAGCAACACCCCCCGCCTTCCCTGCTCCTGTGCAGGGTGCGTGCTGCGCTCCCCATACGACCTGTTCTGAGTCTGCTGCAACCTGCTTCCCCACTTCAGCATCCGCCTCTGTGTAGACGTCTCTACCTGCCTTTGTGCTCATTTCAGCACGCTTTAGCCCTCTTCGTCCCTTCCCGCGTCCGTCCAGAGACTCTCATTTGTGGCTTCCAAATCTTTTCTTGAAGGAAAAGAGTTCATTCTTTGCCTGGTGCTCAGGACAAAACTCTAAATGATCCTTCAAAATTTGAAATTTTTCTCAGATGCAGCCCAGCCCAATAAAACACACTCTGAGTCATGAAACTGACAAAAGAAAATCGCATCTTGGTGAAATGGTACTGTGTGATTTCCAAAGACGTTTGTGTTTTAATTTTTAAATTTAATTTTCCAGAGTTTCTCCCAGTTGTTTAATCCGGTTTCAACTGATTCTGCCTCCTCTCACTTTTATTTTCTATTCTTCCTTGCCTGGAATTATATGTCTCCCTTTCATGCCACACATCTAGCACCTTCTCTCATCTGTGGAGAGACGAACACGTCTCTCTGTAGGCCACACATACCTGAGCTCGCTTCCCTTTTGTTCCTTTGGCCCCACACATAGATCACAGCAGCCAAGAGGAGAAATGCCTTAGTAAATCAACAGAAGCACACACTA
This sequence comes from Enhydra lutris kenyoni, assembly GCF_002288905.1. Taxonomy (NCBI): domain Eukaryota; kingdom Metazoa; phylum Chordata; class Mammalia; order Carnivora; family Mustelidae; genus Enhydra; species Enhydra lutris. The sequence continues at coordinate 11,897,713 of NW_019154132.1, read as the reverse complement.
CGCTTTTAAGTCACTGGGCAACATTATTTACATAGAAGATACGGAGGCGTATGCATGATGAGGTCAGTTACTCAAGAGGCAAAGACAGTAAGCTGGGCATAGCCTGCTTTTATTCTTATCATTCTCGATGAATTTCCAAGTGAACCAACAGAAAAAAGATCCATTCCTTTGTTTTTCACAGTTCTTAGGGACGCTGTCCTCAAGGTAGCTCAAATCCAGCCTTCACCACCGGAACCACTTCAGCTCTCTCACCACAAAATGAAGCCGTGGACGTGAATACACTCCACAGACTCTCAAACAAACAGGTTTCGGATATTTTAATCTCCCTGAAATGAGGATTCATCTTCTACTCAATTATAAGAGTACTGTGTCATGATTTAATGGGTAGTGACTTTCCCTTTCTAAATGGTGCATGAGATCATCGTGAATCTCACAATTAATAGCATCTTGAAGTCAATGGAATATGCAATAAAAGTACAAAAGAATGCAAGTCTGTGATAGTCTATGAATCCTATATGAATCCTATAAAACAAAAATCTTGTTAGCTACTTAAGTCTCTGATTTAATGAATGATTCATCAACAGACAGTAATCAGCAACGGAAGTTTCTTTCTAATAGTAAGGTATTAAGGATTTTGCTTCTTCTCACATTTTATGGGAAACAGAGCATTAGTTTCACTGCCTTTAAAAAAAAAAAAAAGATTTGAGAGAGAGTGAGAGTGAGAGTGTGCACGTGCACAGGACAGGCAGAGGGGGACGGGGAGAGAATCCAAGCAGAATCCCTGCTGGGCACAGAGCCTGACCAGAGGCATGACTTGATGCAGGCTTGACCTCAGGACCCTGAGATCACAACCTGAGCAGAAACCAAGAGTTGGTTCCCTAACCAACTGCGCCCTTAGTTTTTCTTGCATTTAAACACCATGAGTAAAGAATATTTAAAGACACTTGTTTTACACTAATGAACTAAAAAATGCTTTATGTTATTTATCATTGTGCAAATCATCTTCTATATGGCTGGCACAGTCCATCTGAAAGGTAATCATCTCTTGGGATTTAGTATTTTTAAATCTCAAAATATTAACCAGATTGCCATAGGATACCTTTAAGTCACACACATTGCACAAATAATTAAAACAATACTAATCTTCTTAGAATTCAAATTAGCATTGTCCATTAAACTCAGAGAATACTTCATGAAACCTGAATGTTTAAATCTAAAATTCCAAGTAATAAAATACAAAAGATGACTTTTTTTCCCGAGAAAACAGAAAGTCTGTTGCTGTTTTCCCAAGGGAAATTTGTTAGGCGCTGCTGCCAGTCTACATAAAACCTCATGAATTTTGATTCTACCAATTCAGATTTCAGGACAATTTGGGCAAGAGCAGTAAAGTTAAAAGTTATCCTTTTAGGGTAAGTTAGACATGTTCTTTCCTATCTACTTCCCAGGGTTACAAAGAATGGCCGACACAGAATATAAATTTATTGAATAAAAGAATGAACTAACACCTTATAAGAACATAGAGTTTTTTTAGGGCATTCATTAAGAAAAAAGCAGAATTTATAAATGTTTTTATTTAAAATAAATATCCATTAACATGTGCATTTAAATACACTATTTCCCAGCAATTAATTTATAAAACCCAGGGACCACAAGTTGCCAAGAGGGCATACTTAACTAGCTAGTATTACCGTACACTAAAGTAATAAAACTGTGTTTCTTTAAAACACTCTCGAGTTCAGACACCTCAATGAAATAGTACACTAGCCTTTCCTCTGCCAAGGTATTTTAATTTTTTATATTGTTAATGCCCTTCTAGGTTTATTACATTTTGATGATGATAATCAAGTTTTGTTCTGGTGCACAAACTTGCTCCCAGACTATTTCTAAGACATTTTTATCTTCCCTTAGATTGCATTCATATTATTGATTTTAATTTACTAAAATTAGCCCAAATTTTCCACAATGCCACCTCAATTTTAGTCTTTCTCAGGAACCATTTCATCGTCCCAAATCTAAGAAGAAACCCTTGTATTTTCCTAAGTGTACTTAGCAGAATTCTTAAGGAAGGGAATGTCATTAGCATTCAAGCATAACCTTATTAACATAAAATATGATCACAAATCAGCCTTCATTTTTTAAAAAATAGCATGTGTGGTATTTAAAACAGAAAAAACATGGGAGAGTTTTTTGTACTGCTGGCGAACTTACTCCTATTATAAGAAGCTTAAAAAAAAAAACATTTAGGAAACTAGGTGAGCAAACTCTAGGTTTCTTATTTACACACTAATTAGAGTTCCACAGTCTAGTTTTCTGCTCATTAGTCTGTCACTCTCACTTCAGAATTACGCAGCCTAGTTTTACACAGATACCTAACTTCCCTCCAACTTCCCGGGATAACAGGAGGGTAATTCCTGGGCATAAATTATGCCTATGTTAACAGAAATCCTACTTGTCAAGAGCCTCCTTGGAGCAAGTCTAAACCTGCTAGCTACTGCAGCAGTGTAGACCCCTTACTGTGTTTCTTAAGACACACAACCCACACAGACATGCTTATGGCCTCATTACCCTCATATCCACAGTAAAACAGATGATTAACAGAAATTATTGGGTTGTTTTTTTTTTAATAAACTTTCTGGTGTTTGGAGTTTAAAAAGTCAGAGTGATACTACTGCTGCTGAAGGAAATTACTGTCATTATGGGGGCGATTTCAGGATTTTGCTGTGAATTACTGTGAAAAAATCCCATGCAAGCTGACCCACAATCTCCACCTTTTTCTAGACTCAACTGTCTGAGTCCTATTTTTCCAGAATTATCACAGTGTTTTTTAAAGGCGGTGACTGCTAACATAATCTCATCACCCAAAGGGTAATTTAGAACAGGACTATCACAGATTCAACCACCACTGGACCACAGCTCTCAACCAGTTATGATGCAGGATAATGTTAGAACGGCACGGTCCGAGACAAGGACTTGAACCCTCCTCGTGCTACTTGCTGCTTCCACTCTCTGGGGGTAACGTTCTTTGACATCTTTCAACTTCAGCTATTTAAGTCTTTGTAACAAGGTAAAATTAGAAAGTGCTGAATCTTGAATTTCTAGCATAAAAGCTAGGAGCATTTTTGTAGGGCATTCCCTGAGAATTTTGATTACACAGTGTTCAGAAACAGAGAGCAAGTTGTTTTAGAAATACAAACTGGTTTTAAAAAACGGTTAATGTCACAATATAATTAAGTGAGAAATCACTAACAAAAACATAAATAAAATCCCCAACAGTGTGGGGGGAGAAATTCTATCAAGAGGGTCAAAGAAGAAACTGGCATAGAAATTAATGAAAGAAACAAATATGACATTGTGTAGAATGTAATAAAGCAATACGCAGAAAGTAATTAATAGTTTTCAGTGATTCAAACAGGAAAGAACAAAGGCTTAAAATAAATTAGCCCAAATTCCAACTTTAAGAAACTTGATAACAGAATAAACCCAAAGAAAAAGAGGAAAAAAATAATAAAAAGCAAAACTTAATGAAATTAAAAGGACAATACAATATGCAGAAAATCAGAAGTTGGTGTAAAATAAGGAAGTGAAACAGATAAGCCTCTGGCGAGACTAATCAAGAGAGAAAAAGCACAAATAAGCAAAATTAACAATGAAAAATTCCAGTAGCAATGAAAGAGAGTTAAGAGAATACCACCAATGACTTTTTGCCAATAAACTTGAAGACTTGATAGAATGTATACACTGTAACAAATATGTAACTTACTGCCTGATTGAAAAGAAAAAAGAAAGTATGAGCGGAACCTAAATATACTGATTTGATACTTAAAAATCTACCCTCAATCCCTCTTGAAAGTCAAAGTATATTCCAAGACCTTCCTGTAAAGCTATCATTCTAATATTAAACATCCATGGGAAGCAGGACAGTTCTCAGATCTCCTCTGTTAAGCTAATATAATTTTGAGACAAATCAGAAAAGGAAAATGATAAGAAAATAAAACCATTATTTCTTGAACATGGACACAGAGTTCAACAAATATTAAAAGATCAATCTAGCAGTGTGTTTAAAAAGACAAACATCAAGACTAAATTGGTTTTATTAAGAGAACGTAAGTGAAGTTTAAACACTAGAATGAGAGAAGACCAGAAGATCGGCTCCACATATGAAGAAAAAGTATTTGATTAAAAAAGCAGCCACTTATGATTCTTTTTAAAAATTTCAATGAATTAAAAAAATAACCTCCTTAAGCTATAAAAACAAAGCAAAACTAAAAAAACCTAACCACTGCCTCCCATAAAAAGACTTCGAACATTTGAATGGTGAAATACTAGAAGCATTCCCTTTAAAATCAAGAAAAAGTCAAGGATATCAACACTACCATTCTTCTGATATTTTACTGGAGCCAACTGGGTAAAATAGGAAAAATAAATAAAGGAACAATGATTTAAAAAGGAAGAAACAAAACTTTGATTGCTTCCAGCTGATATCACTGTCTATAAGAAAATCTAAAGCATTTGCAGATAAATTTTCAGAATGAATGATTCAGGCAAGTGGCTGGATACAAGATGAATATACAAAAGAATCATTGCATTTCTATTTGTCAACAAGAACTAGAAAACAATTTCACATATACAATCAATGAAATCAGCAAAAAAATAAAGTAACAACAAATAAATTCAATAAAATAAATACAAGAGCCATATGGAAAACAAATTACAAGATATAAAGAAATATATGTATCAAAAATATGCTATTTTTATAGCTAGAAAGCCTGGAAATTGTGACAACAGTCACTGTGCCCCAAAGTCAATGTAATCCCAAACAAGATCCTAAAAGGTTCTTTTAGAAGCTGATTCTAAAATGTAAATGGATGAACAGAAAACTAGAAATAGTCAAAACACTTCAGGAATTTGCCCTATTATACTGTATGTTAAAACATAAAGTGAAGTGGGGCGCCTGGGTGGCTCAGTGGTTAAAGCCTCTGCCTTCGGCTCAGGTCACGATCCCAGGGTCCTGGGATCGAGCCTCACATTGGGCTCTCTGCTCGGCAGGGAGCCTGCCTCTTCCTCCTCTCTCTTTCTGCCTACTTGTGCTCTGTCAAATAAATGAAAATCTTTAAAAAAAAAAAAAATTATAAAAAAAAAAACATAAAGTGAAGTAATTAATACACTGTGATATTAACCTATGGATACATAAACAGAACAGAACAGAAAACCAAGAAACAAACCCATACATATAAGGAAAATTAGTATGAAACACAGAGTAAAGGAAAAATCCACTCGATACACGTTCAGGGACAAAAAACAAACAAACAACCCCCCTCCACAAAAAACAAACAAAGCCCCCACAAAACTGGAACTCTGATACTATATTTTTTTGAAGAATCAACTCCAGACAGATTTTTTTATCTGAATGTGAAAGTTTTTTTTAAGAAGAAAATAGAGAAAAAAATATGTATGACCTTGTGGTCGGGAAGAATATAAGACAAGCAAAGTAAGTTTAAAAATCCCCAAAACAAAAAAATACTAATCAAAAAAGAAAAAGCCTAATAGTTTGATAATATGAAAATCAAGAGCTTCTGTTTACTGGAAGGCAATTTAAAGAAAGTAAAAAATTAAGCTCAAACTAAACCACATAACACGAATAAAGGACCGTTACCCAAGATATATTAAGAAAAAAAAAACAAAGAGTTTTAAAATGCAAGAGATACTCCTAAGCATTTCAAGAAGGTAGAATACAAATGAAGGCATGTTTAATATTACGACTAATTAGGGAAAAATAAATTGAGAGCAGGCCAAAATACTATTTTTTACCCATCCAACTAGAAAAAAATAAAAGGGTTGACAATTCCAAGCACAAAATGAATTCTTAGACACCACTATGCTCCCCATTATATGCCCCCGAAAACTCACAGATGTGCACTAGGATGTGAGAATCTTCACAGCCGCAGGAGGTAGAAATAACTCAAATCCATCAACAGGAGAATGGAGGCACACAATGTCTCACACCATAAAGTATTATTACAGCGAGGAAAAGAAAGAGCTACATTCAACAACATATATACATTTTAGAAACAATGCAGAGTGAACAAGCTGTTAAAATTATACAAGATTATTTTTAATGCCCAAACTCAGGCAAAACTAAAACGTATAATTATTTTCACCAAGCGTTAATACTATGAACACAAAGTTGAGGACGGTGAACACCTCAACAGAGCAGTGGGATAAAACAGCCCAGCGCTCAGGCTGATGCGACAGCCTTGACAACGCACCGGCTCTTACTTCCATGGGTAGCGGGATTAAAGACACCAGGTTATTCTTATGCTATATAATATATTATATATTATATATATAATATAAGCTATGCATGCACTAGATTGCAGGTATCAAATATTATATGATAAAAATTTTAAACTATTAAAACTAAAACTTACAAAGAAAGCACATGAAAGCTCTCCTAAGAAACTGATTTATTTCTCCCCAGTTTATTTTATAACATACTCCATTCCCACACTGTGACATTCACTATTTATTTTTCATTTAAATCCTGTGCAATAATGTGGGGAATAGTGTCCAATACATCAGATTCTAGGAACAAGGAAAGAGCACTGTAAGGAAGAATTTGATGACATTATGGAGAATTATATGAATGCTATATGTTCTCTTTATCCCCAAACCCATTAAAATCAAAATAAATCAAAGCCATTCATAAGCAGAAAGAATAAAAGAAATACATTAACATAATTTTGCATCCTTCTTTATTTTATTCGTGTGTAATGGGCCAAATCACTTTCTCTGCCACCATATTAAACAGATTAATCCTTTCTTAAAATGTTAGAAAACAATAAAGATCTATCAAAGATCAAGGTTTACTTTTTTGAAATGTTTTTTGTGAGGGCTTGTCATTAACGTAGATGCTTCTGAAGATAAATTAGTTACCTGTCCTAATGGTTAAAAATAAAGGAGAGGGGAGAAAGATCCACAGATAAGTTAAGGACTATACTGTCTTCTATGGAAGCAAAGCCTTAGAACCATGAGCGCTGTAGAAAAATAACCAGATGCAGAAGAAAAAGTCAGACTTGCAGGGGTTAAAAAAAAACAAAAAAACAAAAGCACCTTGAAAAAACAGTGAAAAAGTGACCTGTCCTAGATGACTCATCTTAATAAAAATAAGAAACAACAAATTTTTAAAGAACATTATTTGAAGGAAGAAATGAATTTCCTTTAAAAAATATATATATATATATTTTTTTTTTTGAAGATTTTATTTATTTATTTGACAGAGAGAGAGATCACAAGTAGGCAGAGAGGCAGGCAGAGAGAGGGAGAAGCAGGCTCCCCGCTGAGCAGAGAGCCCAAAGAGGGGCTCGATCTCAGAACCTTGAGATCATGACTTGAGCCGAAGGCAGAGGCTTAACCCACTGAACCACCCAGGTGCCCCAGAAATGAATTTCCTTGAATAAAATAGGCAGCTCAGCAAGCAAAGACTTGAGAAATCTCAAAACTTTTATTACTCAAAGATTTTATCTCATATTGTTAAAGACAAACTGATATTATTCCTTAATTATATTTGAGGGAAAAGCTATTTTATTTTTAATTTGCCCAGAATGTGTACGTAAAAATGGAAGTCAAGTAGTAATTCTAGGCAGTGAATTGCAGAGAACTATGCTCACTTGGTATTCATCCTAGGTCTTAAATAAATGTAGCCACTAGATTATTCTGAACCTCATTGTTCAATTTCTTTTTCTAGAACCTTTGTTCCAATTCCTCCTTCCTATCAGGCATTTAGTTCACTCTTCTTAAAACTCTGCCACTAGGGTAAGAAAGAAGGAAAAGGAAAACAGGCACACATTTATTTTTCTACTTGAAGCAGCTCTAACCCATTACTAGATGTAAAAGATCTCTTACAGCCTAGCTTGCACATCTAAATGCTTTATGTCTACAGCGATGGGGGAAGGGATCTTCAGTCAACCACTGAAAGGGACAGCATGGCTACAGCGACTTCTCTGTTCTTTCTAGACTTTTCTGCAAGAATGTCATTAAAGGTGCCTATTTGTTAAGGACCTTCCAGAGTGCATGGAAGAAGGGGGTGGGGAAAAGGAAAACGGGGAAGAGAGACACTTCAGTGCCATTGTACAACACAACCTAACTATTCAGACTAACCCCAAACCATCCTGAAGGTTCACAGGTTGGTTCAAGGGATGGAGAACGTGGATGGCCAGAAATATTTCTACTAAAGACACCTAGCTACAAACCTAACTAGATTAAAAAAAAAAGACATTCAGTTGGAATCCTACATGGCTAAATTACTCTGTCAAAATATTCCACTTTCATTAGAAGATAGAAGGACAAAGAAATAATAGATCATGAAATATAAACGCTCTAAAGGGAGCTTTAATTATGCCCTTTTAATCAATTTTTCTCATTAACATATAGGGTTAGAACACCATCCACTTCACACTGTCTTCCCCTCTGCACTGGCTGTTTTATACTGAATGTATTTTTTCCTGCTACCTGGAAAAGAAACCAGTGTGCTTTCTATGATGACAATCAATTTTTGCATTTAAACTTTTTATTTTTTATATAAAATAAACATTATAATAAAAAACAGAAAGCCACATAAATAAAAGTTAATCTTCCTCAGCTCCTTCTTCCACCATCATAAATATACTTGTGCATAGTCCTTGCAAACTTTGTCCAAACCTGTACAATCATATGTATAAGTAGGTGTGTAAACATATTTGTGTTCACGTGTATGCCTTCGTCATTTGACTGAACAAAAAAATTGAGATTTTTACAAGCTACAGTGCAGTTTCACTTTCCTCATTCAGCAATAAATCATCACCATCAATTGAAATAATTAACATTTCTTTAAAAAGTATATAATATATCCCCAAATATGAATGTATTATAATTTATTCAACTATTTTCTCACTGACTAGCATTCATATTATTTTATTTGTCTCGGGCTTTTGTCCTTACGAAAAAATACTGCATCACGAGAACATACATAGGCACATATATATGTAAACAGCCATCATTAGTCAGTGTATTTGTACTTTTATTGCTACGGGATGGTCTCATAAACAGGACTTTAGAAAGACCTGCAACAATCTTTAATAATCCCACCAGCAATGTATAAATACCTGGGAAACAGTTACAGAATATGATACGTAGCTAAAGCATTTCATAAAGCAGAGCCCATATACTTCTAGACATCAATTAGTCTAAACTGATTTTTAATTTGGTGATATGTTTACATTTAGTAAGGCTGCAATTATAAGGTAGCTATATAGGAATCACTTAAGAATACAGTCTATATGCGGTTGAGTTCAATTTACCTTTTTTTGACACTTCTGCCCCATTAAGTTCTTTTTGTGCTTCTTCAATTTTATCTAAGAAAAAGAAAGAAATTTTACAATTAATTCATCATATACAAATAAAAATACAGAAAAACAAACATACTACTTATACATGGTATCTGATACATAGTAATAAATACTTACTGAATGAATTATTTGTGAAATAAATGCACTTAAACTGTCAAAATAATGATAGAATCCCTTATTTTAAAATTGAATTTCTCCCTTCAATCACGTCTTGGTCACAAGGACCACTTCCAATTAATTAATGTTTCCATAATGCAAATAATGAGTGCATTTCAAATACTGAACTATAGTTTAAAAAATGTCTAGGTGCCTAAGAAAAGCACCTAAAAATAAAACTTTCCTTATTTAAGATATACAAATGTCCAAGAATGATTTTATTAGAGAGATATAACAAACGCCCCCTAAATTAGAAACAAGTCTAATCCAAGTTCGTAGATGGCCTGAGACCTATGCCAAACATGGAAGAACCAGGAAATAAATGAAATGAGGAGCTTTAATTAATAGCCACCCGTCCTGCCAAGCTTTGGTAACAGGATAGTCATTTATGAAGGGGGGCGGGTAGCATACTGCATTAAAGAGATCCTGTATCAAAGTAATGACGACAGAACTGTTTGTTTTGAAGGAGCAGGTGTAACCCAGAAGTAACGCCTAACAAGGCCCTGGGAGGCTGCTCCAGGAGCGGACAGGAGAGGGAGGCACATGCGGGCCCTGAGCCGACAGGTCTTGGATCTGAGGCTCTGAGCACCACTGGCTTTTGCAAAAAAAGCATGTGTTCTACCTTGGTTAACAATTAATTTACAGTTTATAAGGATGCACTTATTTGATGATTATGACAATAACCAGTTTCAAGTTTAACACAGGGTAGTTGAAGTGCTTGTGATCACAGGAGAAGCTACAAAATTCCCAGGGAACTATTTTGTACTGAAATGAATATACAACCAACAATTATATATTATTATAGTTAGTTCATAGAAGTATCACTTAAAAGATTTCAAAATATTGGTACTTCCATCATTTATGCCTTTGGGCATCCACCAACACCCCTAGAATGGTCTCCCAATGCTGCCACCGCTGGCCAAAGATGAGCCTCAGAAATGCATCTTTTCCAAACAAATAAAAGACTCAGATCCCACCACAGGTCCCCTGAACTCCAGTCTACCTGCTGCTTCTCCCGTCCAGCTTGTGGGGAAAGCCAGAAACTCAGAGAACCTCCAATTTACTGACCAAACTTCTTTTAATTGCTCATTGATCCACCTAGCCTACAAAATAAAGGCAGAGTGGGAGCAGCAGAATAAAGGAGACAAGCTAGTTTGAACTATTAGACACTATCAGCATTGATCAAAAATAACTAAATTTTTATCCTGACAAAGGTATCCCCACAGCAATGTCCTATTTCTTTGCTGCCAATTATCAGATTCAGAATGAGACGTATGAGTAGAGGTAACCCGTAGAAATAATAAAATTTTTCTTATGTATAAATTCTAATTATTTCTCATGAAATGACAGGTGAATTTGGAAACCGCCCTTAAACGCCCCCCCTCTGCAAAAAACAAAAAAAACAAAAAAAACCACAAAAACCAGAAACCTCTTATTAAATGTAGGAAGTGGATCCTGCCTCCACAGCAATTTTACTTCAAAGAGAAAAATACCAAATGCAAGGATGAAATCTATGTTCATATAAATAACAAAAGGGCAAGGGCCACTTAAAAAAAAAATAAAATATACTAAGTACAATGTAGACCTTCAAAAATATAAAGACACAAATCATATAATTTAAATACACAGTCCTTGAGAAACGTAAAAAGGAAAAAACACTGTTAGTTCTGTGCCAGCAGTACATCCAAACTCAAGAACCGTAAATAATATATACATATATAGCCTATATATTCACAGTAGTAATGACTGTGTTTAAGAGCTTATGCACACATAATTTGGCATTTTACAATAACACAACTGTTTATTAATAGAATTGACTGTGGCTCAAGGCAACAAAAACTCATGATCTAACACATATTTAAAGAACAGCTGCTATTCAGTATAGGGAGGTTTGGTCACCAGCTGTTCGCATGCTAACCTAACAAATTCTTACAGAAATGACCTCAATTTACATGTGATCACAAAACACTACTCTTTGTTGTTAAATTTTCAATCGAGTTGCCTTTTTCTCTTCACAATAATAGTTCCTAAATCAGCAGATGTAGGACATCTACTATGTTAGGGATAAGCACCTACTTAAATGCTTTTACCTAAGGCTCCAGTTCAATAGGTAAATACAATTTTCATGTAGAGGGCTTCTAATGGCCAATTTTCAAAGCATTTGCTTCGATTTTTAGAAAGAAGTCCTGTTTATATTTAACCTATGCTTTATGATTCTCCTGGTAAAACAGGATGTTTTAGAGACACTCCAAAATCACAGAGAAAGTGGTCATACATTGTACATACTTAATTGGTTCAGACAAGGTAATTTACTGATACTTAAAGCAACATTTATCATTTTTTTGCACTATGACTCAGAGCAATAAATATATTTTTACATCCCCACCAACTGCACATGCACACTATTATATGTATACATAATTCAGAAACAAACTTACCCACACTCCATCCTCTATCTTTTCCTATTAAAAATGAAAAATGCTGCCTTGCCCAGCCAGCTACATTGATTTCACAACCCACTGCAGGATTCTGAACCAGATATAAGCAGCAGTTCCCTACACATCTTTTTTACCTTTTATTTTTTTACCCTTTTCCTTTTACTAAGGCTAACACTTCCTGGCAATAATACATGATCTCCTTATTGTAAGCGTTGACTTGGGGGGCTGGGGGTGTTGTTTAGAATGGGATCTCCAATTCGGAGCCATCTCTGTCACCCCCCTCCCTAGTGTCACTGTTATCTGAGCTAACAATCTCACAGAAAACTACACATTCAGAAATAAATTGTAGTTTCTCTGTTGCTATTGTTTAAGGATAAAAACAGACCCACACCATGTTGGTAAATGCAAAGTGAGGAGCGCGTTCTTACGTAATGAGTTCTTACTGTATTTAAGATGCAATTCTAATTAATTCAACTTTTACGAAATGTACTTTGAGAAGCTGTCACCTGGAAAAGGCAACACGAATAGATCCATAATCTTTCCTAAGTTCCAGAGGGGCCTGTGGCTGAAAGGGTAACAGGCCAGGAGAGGGGCGGGGGTACTAATCGTGTAAGTCATATTTTGGTTCTGCAACTATTAAAAATTTACAACTTTTTATAGATTTTCTTCTCCAATAAAGCACAGAAACTGTTTGTTAATGGCAAAGGCTACAAACGATCTTGTATAAGAGCTTACGTATTTTAAAACTTTTGTTTGTAAAAAATAAATACTTTTGGTTGTACAAGAAAATGATACAAAAATATTGTTTCTGTCATCCTCATAAATAATTAAAGAAAAAAATCTCTTTATGAAATGTAACCTGAAAACACTGAGCAAAACACAGAAAAAAAAAATAAAAAAAAACCACGTTCTAGAGCCTTAGAAACAACCTTTCTTTTAGGGCTCTGGGAAGAAGACTGAATGATTAAAAACAAATCATTTATAACCATAAAGCACTCTTCAAAGACTGGTTCATGGTTGAGTTCCTGCCGTCTGGCCATGTCTATCCTATGGTGAAGTGTGGGGGCCTCCCTCCGCACCACTCACGAGCCTCAGGATGCCTGTAAGACAGCACAGCTCTGGGAACCAACCCACGGGGTCCTTAGGATTTGATTCAGCCAAAGCTGTGTTTTTACCGTGCTGAATGTCTACCCTGTGTCAGGTACAACAGGAGGAATTAGAGACAGGAAAACAAAACAAAACAAAACAGAATGGCTTTCCTACAGGGGCTCACAGATTACTCTATCCTTTCAGTGATCATTTGAATGTCAATTTCAAGGCAAACACGAAGTCTGAATTCCACTGTGCGGCTAAGGAGGTCCCGCTCCGCCTGCCTCCCATTCCCACTCCAGCTTTCTTTCCTGCTTCAGCCACAACTACTGCAGGCTCCATCAGATCCCTTCTCCTGTCCCTTCTCCTGGTGGCGTCCTTTCAAGATTCACCTCCTCCAGGAAACCTTCTTTAAACACCCTCATTCACAAGCCTCTTGCTCCCTTCTCTGTGCCATGAAACCTTGCATGTGGAACCGTGGGTCTCTGTAGCGACACATCTCACGGTCACTGGTCACTAATGACAGCATGACTTACTGATTCGATCAATGCTGACAATAACGTGCCGAGACATGGAAGCACTGGTGCACTCTGAAAGGGAGGAGAAGGCATACCTGTACACAGATTTAAAACTGGCATTGGGTGGTTCCACTTAAGAACTCAGCATTTTATCCTCTTTAACGTTACAAATTATTTCAGCATGTGCGAAGCCATATGGGTACCCTGAAAACACTTGAATCAACTATTTATTGCTCCATTTGGTCAATGACAAGTGATTTCTACCTTAATTTTACTAGCTCGTCCTGCTTTTCGGATCGGCACCTGTCACCCCTGCTCTAACACCATACTCTCCCTCTTCGCTGGGTCCTAACAGCACAAAGCCGAAAGGCTAATAGTAAAATTGTATGAAATAGATCCTAATGAACTGTAAAAGGCACCTCTATTTACTGAAAGAGATACCATCTGATTGAAAAAGGATCACCATATGTGACTGTACTATTTTTACTACTAAATAAGCATAACTCCTACGTCCCCTCATTACCCATCAGTACAAGCTCCTTACTCTTACTGTTTGCTGCTAGAGCTATTTCGGTCAGACTAAATATATGACAATGACGTAATGTTAAAAACGCACCCGATATCCATAACCATTTATATGTGCTCTTTTAAATGAAAATTATCCCAGTGTTCACTACCAACTCAGCTAAGTAAGCCTACGTTTATGTGCCATACGTCTTTGTACCTCTGGACCTCTGTCTTCCAGGCAGATGACACTGGACAATAATGCTGAAAATGAAAATCCTGACTAGTATTATTTCAAAATTGGAAAATACTGCCTGAAGTAAATAGCAAAAAAAAAAAAAAAAAAAAAAAATCAGGCTCAACTCTGTGCTAATGAATTTGAAAATTCTGATTAACTAGTAAAAAGTTCCAGAAATCAAAATTACTCAACTTGATCCAGGAAGAGGAAAACGCCACTGCAGTATAAACCATGGATGAAATTAAGACAGTTATCAGAGTAACACAGAATTACCTTATTTTACATATGTATGTATATACGTATTTAGAGAGATAGAGAGGAGTCAGGGGAAGGGGAGGGGGAATCCCAACCAGGTTCCACACTCAGCACGGAGCCCAAGGTAGGGCTCGATCTCACAATCTTGAGATCATGACCTAAGCCGAAATCAGAGTCAGATACTAAACCGACTGAATGAACTATCCAGGCACCCCTAGAATTACCTTTTTCAAGGTTCCAGGCATAGATGGTTTTGTTCTCAAATTCCTTCTGATTCTGAAGAGCAAAGCATTTTAGAACATAGGATAACACAAAAGCTGTTCTAAGTCATCTTATAAAGCTGACATGACCCTGATATCAAAATGCAACCAAAGGGGCAGAAAAATCAATACCACAGGCTAGTCGCATGCATGTGTGAATACTGATTTAACAATCTATATCAAGAAGTACAGGGGTGGCTGGCTGGCTCAGTCAGTTGAGACATGAGTTCCAAGCCCCACACTGGGCATAGATATTACTTAAAAAATAATAATAAAAAATTTCTCAAAAGATGTGTATGCAAAGTTTGGAAAGCCACATCCAAGAAAGGTATAAAATAAGTATACAAAACTATTTCAATATTGGGAAGAATGCTGTCCTAATTTGTAACAGCAAAAGGACAAGGGAAGAGGGAAAAGGAAATTTTAAAAATGTGCAGAATGTACTTGATTAAATCACATCTCTTTCTTTTTGGATTTTATTTATTTATTTCATACAGAGAGAGAGTGTGCACAGGCAGAGGCAGAGGGAGAAGGAGAAGCAGACTCCCCACTGAGCTGGGAATCTGATGCAGGACTCAATCCCAGAACCTTGAGATCGTGACCTGAGCCGAAGGCAGACACGTAACCAACTGAGCCACCCAGGCGCCCCTAAATCACATCTCCTATTAGTGTAGTAAGAACAAAACAAAACAAAAACAAAAAATCCTCAACAATAAATAGACTTCCCCATATTAACCAAGTATTATTCTAACAAACACCCCAGAACAAAGAAATTGGCCACTAATCACATTATCACTTCCTTGAGAAAGCCTTCCCGGACCCGGTGCCCCACCTCTGATCTGCACCCTAGCACGGTGCTCTCACCCCCAGAGCAGCATTCATTACCGCAAGGTTTTCTGGGATCATTTCTAAAACATTAATGCATGGGGTTCATTCAGTTGGGAATATATGCATTAGCTCCCATGTGCTAGTGTGAGGATACACAAAGATGAGTGATCCCACGTGCAAGAACCTTCAGAGGTAAACTAGCAGTTCTTGCACACGCTGTGATGGTGTGACTCTAGCTAGGGGGCCTGGAGAACACAGAATGGGGAAGTGTGGCTGTTCCGGCAACAGAAGATTCCTGAAACACGTCCACGGAAGAGATACACAAGCTGAACACAAACAGAAGATGAGCGATCCCACCATGGAGAGAAGAGGAGGACATTCAGGTTGGAGAGCAGGAGGAGGATGGAAAGGCAAAGAAGAAAACCAGACAGTGTGTCAGGAGCTCAGAGTAGTTTGGGAGCAAACCTGGAGAGCACAGGTCTAGGGATACGGGGATTGCAAACTACCTTCCTACATACCTAGCAGTTAAAACCATACCATGGAGTTGGCGGAAGCAAAAACGTAACTAGTCGATGAAGTGTCTGGGCTACAGGTAGTAGGATCTTTGGAAACCAGCTCATCCTTAATACAGTGATTAAAATACTATAAATCTAGACTAAGACCATAGAAGGAGTGGGGCAAAGGCCATTCATCACAGTGCTTTTCATACTAGGGAAAAAAAAAAACCTAAATCATTTACAGGATCTGGCAAAAGTAGGTGTTCAATAAATATCTGCTGGGTGAATTCTTGAGAAATAAGTAAATTATGGTACCTCAATATAACAGAATATTATAAAACCATTGTATTTTAGGTTTCTGGAAGGAGGGCCTATTGAACCAGTAACTACAGAAATGGTGGCCCCAGATTATATAGATATTAAGAGCTTTGACAAGGGGTTTTAATGGGCCGCATTCCTTCCAGTTAA
The DNA here is from genome assembly GCF_002288905.1 of Enhydra lutris kenyoni. Lineage (NCBI taxonomy): Eukaryota > Metazoa > Chordata > Mammalia > Carnivora > Mustelidae > Enhydra > Enhydra lutris. The sequence continues at coordinate 11,881,079 of NW_019154132.1, read as the reverse complement.
GAACCAGTGGTGGGATGAGAGGCAGCCCCAACAGTTAAGGAGGAGGTAAAGGAAACCCAAGAAAGAAGCAAAGGGGGAAAAAAAAGGAATGGCTGAAAAAAATGAGGAGACCTAGAAATAACTTTGGTCCCAGAGGTCACCAGAAGAGTGTTCCACTATCAAATCTGTAGATGATGCACTCCGTAAAGACTGAAAAAGCTTCCACTGGATTGAGCCGTTAGGAGGTCTCCTAGTGATGCTTTGCAAAGCACGCAGTGGGAAGGGGAGGCCAGAGGGCAGGGGCTGAGACAGCGATGGGATGGAAGGTAGAGGAGATAACAGAGCAGAAGTATCTTTCCAAAGATTCAGTGGAGAAGAAGAGAGGGAACTGGGGAGCCACTGAGAAACACAGGGTCACAAGAAGGTTGTTCGCTGTGCTTTTTAGAGAGGCTAAATCAGGAGAAAAGTCTACTGATGGGAAGGATGAGTTTGAGGGAATGCATATCCAACTGCCTCAGTTTTATTGAGATAAGAGGCATGACTGTCTACAAAGGAAAAGAAGCACAGTGTTTCTATAAGGGGTCTTCAAGACTGGCTAAGGTGAGACAAATTACTGATGAGAACAGAAGAGCTGACCGATTTTAAGGACAAGTAAAAGCACCGATAAACAGCGACTAGGTATCTGTGAGGTGGAAACCCGTGGGTATTGCATGGCTCCCATGTGCTATTTATCCTAACAAAGTCTGGCAACCTGGATGAAGAAACGGAGAACGAATGCCAAATTTGGACTTTTCCAGGGAGGAAGGACAAAGAGTTCAGTGAGATGAAGATACTAGAGGATGGGTCATCTGATCAGCCAAATACACAAGATGGGTCGTGGTTTGGCGGGCAGTGGCAAGGAAGGAACCAAACAAGGAGAAGTCAGAAGAACAGAGGGGCAGAGAACAGAAGCTGAGAATCTGAGGCCAGCAAATCTGGCTGGTTGTGATCGATTTCTGAAACGAGGTTCATGGGTTTGAAAAAAGATCCAGAGTTTGGCCGCACGTAAAGTAGGGCAGAGAGAAAGGCTAACAGGACACGAACAATCTGTTCATCTAGTACGGTAATGAGTCATGGAACAGCAAAGATTAGGAACAAAATCTACCATAAGAAAACTCCAACTGTGAAATGCCTAGCCCTGTTATACTTTTACATATACATAAATGTATACCTTTATAGACTTTGCAAAATTGTTCCTTTACCCTTCTCAGAAAGCATGTTTCCATTGTGACACTGAGGAAAAAAAGAGTTCAGAGAGAAAAGTAAAAGCTCCATCACACTTTTAAAAAGATATGGATCAACTAAATGCAGTTTCTTCTATAGAGGATCGTCTGGATATCAAAACTGACCATGGAAATAACAAAATTTATACAAACAGTGAATATGTTCCCACTGAACCAGGTAAGGCTTTTAAATTACTTTTTTGTCCTTAATAACATATCGTCGGTTCCACTTTGCAGAGTTCCTTAGTCTTCATCAGCAGAGCTGGGAACTGTGTTAGCCTGCTGTGCGCAAAATACGCTTTGAATAGTGGGGTAATTATAACTTATTACCCCTAGAGGGGGCTAGGAAGTCCTCTGGTTTTCGGAGTTGAGCATACATTTCCCAAGAAGTAAAAAAGCAAAGCAAACTCCCAAAGTCTCTTTCCTAAACCTCACAGGGTTTCAGAATCCATGAGAAGTCCAGCCAAGAAGGTCAAGTTTGATGAAAAGCTCCTTCTTCAGGTGGCTGCCACAGCAATGTGGACCAAGGTGGAGTCCCCTGATGCCACCAGCTTCCTGGCTCATTTCTAAGTCACCAAAGAGACCCGAACTCCAGCTTGTGGCTCCTTTATTACTGCAGTCATTTAAAAATCTGGGTAGGAAGGCTGCAGCCCCTATCAATCAAATCAACACTAGAAGTTTCCCAGGTGATTCTAATAGGGAGACAAACCTGAAAATCAATGTTCTCTAAATTACAGATATTATCAGGTCAAGATTCAAAATTGTGTAAAACCCAAGGAGTTAGGGGGAAAGTCTTATCAGCTGGCTCCTTGGAGCCACTTTTTATCAAGTAACAGGGACAGGGACAGCAACATCATCTGCCTCATCACAGGGGCTGCTGTTGGTGGATGGACACCGGGAAGATAACGAGGGAGAGCTCCGGGTATGCTCCATGGCTATGGATGTCCAATTCAAGTACGCTGCTAACATGCAAAGTCAAGCCAGGCGTTCTTAACAAGCATTACATCACAGATAGATCGACTGTTTATTACCAACATGAGCCCTAACCTAGAAAATAAATCTCCAGCTGAAAAATGTATGTTTGAAAATACAAAAACTATTTAAACCTAATAAGCTCCTGTGTAAAGATGCTAAAAACTGACATGGATCAAGACAGTTTTCTAACAATCACATTAAAATACGTGGCCCATTTTGGTTCAGATATTATTATTAGAGTATGACAACACTGGTTTCCTCTTCCCACTTGATGATTTCTAACGCTGTGAATGGGAGCAGGTAGTCATGGTAACTATGATGGGGAGAGAAAGGATTAGGAAGACAGAGCGTTCTCATCCTGAGAGGCTAAATGCCAGGTTCCACCAAACTTGAGTTACTAGCCCAGTAATGGATTCACACATGTACACATATGTGTGTGCACGCCCATACACGCATGCAGACAGACACACACACACACACACACACCACACACCAATTCAGGGGTCAGCCTGTAATTGTAGAGATGGTTGAGAGAGACCCAAGAGGTGAGGATCTCAGAGTCTGAAGAGAACTCTTCTGGCCAGCTGCCTCACCTCTAGTCAGCAAATACACACACAGTTTTCCCTGTCATTTTTTAAAAGCTTCTTATTTAAGAAAGAACGAAAGAACGAAAGAGAAAGAAAGAAAGAAAGAAAGAAAGAAAGAAAGAAAGAAAGAGAAATGAAGGACTTAAATGCAGGGTGTTGCTATGATCTAGGGAACAGAAACGAAGCACAGTGAGCTGTATCTGAGAGAAGGCAGGCTGCCCACCTTCTGTGTGCCTGGGGGCTCTCCTTGGGACAGCCTCCTTAACCCCCACTGGAAGGCCACACACCACTCTTCTCCTCAACAGAAAACAGTTAATGCTCACAGTATGCCCGGAACTGTGGTAATTCAACTATGAGCTGGGGTAAATGACAGTTTGACAGTTCAGATTTCTGGTTCCACTGGTTCCATCCAGTGATCTCCAGTTACTGCAGATGCGAATCAATCAATATGCTCTAAGAAGTGGGGAAAAGGGTTGGGGGAAGGATGAAGATTAGTAATGTGAGGGAAGAAGGAAATCAGTATTAGAAATAACTGCCCAAACCCCCGTTGGGTAGAATAAGAGTATTTAGAGACTCAAGACTGGACAAAGAAGTACAATTACATTTCTTCTAGAATTCTGACTGGATGAAATGTCAGTCTGAGGTAAGGAATACTTGGATATTTCAGTTTTCTACTACATACCTGCTGAAGACCTATGCCATGTGGTCTTCCCAGCTACCTGTCACTGGATTTCTCACCACTGTGTTGGCCCCTTCTGTCCAGGGAGGTCCCACTCATGAGTCTGGATGTTATGGCTGCAGTGGTTCAAGCCCTGGTCTAGAGGTTGATATCCAGCATCCCTTCAGCAAGATTCAACTCTATAGAAAGACTCCAAAACATGTATGCCATACTGAAGAGACTCTGAAAAGGCTTCTCTCTGTATGACATTAAGTGGTTAACTGTATTCTATTGAAAAAAAGAAACAAGAACTTTTTTCCACTTGTACCCCTACCACAAATTTAGCAGACACAATACACTGGTCATCTAATGCATCGGTATGGCCACCTGTCATGGTTGTATTTAAAGCAATTTTATCTGATTTTGTCTTTTATTTTATTGTGAAAAGGAGAGACAGAGAAATTAGTATGTGACTATCTGGCCTGAAACACATTATTCACTCAAAAAATGTTGACACTGAGGCACCTCGGTGGGTCAGTCGGTTAAGTGTCTGCTTTCGGCTCCAGTCGTGATCTCAGGGTCGCGGGACTGAGCCCTGTGTCAGGCTCCCTGCTCAATGGAGAGTGTGCTTCTCCCTCTCCCTCTGCCCCTTCCCCTGCCTGTGCTCTATCTCACACTCTCATAAATAAATAAAATCTTTAAAAATAAATAAATAAATAAAATTTCCATATTTAAAAGATTAAAAAAGAAACAAAAGAAGCCCGATGTTTTCTAAAAAACTAGAAGATCGCCAAAGTATTATTAATGTAGTGTTACAGCATTATACTTCAAATGATAATCATAAGCAAGAAATGCTCTATAACAGTGTTAAGTAAAAAGGCAAAGTTTCTACAGGCCCAGCACCCTGGGGGCAATTCAATAAAGGTCACTGCCCCCAGAAATAATCAGAACCAAGAGGAAATTAAATCATTTCTGAACTACCACTAGCAGTCAGGTTTGTATATACCAAGGCCAAAAAAGATACCAAAAAGAAAACAAAACAATTTCTGGGAATACGCTACTTGGTGTTTTTAACTCCTTTGGGTATGGCAGGAGAAGTTAAGAACTTAACGATGAGAAAGCAAAGTTAGAAAGACAAAAACAAAACCCAAGAAGTAAAACAATGTATACCATATATTTCCATTTGTGTCCAAATATATAAACCAGTGTGTGTGTGTGTGTGTGTGTGTGTGTGTATGTGCCACGGGTGTTTGCAGCCACCCCTGAGGAAGAGGGTCCACACAAGAAAGACACATATTTCACTGTATCTTTTAATGTCTTTTCTGTTTGAATCAGTTAATAGTGTGAGATTTACTTAAGTTCTGAAATTTAAACCAAAAATATATAGAACAAGAATAAAACAATATCTCAACTATACAAATTAACTACTGTTAGCATGCTGGCACATCAGATTCCAGGTTATTTTTCACACACACACACACACACACACACACACACACACACACACACACTTTTGCATATGGTCTCAGGGACTACAGGGACCCAAAACCCAGGTTAAGAACTGACAAGGACCTAATCTACACTATTACTATTCTTTTGTAGCCTAAGTGAGCATTCAAAGGTATATTTTCACAGTGTAAAAACATATTTTCATTTTTTCAGTTGTTAAATTTCTCCCCAAATAATTGAACAATGTAGCTTTTACTAGTACAAGCTATTCTTATGTAGCCACATGAAAAAAAGGGGGGGAAAGCAGGTAATTGTAATAAATAATCTGTTCTTTTCCTAGTTTTCCAGTCCCATTATATTTAATAACTCTTTACAGAGCAGAGTAAATAGGAAAGAAAAAAAAAAATCACTCATCACTGTCCTAAGTACATCAGGCATCATGCTTGGCACAGTACATTTAATTTCATCCTTAGAACCTACCCTGTGCAAAGCTTTTATCTAGACACAGTGCCTTCCCTTTGGAGCCCAGGCTCTACTGGAGATGAAAATACATTAAGCAAGGAAGATATATTAATGTATTAGTACTTATAATATATAGTAAAAAGTGATAACCTCACTCTCAAAACAAAGAAAGGACACGAAGTAAAACTCTCAAAGTATATGCCCAACTCATAACCCATCTAACTTTTGCTCACAATAGTTAGTGTGTAGTGGAGAGTACTGCACAGTGAGTTCACCAGCTCACCTACAACCAGCTGCCGGTCAACCTGGGACACCAAACTCATGAACCAAAAGGATCAGAGGACTATCTTATTTCTCCCGTATGCCAACTTGGAAGGCTTCCCAGAGTCTCTTAATTCTTTGAATAATCATCTTACTAATATTATAAAGATCTTCCACTGATAGCAAGAACTTATTATGTACTCATTTAGGATTTCTGGCTTCTGGTAATGTCAGAGTGGCTTACAGGAGACTAACTCTCCTGTCAATACAATAAGAGTATGTATGAAGTATTAAGTAACAAAAAACAAAAAATTTCTTGCTTTAAAAAGGTAAACAAAAAATAAAAGGAAGTCATGAGAGAGTGACCAAATGCAGGCAGTAACTGGATGGAATTTGACCTTGGAAGGTCAAATTGTTAAGCTTCACTTTTCAATGGCTATTTCCTGAGGGGCAATCACCAATTCCAGAAGAGCATGGATGGAGCAGACAGTACCAGTCACACTGGGCTGAGGAGACAGAGGTAGAGTTTGGAAAGGCTACAAACAGCTGGACATTGAGCGTGTGTGTGTGTGTGTGTGTGTGTGTAGGGGTGGTGGGGGGAATCCCAAAGGGAGCCTCATAGAAAAGGGTCTGGAATCTGTGAACAAGCCCCTCAAATCCCTGACTGCTTCTTGAACTGCTTGTGTGGAGGGTAAGATCTCAAGGAACCCAAGGAAAAGCAACCCAAGGCCAAGACGAAAGAACTGAGCAAAGTAACAGCTGCAACTATCAGTATGAATATGGGGGACAATGAATCTGGAATTCAACTCCTGTCACATTAGAGGGTCCAGGTAAACACCTTATATTTCCAAGGCCATGCCTTAGGATTAACATCACATTCTGGACTCAGGACAAATCAAAGAGACCTACTCTGAAAAGCCTCCACAAGTTTCAGAAAATATGATAATAACTGTCTGCTAGTACAAAACTCAAAAAAACTCAACTTCAGATCAAGATGACAGAATGTATCAACCACACTGTTCTCTATACAACAAAACATTATAAGGAAGGTGAATCATGACACTGCTATAGACAGGTAAGTCAGGAAAAAGAATTACAGATAACAAAGATGTTGTAATTAGCAGACAAGAAATGTAAAGTAACTATTACAGTGACAAAAAAAATTATAAAAAAGAAATTAATCTCGTAAAGAATAAATAGCAGAATTTCAGAACATATGTAAAAACTCAAAAACAGTGGAAATAATATCAAGAAAAATGAAATATCTGAAAAAAAATTCACTGGATGGTATTAAGAGCAGATGAAATGCTACAGCAGAAAAAAATTGTGAACTTGAAGACAAGTCAAAAGAAATCATCTAAACTGAAGCAGAGAGAGGAAAAGTGAAAAGTAACATAGTTTCAACACCCCAGGGAACAGTATCAAGTAATGTAACATATATATAACTAATGTCTCAGAAGAGGAAGAGAGAAAACTGGGAAGAAATAATAGGTGAAGAAATAATAGCTGAATTGTTCCCAAATGTGACTAAAATATCAACCTACAGATCCAAAAAGCTCAGTGAACCCCAAGGAGGATGAACACAAAGAGAACAACACATAGGCATGTCTTAGTGCAACTGCAGAATAAGGGGGCGGGGCGGTGGGGAGAGTGGCAACAGATATTTAAAGTGCTGAAGAGATGGGGCATCTGGGTGACTCAGTCAGTTAAGCATTTATCTCTTGATTTTATCTCAGGTTGTGATCTCAAGGTCAGGAGATCAAGCCCCTATTCTGGCTTGCACCAGATGTGGAGCCTGCTTGGGATTCTTCCTCTCCCTCTGCTCTCCACCTAACAACCCCTGGCTGTCTCTTTGTCTCTCTCTCTCAACTAAATAAATCGTAAAGTGCTGAAAACAACAACAACAACAACAACAACAACAAAATCAAATTAGAATACTATGTTTAGAAAAATTATCCATCAAAAATGAAAGCAAATGAACATATTTTCAGATAAACAAAAGTTGAGAAAATTTGTTACTTATATAAGCAACGCAAAAAGTGGCTATTTAAGCTGCAGGGAATGGTAACAGATAAAAATATGTCTCTATAGTAGGGGCCAGCAAACTGTGGTTCACAAGTCAAATGCTGACCACAACCCGTTTTTGTAAGGCCTGTACACTAATTTAAACGTTTTAAAAAAAAAAAAAAAAGGTGGGGAAAGGACAAGAAAAATATGCAATAGAGAATATATGAGGCTACAAAGCCTAAAATATTTATTATCTGGTCCTTTTCCAAAAAAAATCTGCAAACTCCTGATTTATAAGAAAGAAGCAGAGAGAGAGAGGTAGGAAAAGAGACAAGACAAATAAAGGCTGTATTTCTCTTTTCTTCAATTCTTTAAGACAAACTTAGCATTAAAACAAAAAATAAAAACAGTATATTATAGGGTTTCTAATATATACACAAGTAAAATATATGACAAAAACATTTACTCATCTCAAACTGCCCTGAGGCCCAAGGTCATCCCTACGAAATGAACTCATACAAATCTGAATCTTAATACCCATAAGTTATTTCATATTCTACCAAAATCTTAAACACTAGATTGAAATTATTATTTTTAAAAAACACAAAAATGAAATAGATGGTTTGTTCCCAACCTATTTTCTGGTACACATTTCAAACAGCAAGCACATTATCAGCTACGGCGATCTTTTGAAAAACTGAGAGCATCCTCTCTTTTTAAGTACATAATGAATTATTTCATCCTATTAAGTACTGGCAGAGTGTGAGCTCAAATAATTCTAGGGGACGTGAAGGAGCCTGTGGGAGGGAAGAGCATGAGGAAAGCAGGACTAAGGACTCGGCATGTGGGGCACCATGAGTAGGTGTGGCGTGGCAGAAAGTAAGTAAACACGCAGGGTGAAAGGAGAACGTGGTAAAACGTTAAGATATCAGGAAAGTAATCAGAGAGTCACAAATGATACGGAAGGTTCAGGTTTGCTGGCTGGGTGACTGACGCAGCCACACCACACGTCACTGAGGCAAATGACCTGTTTTCTCCGCAACATCTATCCAACCTTAGCAACATCTATCCAACCTTAGCCACGGACACAGATGACAGAGCAAGGATTCTCCTTGCGTTTAGGAATCCAGAGATCAATGAATAAATGAATAAAAAACCAAAAATGGCTTCTCTGGGATGGGAAGTCCATTTGTAGACATGATAATGAGTTTGGAACATGAGCCCAAGGGAATAAGGGCTTATTCCAGAAGAGATACTCAAAGGGAAGCTAAACAGAACTTTATTGACTGGTCAAGGCCGGACACATAGACTTGGAATTAAGACTCTAGACTTCATGTTTATTTTCAAGCACTCTGGTTTGTGTTTCAGCATGTTTAGTCACCAGAGAAAATTGAAAGTACTTTACTCTCATACTATTTCAAATGCTTATTTTGTAAATAATACTATTATGAGCAAGAAAATTTTTAAAATTCCGCGATACACTGACAAAGACACTGAAAGACACTGATTGAATGGATGGGAATTGATGGCAGCCTACAGGCCCCGCAGGAGGTTTGGGTGGAGCCAAACTGTAACAGGAGTGAGCCTGCTCCTAGACGTTTTCCTACTGGTATGGCTTTTGCTTTCAATTTCAGTTTATAACCCCAGGGATTTGGGCAATGACTTGTTGGAGTGTATGAGAATCCTAAATTTAAAAAACATCAGAGGTTCAGACCAGCATACATTATACAATTCAGGTTCTGTGGGGAGTTTTTAATTTTATATAATTCAGTTTTTTAAAAATGATGTTGTCATATCTGGATAAACATTTCTGAAAAAGTGACAAAGAAATTAGTATGAGTAGGTGCCTCTTCATACTGGGATAAAGAAAAGGGGCTGGAGAAGGGAGAAAAGGACTTTTTTGTTGTACATGATTCTGTACTAGTTGATCTTTAAAAAAAAAAAAACTAAGTGTATGCATTACTCATACTGAAAATATATTACTTACTCATTTACATATCTAGGCATGTACAAAGATATATGTATGTACATGTACATAAGTGTGGGTAGCCAAATCAACAACAGAACTGAATGCTTCAATTCTCTTAAGAGTATATAAGTACTTACTTACATGCTTAAAAAATTCATATACTATGTATATTACATACATACACACATTAAATGTATACACATGCGCTCAGATATTGTTTCAGTATTCTCACTTAAACTATCATTCCATGTTTCCAAAGTCATTAATGCCAGTTTCCTCCTTGCAAACCGAGGCTACATTAACATTTACTGAATGGCAGTAATACCTCTGTTAAGTACCGCAACACACTATTCTTTTTAACTTATTCAACTCAACACGTTAGGCAAAATATTCAGAGGTCAGATAACAAGTCTGTTTTTCACCTCAAAACAGTCCAATTTGCATCCTTGCCAAAGGGTAATTCCCTCACCAGCAAGAATCAGAAGTTAAAAGGATATGAAAAATTATAAGTAGGTGGTAGAAGGGAGAGAAGCAAGGTGAAAACAGAGTCTAACAATTTTAGTCATCAACTACAGACACAATCTTTAAGGGGGGGAATTAAAGTCAAAATAAACCAAAATACCCTAACATTTTGTAGTTTATGAAGAACAAGTCAGGGCTCACTAGGTACTCCTGCAAACCCCAAAACCTTTTACCGTCCTACCACAGCAGTTGGCTCACGGCACTGTGGGTAATGGCTGACTTGAAGTCAGCTTCCTCACTGGCCCGGTGGCCCATGAGGGCAGAAACCAGGTAGGTGCTGATCAGCCCTGAGTCCTAAAAACAGTGCTAGACACACAGCAGGTCAGCTGGCCAATCACCTGGACGCTGGCATCAGACAAATGCCATAAATCCTAACCATCCCATACTGTAGAGTATGGTAAGTGGGGAAGAATTAAAGATTTGATAACAACAAGAAAAGTGACCCTACAAATTTCCAAACCTGGGATTAGCTGTATCTTTTAAATAATCCTTACCATCTTTTTCTGTGCTATAAGTGAAGAAATAGCCTAGACTAGTAAATACCTTTCTACTCAAGCCATTACGACCAAAGCTCCCAAACTTTGCATAGTGTCACAAATGTAAGAAATGAAATATATAAAATACAATTATTTCCAGTTACTAATATTCTATGCCATAATTTATAATGTGAAAGGTATCAACTTCTGAGTGATTTAGGTCATTACAAATACACAATGGTAAGGAAGTGCACAAAAACACAGGTGGTCGTCTGTGGGGTCCACAGTGTGAAGGGCCAGTCACAGACTTGAGTTAGCTTTTGATTACTGGCCAACACACTCAGACAGACATTCCCTAAACTGATTTTGAAATGAATAACACTTACAAAATACATTATCAAATCCACTGTTTACATTCAATTATATTTTAGGAACATAAACTCAAATGATTATTTGAGGCTCTGGGCCTGAATGGTCAAATAACAGTTCATACAATTTTTGTATATTTGTGCATGTAGATATGTATAACAGATGATGTGTGTGTGTGTATTACATGTATGTTTTTATACATCTTACCTTATTTGAAATATATCCACATGCCATTACATGCATACATGCCTATGTCTTCTAGGAGCCGTCACTGTTACTGAATAGTAACATCTAAGATAATGACAGCACTGGGCCTTTTAGGACCATTGAAGTGGTCCTGAATCAATATTTATTTATTTATTTATTTTTGTCTTTTCAAGATTTTTATTTATTTATTTGAGAGAGAGAGCATGAGCAGAGGGGAAGGACAGATGGAGAAGTAGACTCCCCACTGAGCTGGGAGCCAGACATGGGGCTCAATCCCAGGACCCTGAGATCATGACCTGAGCCCTGAAGGCCGACACTTAACCAATGGAGCCATCCAGGTGCCCCCTGAATCAGTATTTATTATAAATTTTACAATACGGAATTCCGATTTCAAATCTTTGTAGTGCAAGCACACAAACACGCACACGTACACAACTCATAGACTTTTAGCAATCGTAACAACTGAAACAATGAACAAATGTCATTTTTTTCACAAAGGAAGTACTTGGCTAACTCGCACACTTTCAAGGACTCTGGCCAAAAATAACAGTAATTAGGCTTGTAACTTCACATGTATGGATCTAACTAGTCAAGCCAAAAATAGCTTTGTAGTTATTTATCAACTGTTGTCATTTGCTTTAGAGGCTACAGCATTATACAGACCCAGTCAGGCAAACCATGGTGAAAACATGCTAAAGTATCGCTAAACTTAAGAAAATTTTAGCTCTTTTCAAGTTACAATATTGTAACACAGGAGAGATCACCATGATGTAATTACTTTGGATAGCTAATAAGGTTAACTCTTTTTTAAACTAAAACATATGTTAAATAAACTAGCAAAATAGGATTAACACACAAACATTTCTCAAAATCCAATGGAGACATCTTAGGTTACCTGCTCCAACCCATCATTAGAATCCCTGCTCATACCCTCCTCTGGTATGAGCAACACTGCCTTTTAGGGATACCCACAGTGCAGGGGGCCTGCCCTTCCCCCACCACTTTTGCAAACTTAGGGATGTTCCCTTAACATCTGCCTGGAAGCCCTCATCCTCCTTCAGAGCCTACTGGGGACAAAGCTATCAAAAACAGCACAAATGTGTTTACTAGGTGCTAGACATTGTTCTGAGGACTTTACTGCAGGAATCCATTCAACCCTCAAAGAAAACCTACCTGGGAAGAAGGAGAAGGAGCTGCCCTTGACCTCCACTCCACAGAGGAGCAAACTGAGGCACACAGAGACCGACTTCATAATGAGGAGAAGTGCCAGGTTGGAACCTGGACAGAATGCCTCCAGAATGTGTCCTTCTTAACACCACACTTGATTTCTCCTACACCGCTTCTATGCGACGGCGCTCTGTGCCCATCAAAATGGTGTCCTGCCTGAGGGGGCAATGCCTCATCCTCTCTCCTGTTTGAACCCGAATACCAAATGCTCTTACAGCCCCTTCCTGAGCCCCAAGGGGGGGCACTCTAGTACACACCAACACTAACTACCCCCGCTCCTCTCGCATTAAGCACATACGTGGGTCAGGTTGTTCCTTTCCTGCCTTTGTCAAATCGTTGCCTCCATGAGAAAGGTTTACCACAGTGGCTCCATCACCCTGGCCCCCGGAATCCACCCAGACCTCACCAGTGTTTCATCACCAAGCTTCACCCGACTCTCAGAAACTTCTAATAAATCCAGCAGAGAAAGCTCCTTCCCTTCCTACACATCCCACAGAGCTTGATTTGTTCCGTACCACTGTCTATAAAGAAGTCTCTCTCCAACGGCATTCAACTGTATCCCATTTACCCATTATTATTCGTGGTCTCATTTATGGCTTAAATTCTCTATTACGTGGAAGCCTCTTTTCCATCTCTGCGATTCTTCAGCTACCTGCGGAGAGGAAAACCCATCCCCGCGGGGCGCGCACAAACACGTCATGTGTTCCAATGTGGCCGGATTCCTATCTGTCAGAGCAAATGAACAGACTAGAAGACTCAGGACGGAAAAGGGAGGTGAAAAAGCCCTTCTCCCAGAGGAAAACAAAGCAACCAATGGCTGACCTAGCAGATCACCATGACTGGGGTGGGGACTGTGGAGGAGAGGAGGGCAGACCAAGAAATGAAAACTCTGCAAAGCTGTGAGGAAAGGGGGCTTCTCTCTTCTCTTTCCTTTTTGCCTCCCCTAGGCCAGACCTATGCACTGCAAGGCCTCAGTTCAGGTGAAAAAGGAACTTCTCCTTTACTATCACAGGAATCACTGACACACTCAGCTACACACAATGCAGTGGGGGCGGGGGAGAGTGTTGGTCATCACTGCTGAGGTAGGTAACCGGCACTGCAATTTTGTAATACTACCATTGAAAGTGTAGTCACAACCCTGAGTGATTTTACCTAGGCTTATTAACAAAAGTCATTGTTAATCACTAAGTTAAGCTCATTTGATCTTACTTTAGGACTAAAAGGGCCTCAGAAAACAGCCCGTTGAGGTTATCTGCTACCTGAAGACAGAAATTCCATCAGGTTTCCCTGAATGCTGTGCCACAGCAAGGGCTTGGGCTGCTGTGTCCTTACCACTTGTTAAATTGATGGCGTATGCTGTGCCCACTACAGAGATGTGCTGCTTTAAGAAATCTGCAAATTTTGAAATTGTGACTCAAAAGCCAGATAATCATTTGATGTCCAAAAAATTACTCACTTCACAAGTGGAGGCATTCGAGGAGAAAGCTCTGGGGCCAAGGAGAGAAATCAGGGCAGGGACAGGCAGGGGGGCAAGGACCCAGGAAGAAGCAGTAGCATGTATAGATGCACACCACTGGCCACAACGGGAGACCTCCCATCTCTCAAGATCACATCTAAACTGCGAAGCAAGGCAGATCCTTCAAGTCTTACATGTGAACTCACTTGGCAGCTGCAGACACGGGACTCATGGTTTCCAACATTCACAAAGGTTTAGGACATTCAGTCACTTGTAACTTTGCTGAGAAACACATGTGACCCCCATGCATGGCCACACTGACACACAGAGGGTTCACCTGGATGGTGAGCTCGTCCTGCATACTGCCCAGCACCCGCCTCTCTAACCCTCCTTGTTCTTCACTCCTTCTTGTCAGCACTGTAATACTCTAGCAAACCCAAATCGTCTGGGTCTCCCTCCAGAAAGCCCTCCCAACTGTCCACCCCCACTGACTGGTGCAGGCCTTCACCTCTCACTGAGACCCCTGCCCATGGCCTCTGCGCTGGCCTCCATGTCTTTTCATGCCCTTCCCTGCGGGCGAACCCACACTCCATGTGCAACCATGACAGCCAGCCTGCTTCCTCACAGTTATTCCTACTAGAGTGTCTTGGTCTTTTCTATCAAAGTCCTTAACACACTCTGTAATTATATTGTTTATTTACTTGAATAACCCCTCCATATCTCCAATAGAGTCTTTAGTCAGGGATGATTTTGTCCTCCAAAAGGCCTCCGACCATGTCTGGAGATATTTCTGGAAGTCACAATTGAAGGGGAGGGGCTGCAGCTGGCATCTAGTGGGTGGAGGCCAGAGACGCTGCTAAACATCCTACTGACACACAGGACAGCCCCCACAACAAAGAACGATCCAGCCCATAATGTCCCTCACTGCCAAGGTCGAGAAACCCTGCTGTGTAAACGGACACGTACTTGAAAGGATATCTGAAAAACCGTTCAGTATTACTTTAATCACATCTTTGGTTTTCAAACAGAACAAAACATAATTTTGACTACTATCTTATATTTTAACATTATGAATAATAATGCATGTTAGCAGATAACTACTACATGGGGGTAGGGGGAGCAGTCTTCACATTAGCACTAAAATTAAAGTATTCACATGTATTCCATCATTAAGAACCTACCAAAAAAATTAAGGCATGAGCAAGTCTAACCTCTGCTATGTCACTTGGCTAAGACCCGGGAAGCTGGGGTTCCATCCCAGCTCACCTGAACACAGAGCTTTTCTCCCTTCGCCAGGTTATAGTTTTCACATGCAAAAAACAATAAAGTGTGGTGGTTACAGACATTCGTGAGTTCAAATCCTAGCCTCCCCACTTCTTATTTCTATGATATTGGACAAGTGACTCTATCCTCTAAATCTCCGTTTCCTCATCCATAAAATGGGTAAGAAAACAACACCCACCTCACAAAGCTGCATAAGACTAAGAAGAGACAACAAGGGGAAATGTTTAGAATAATACTCAGCTTGTACTTGATATGCTATAGGGGCACCTGGGTGGCTCAGTCGGTTAAGCATCTGACTCTCGGTTCAGGTCATGATCTCAAGACCACGATCTCTGACCCATGATCTCAGGGTCCTGAGATCAGGCTCTGGGCTGGGTGCAGCACTCAGCAGGGAGTCTGCTTGAGATTCTCGCCCCCTACCTCCCAACGTTCTCTCTTTCTCTCTCCCTATAAAATAATAAATAAATCTTTGAAAAAAAATTACTTATTATTATCTAGTAAATATGCAAATATTTTATACTTCATAGCCTTCTGACCTGCATGAATGACCAAGAAAACGAATTTTGGTTTCCTTGTTGAATCAGCATACCTTGGAATTAATTTAAAAATTAAGAAAAACAATGAAAATGTCAAATTCACCAATATCTGTACCTAATAACTCAAGAACTTTTGTCTTTAGATATTATATTTAATAAGTAAGGAAATGTATTTTTAATATACAATATCCCCAACACAAAAGAAATAGAAATTTTTCGTAAGCCAAATAAGGTTATCATTTAAGGACTAGTTTTATATACATAAATATATAAATATTTATTGAACACTTTCTTAAGTACCCTAACTTGAAATAACATTTTCCAAGTAAATTCTGTAATAAATTTGTATATTTTACAAATCTTTTCAGAAGCACTGTGTGTACCACTCTATATGACACTGTGTATAAATTTTAATAATGCTACCTTACAAAAAAAAAAAAAACCACTTGGCTTGGCATTTCTTTCATGGACTAAATTAGGTGATTAGTGGTCATTCTTAAACTAAGTTTTACCATGCATTAAGCAGTCAACGACAGTAACAGCCTTACAATCTATTCGTCACCTAAGCCATCTCTGACTCAACTACTACTATAAAACAATATTAATATTCAGCTTTCATTCAGATTTCATCAGAAAATTAAGAAGTCAAGTTTCCCTAAACTTGGTAAATTGAGCACATTATATGATTTCCTTCAGAGAAACATGTATTTACTTAGAAAACGATTAAAACCGTTTAAAGTTAAAATTAGTTAAAATTACCAATCACATTTGTTTTTAAACAAAGGCATTATCCACAATGATACCCATGAGAAAAGAAAAGACTAATATATCATCAGATTCAATTTACCAGTTATGTGAAAACAATAATGTCCTAAAATGATCACACTACAAACTCATTAACCACAATTTTCTATCTGAAACTACCCCCCCAAAATACACTGATGACAAAATCTTCAGAATTCCACCTGTTAAGATCAAGCATATTCATCTAAAAAACACACAACTGATTTTCTTCTACCTGTTAGTGGAGAAGAATCCTTACAACTTTTATTGTTTTCATTTCTGCTGTATTCTCTAGCTACACCACTCTCTCTCCTCTGGAAATATAATGACTCCAGGTTAGTAACACATTCATTTCTGGCTGCAGTTTGATCTACCATATTAGATTTTTAGGAGTGTATTATTCCCATCGGAATTTATTTGACTTAGTATTTATGTCATTTATCTATATGCAAACATGCCAACCGAAGTTAGTTTCCTATGCTAATAAGGGTGTACATTTGGGTTAAATATGTTTAAACTCTTCTAATCACATCTCGCGTGGAAGAAATCGTATTGCGGGGGGAATACATACAACATTACAATCCTTTCACTTCACATAGAGAATCCACAGGCACTTCCACAAACATGTCTGTCACACCCAGGGGTCTGTGCACAGTCACGTTACCAGCCATGGCAGGTCAGCCAGCCCCCATTAGCTGTGCCGCTGTGGCACACCTGAGCTCCCTGCCCCTCCACGTCAGCTCTGAGAGAGAATCGCTCTCCCAGGCTGGGTCCTGGGAGTCCTCCCCCACTACCTCTCCATGGCAACCGCAGCTACAGAGAAGCCCGTCCACCTCTTACGCAAATGAAAAGAGGCCACAAATGTCAGCAGTCACAACATCCCCCTTTCCCTCCCTACTTAATTTCCTTCTTAAAGTAACAGTGGTGCATTCTTCTTATTTTGCATTTTCAAATACCTTCCACCGGCTAATGGACGGGAACGCAAGTTAGGAGAATCAGAGTTAAAAATCCATTTGTATGACCACTTACATAACATGACTGAGGACCCAAAGAGGCTTCTGATTTGCTGAGTTTCATTACCAAGACAGCATCTCAGCAAGTCCTCTTTGTATCTGGGCATCCCAGTATCTGAGACAAGAATCCTTTAAGATATTAACCATCCTATAATTTGGCTTTCTCAGAGAAAGAGAGAGAGGGAGATCGATCATCCATTATGCTTACTCAGGACTCAACATGCATCGTTTCTTTTCTAAGGTCTTATTTTTATGTAAAAGTCAAGGCTATTTTTTTTTTTACTTTCTGAACCAAATTGTCATTATCTAAATCACTGGCAATACTGACACCAGCAAATGCTCCCTGATCAAAGTGCCTTACATTTTACAGCAGCATGTTGGCTTTAAAAATGATCTTTCTGGAATTTGCATTTATAGCCTGATGGATTCTAGCCCTCCCAAAGACTGAGGCATTTTTTTAAAACAGACACAATAGTTACCAGGATAAATCTGATTATCTAGATTCCTTCCTTCCCACACTAAGAAGACATGACAACTCTACATGCTGGCTTCAGGGATTTCTCAAGTCGAAACCCAGTATCCTGCACATTCTATGTTTACTGAACAATGATCGATTCGTAGAAAGGATTCTGAAGAAATACCAACCACCCCTTGCCCTTCTAAGAAAAATTGAATTTTATATTTACTAATTCTTATCTATTTAGAAAAAGTTGTAATGTTAAATATTCAAGAAAGGAACATCTTAACCAACCCTGAGCATATGAGGAAACAGTTATTAACGAAAATGTCCCAGAGCGCGAATGTCAGGAGATACGCAATTGATCGTAAAGCTTTACCATGAGCTATTTCATAACACTATAATGCAATCACTAGTTTTCTGAATCTTAGGTAACAGAAAATAAAAGAAGAACTGAGACAGCCTCTGAAAGCTTCTTTAGTGGGACCCTGCAGGGCGTCCAGACTGACATCAAGATCCTCTTCTAGATAACAGACTCCCTTGCAAACTACCAGAAGGAGGGCAAGGAGGAGTATGAGATTTGTTTTTAAGTATCCAGATTACAAATTCCCTACAACTTCAAGTCTGAGGACCTCTTTTCAACCAAGAATTCTGTAGTCCTCCCTGTAACAGTAGCTATACTTTTATTATCTGTTGATGTAAGAAGTATATCAATGATAAAAATATATAAAAGCAATACTTCTAAATGGATCTGTAGGGGCTCCTGGGTGGCTCAGTGGGTTAAGCCTCTGCCTTTGTCTCAGGTCACAGTCTCAGGGTCCTGGGATCGAGTCCCACATCAGGCTCTCAGATTAGCAGGGGGCCTGCTTCCCCCTCTCTCTCTCTCTGTCTGCCTCTCTGCCTACTTGTGATCTCTCTGTCAAACAAATAAATAAAATCTTTGAAAAAAAATGGATCTGTAATTCATTAGCCACAATCATGTCCACATTGACTGACCTACTTAAAATATAGCATCATCAGAGGTACCTGGGTGGCTCAGTCAGTTAAGGGTTCAACTCTTGGTTTCTGCTCAGGCTGTGATCTCAGGGTCATGATATCAAGCTCTGCATCGGGCTCCACGCTTAGTGTAGAGTCTGCTGAAGACCCTCCCTCCCCCCCCCCCTCCCCCTCTGCCCCTTCTCCTGTTTTAAGATAAATAAATAAAATCTTTTACATATATATACATATATAAATAAATACTAATATATAGTAGTATCAAAATACATTAAATGAATAAAAGATCATCACCAAGTAGGATTTATCTCAGGAATGTAAGGATAGGTTTGACATCAGAAAAATCTATTACTACAATTCACTACCTAGACATATTAAGGAGCAATATAACAACAGAAGCCAAATTTCAAGTGATAAAATTCCATACCTATTCCTAGCAAAATACCCAAAAAGTTATGATTAGAAGATGATTTCTAAAACCATGTAAAGCATATCCACCAGACGCTAACTACAATCACTACATTCAACTGTGGATCACAAGAAGCATTCCCATTAAAGGCAGAATTTTACCAGTGATAACTACTTAATGCTTCACTAGAGGTTCTGGATAATTTGGTAAGAAGAAAAAAATTAAGAGGTATGAAAACTGTAAACAAAGAAACAGAATCATTTATTTGCACAGCTGATTGATCTAATTAGAAAAATTCAAGAAAATCAACCGAATTGGTAAGAATGAGTAAGAAAGAATTCCGTCACGTGGCCATATACAGTCAACTCATGAAAATCGATAAACACTTTTAAAGTACTTTCAAATACACCACAGACGAAACCAAAAATAGTAGAGAGACGGTACATGGGACAACATGTAAACAGCTGTGGATTTAAGTGAAGGACACACGGGTATTAATTCTTTTAAGAGTACCACACTCCCACAGTCTAAGGCTCCACACGACATGCTGAGTAAATTCAAGACACTTCCTTCCTCTTCAAATCCTCTCACCCTGCCCAGTTACCCTACTATCACTTCATCGATCCTACTTTACCACCAAATTAATGCTAGGTCATTTAGCTTGACTTCCAGCTCTGTATTCTTCACTTCTGTTTCTTTATTAACTAACCACCTTGTATCTCTGCTTTTCTTCCACCTTCAGCATCAGATCAAGGCTGAATCTAACCCGGACCCCAGAACAACCATCTACAGCCTTTCTCACCCACTACCTGACTTCTGCTAACTAAACTGCTGAGCCATCAAATGTATACGAACCAAATACTAACTCACCCTTTCCATGAGTATTCCACAAAGCACAATTCCCCTAATGACGTACAATATTCTCCCATGTCTTGCTGTATTGACATCATAACCAGCACTGGCCTCATAGGACCCGAGTGTCAGGCACAGGTCTACACCATTTTGCTTATTTTGTGCTTAACTTGCTCTGTGAGCAGGCCAATGGTTCTTAATCATGATGAAGTCTAACGCTTCGAAACCGCCACTATGGCTGGAAGAATTCAACTTATACCCTGAAATCTGCTAGTTCAGAAAAAAAATTCCAGCTCAGAACTCAAATACTCAACCAAAAGGATTAATGATTTCTTCTCCTCCAGACCAGGTATATTTGGTGAGAGCAAAACACATGAATAAAGTATCTGCACGGTATCCTCTGGTTTGCGCCAACTCCTCAGATACCACACAGAGGCTTTCTATTTTAAATAGAAGGCACAAAAGATAATGAAATTAATGAGAATGCTTTTCACTGAAGAATTGTCTTTTCCTACCAGTTTAGTTCCTCAAGTGTATGTTCTAGGGCTACACTGTAACTTTTGGTTTATAACAGTTATTGCGAGTATAATTCTATAATAATTTAATTATTTTTTAAAAGATTTTATTTGAGAGAGCATGAGAGAGCATGAGTGGGGGGAGCAGGGGGCAGAGGGAGAGGGAGAAGCAAGCTCCCCACTGAGCAGGAAGCCCGATAAGGGGCTCACTCCCAGGGTCCGGAGATCATGACCTGAGCCAAAGGCAGACGCTTAACCAACTGAGCCACCCAGGCGCCTGAATTATTAAGTAATTATTTAATATAATACTTTCTGACCAAGCAATAAGCTCTGGAAGAACAGGAACCCTGTCCCATCTTGGCTTGCTCTGTAGTCTGACTACCCAGCACAAAGATGCTCCCTTTACATTTCATGGGAGTGCAAAGGAAAGTTGATCAAACTGAAGCTAACAAGGACAACTTCCTAAAACACATATTTAAAATGCAAAGAATTTTTTCTTAAAATTATTGCAGGATAAACACAAAAATGGAATATTACAATCTTGAATTAGGTTCTCAGATGCTCAGACTTTTTTTTTTTTTTTAATTTGAGAGAGAGCACAAAGGAGCCTGTGCCAGTGGAGGGGGGGATGGGCAGAACGAGAGGGAGAGAGAGCATCTCAAGCCTACTCCCCAGGGAGCACGGAGCCCCCACAGGCAGGGCTTGAACTCAGGACCCAGAGGCAAAATCAAGAGTCAGAAGATTAACCAACTGAGACACCCAGGCGCCCCAAATGCTTAGACTTTTTAATGAACAAGAAGCAAGCCATTTTTGATCAAGGAATATGTAACACCATCAAATCAGGCAAGTTAGTTATAAAAGTGGAAATAGGGATTCCATGATACCCATTAAACAGAAACAAACTAATCATAAGTCAGCAAGAGACCGTTAAGTCTAACAAATTAATATGAGGCAAAATATCACGGAGTTATTTGAAACTGAGGTCTATGAGGAATTTTAATGACATTCTAGAACACTAGTGGCAGATATTATCAAAGGAGAATGCCACAAAACATACTATACTACCCCAACTGCATTTTAAAATTTATACATATGTAATTATATGTTCAAAGTGACAGCTGCTATTACTGGATGTTACAATTACGAGTGACTATAATTTTTGAGTATGAGGATCCTTCCAATTTTCTGCAAAAAAAAAAAAAAAGCATATTAATAATATTTTTTGGTAACTACATCTAAAGGCGGGGAGAGAAGGCAGATTATATTCTATTCTGCATATCTTAACTTCCAGGGCATAAACACTGGTATCAATCCAATTATTTATACCCTCATCAGTAAGATAAGTCAACTAAATACTAGACTCCAAATATAATACTCCAAGGCCCTCAGATTGGCATTACAGTTGACAGAGTAAAGTAGCCAAATACAGAGCAGACGCTTTCTCCATCTTGCTGAGCACTGTGAGCGGTGAGAGCTAATAGCTTTCAAGCAGATTCTACTTGAAACACAGAGAAGAAAGAGAACCCATTTTTTCCGATCCTAACAAATTGTAGGTTTTCTCTCCACTGAGAATGGTGCAAGTGTACGTCCCCCCTTGTCATCCTACTTGTGACATTCTTCACTGAAACAAAACAAAACAAGAAAACCTCTGAAATCTGGAACAATCAATATGCACCAAGATGTTCATCATAATGTTATTTATTCGGGAAAAGGCTGGAAGCCACCAAATGACAGTTTGTGTGTTTACCCCTCCTGTTCTTATGTTGTCTCTATTTTTTTTTTTTTTAAGATTTTATTACTCATTTGACAGAGAGAGACATGGGGAGAGAGGGAACACAGCAGGGGGAGCAGAAGCAAGAGAAACAGGCTTCTCGGTGGAGCAGGGAGCCCGATGCAGGGCTCGATCCCTAAACCCTGTGATCATGACCTGAGCCGTAGGCAGACGCTTTATAACTGAGCCACCCAGGCAACCCTTATGTCGTCTCTTGATTTGTTTGGGGCTTGATAAGGCTGGACAAGGAAAATTGGTGTTTTCTTTTCTCTCCAAACATATCCTGGTTGAATCAGTACACAACCTTCATACACATTCCCCAACCACCACCACTCTGGTTTGGGTCATGACATGGAGTCAATTCTGCCCCCAGGGCTATAGAGTCTGGGAAATCCCCACACTGTCTCCCCAGGGCCTTAGAACATTTCCATTGGTCTCCTGTCCCTAAGACTTGCAAATATCTATTTAGGTTCTTCTGTTATATCCCAACATTTGGGTTAATTATAATTAAAAATGTTTGCCCATGATAGTCTTTTTTCCCATAGTTTACAACACAGTTTAGTCATAGTCTATTTTTATAGTCATATTTCTACAGTCATAAAAATAGTCTATTTCTATGCTGTCTCTCTTATTTTTACCCTTGATCTTCTTTTAGCTTGACCAGGAGAAAAACCCCATTCTTCTCTTACACAAACCATAAACTGACAGGACAGTTTCATGTTTAAAGAGCAGCATTTGGCTAGACACGCCTCAGAACATATCAACATACAAAAGAATGAGCAATTAGGAAATACTTATGAAAATTTTATATCCTGTCTCTAAATCTATATTCTGAAACACCGTTTATAGTATGGACACCTACTCTTTCAGATCTTCCCCCAAAACAGGGACATAAAGTTGCTGCCCAGAAAGTCTTCTGATCTAGGGGGAAATTATGCTACGAAGTATAATGGACACAGAGCCCCGTAACAAGAACTGTACAGTTTTTCCCATAATGAAGATACATTACTTTAAAACCTGTGCCAATGAGAATCTCACCGCCTACCCCGACTCCAAGAAATTAGTGTCTCAGAGTTCGTTAAAAGTCTTCAAAAGGGGGGCGCCTGGGTGGCTCAGTTGGTTAAGCGGCTGCCTTCAGCTCAGGTCGTGATCCTGGAGTCCCGGGATCGAGTCCCGCATCGGGCTCCCAGCTCCACGGGGAGTCTGCTTCTCCCTCTGACCTTCTCCTCGCTCATGCTCTCTCTCACTGTCTCTCTCTCTCTCAAATAAATAAATAAAATGTTAAAAAAAAAAAAAAAGTCTTCAAAAGGTAACATTTCCTAAGCATTTTGGAAAGCAGTTTCAGATCACAGGGATGAAGGGTCCATCAACTCAAAGTTCTAGCTTACAAGTAGTTACCTAGTTTTAATCCGGTGAAATGAGATCCTCTGGTTTCATTTTAGGATAAGAAGAGAAAGTAAACCGAGACAACAGGGCACACTGGGAAAAGCAAGGGTTTTTCTTTTCAGACAAACTGAGGCTCCATTCCTGGTTCTGCCACCTGCTAGCTGTGAGACAGCAGGCCCAGGTTCTAATTCTCACACCTCAGCTATAGCATTAAAAAAATAAATAAATAAATAAAATTAAAAAGGTCATCTGCCTCCCAAGATGGCTTTAATTCCTGGAAGCGATCGCTCACGGGATACACCAGGACAGAGACAGTCAATAAGCGCTAGCTCTCTCCCCCCTCTTTACAATTACAGATTTCTAAAACTGACTAAACAACTTTGTATATGTAAGGGTCAGACAGAACTGTCTCACACACTATGGGCAGTACATTTAGAGCACCAGGTTTGTTTTTTTAATAGCATTTAATAAAGTTATAATGCATTAACGTATATCCTCAAATATTACAATATGCTGTACGTAGCAATCTCCAGGAAGCCCCCCTTTTTAAAATAATATTTTATTTATTTATTTGACAGAGATCACGAGTAGGCAGAGAGGCAGAGAGAGAGGAGGAAGCAGGCTCCCCACGGAGCAGAGAGCCCGAGGTGGGGCTCGATCCCAGGACCCTGAGATCATGACCTGAGCCGAAGGCAGAGGCTTTAACCCACTGAGCCACCCAGGCACCCCTCCAGGAAGCCCTTTAAAGATGTATTTGCCCACTTTGTGTGCTTCTGGTAATAAGACACATTTCATGATTTCGGCTTGTGCCTTTACTAGAGAAAACATAATATAAAGGGAATGAATAAACACATTCATAATCTGAATGGATCTATCATGGTTTTGTTACCATAGGAAGATGGTTCTTGATGCATCAAATGCCCTGTACCAATGGAAGTTAAGAGTTTCCAAACACTGCTTTTGACCCAAAGGCTTGTTTCACAGGTTAGCGACAGCTGTTGCGTCCCTTCCACTTGTACAGGCCAACCACAGAGCGTGGCATGCTTTTCTCATTCGGAAAGTCCCCCACACAGAGCTTCAACTCATTTTGAAATCAGAGAGGATGGTTCCTCCTATAACTCATCTGGGCAAGTTTATATGAGAGAAGACGTTTTCAGAAAGCCATGGAGTTTCTCTCCCAAGACTGTTCAAGCATAATTATGGGCAAATGTAATTATGGAAAAAGAAGCTAACCAAAAGTAAAGGGGGGAAAAAAAAAAGCACACTGAGTAAGAGGTATGAAGGGGGAAAAAAAAACAACAAAAACTTTAATCCTTCTATTGAAATAATTTTAGAAATACCCACTCATGTATCATCCTCCCTCATAACCTCTTCTTCCTCAAAGCGAAAAACAAAAACAAAAACAGTTACAGTCTGTATATTCATTTGTGAAGTATAACTAGGTGAGTTTCCTTTCCTTTGGAAATATAAAGCATAGATCAGTATACACATACATACATATGCCTACATTTTTGTATTTTATCTATAAATTATATATGTATATACACACATAAACAATAAAGACAAAAACAGGAGAATAAACCATAATTTTTCTTAGATACCTAAGTTTTTTTAATTGAGATATACTAGACATATATGACAACATAATGAGCTGATATATGTATATGTTGTCAAATCATCAACATAATATTATAGTAACATCCATCACCAAATAGTTACAAATTTTTTTCTCGTGATGAGAAATTTTAAGACCTACACTGCTAGCAACTTTCATATATACAATGCAGTATTATTACCTACAGTGGCTTTGCCGTGCATTACAACCCATGACTTATTTGCTCTATAATATAAAAATTCGTATCATTTGATCACCTCCACCTTCCACCTCTGCCAATCACCAATCTGTTCTCTGTATCAATGGATTCATTGTTTTGTGGTCCTTTTAAGATTCTGCACATAAGTGAGATCTTACAGTATTTGGCTTTCTCTGATTTCTTTCTCTCTATTTTTAGATTTTATTTATTTGAGAGAGAGAAAAAGGAGAGTGAGAGCACAAGTGGGGGGTAGGGGTAGAGGGAGAAGCAGACTCCCTGCTGGGCAGGAAGCCCGATGTGGGACTCGATCCCAGGCCCTGGGATCATGACCTGAGCCACCCAGGTGCCCCTGATTTATTTCTCTTAGCATAATCCTCTCAAGGTCTATCCATGTTGTTGCAAATGACAAGATTTCATTGTGTTTTTTGTCTGCATAATAGTCCACTGTATTTATATACCCCATTATCCATTCATCCACTACCGGACATATGGGTTGTTTCCACGTCCTGGCTATTGAAAACAATGCTGCAGTGAACCCGGGGGGGGCAGGGGCACAGATCTTTTCAAGTTATATATTCTTTGGATAAATATCCAGAAGTGGAATTGCTGGACCATATGGTGGTTCTGCTTTTAATTTTCTTGAGGAACCTCCACCCTCTTTTCCACAGTGGCCACACCAATTTATGTTCCCACCAACAGTGCACAGGGTTCCCTTTTCTTCACATCTTGCCAACACTTGTTGGTCTTGTCTTTCTGATGACAGCCATTCTAAGAGGTTAGAGACGATATCTCATTGTGGTTTTGATCTGCATTTTGTTGTTAATACTAATGTTCAACACATTTTCATGTAGCTGTCATCTATCTGTATGTCCTCTCTGGGAAAAGGTTCAGATCCTCTGCCCATTTTTAAAAATGGATAATTGGGTTTCTTGCTATTGAGTTGCATGAGTTCTTTATGTACTTTGGATAGTAGCCCATTATCAGATATATAATTCGCAAATATTTTTTCCCATTTTCCAAGTTGTCTACTCATTTTGTTGACAGTTTCCTCCCCTCTGCAGATTTTTAGTTTGATGTAGTCCCTCCTGTTCAGTTTGCTTTTGTTGCCTTTGTTTTGGTATCAGATCCAAAAATGCATTGCCAAGACCAATGTCAAGAACCTGCCTGTGTTCTTCCAGGAGTTTTATGGTTTCAGGTCTTAGTTTAAGTCCTTCATTTTGAATTGGCTTCTGTGTCCAGTCTAAGAGAGCAAGCAATCCAGTTTCATGCTTTTGCATGTGGCTCCATTTATTGACAAGACTGCCTCTCCCCATTGTACACTCTTGCCTCCATCGCCATAAACTAATTGACCTTACATATGTGGGTTTATTTCTGCGCTCTCTATTCTATTCCATTTATCAGTGGGTCTGCTTTTATGCCAATATTATACTGTTCTGATTACTATAGCTTTGTAATACCATTTGAGATCTCAAATAGGGCATGCGAGAAAAAGGAAACTTATTTAGAAAAGCCACTCACACTTTCCAGGAAAGTATATACTTATTAAAAAGTTAGAAATCTACTAATTCCATTTGTTTTTAAATAACCTTGAATCATCTGTAAATCATCTTTTTTTTTTCCTACGTGGAAATGGTTTTTATTACCTGAGTGAGCAAACAGGAAAATACCTTCTTTGGCTAATTATGTTGATTTGTGATCAGAGAAGTGGATGAAGTTCATAAACCGAAAAGCACTGGTGAGATTTTTAACATTCTATAGTCACTTAAAGAGAAACACTCTGTTCCCGCAAAGCAGCTGGCACAGTGTCTGCACGAGGCCCTCCCTCCTCCACCAAACACACGAGCCCACCTGCTACGTGAGGAGGCCAAATACTACTCAGCTCCTCTTCCCCAAGGTGATGACCTGCCTGTCAAGCAAATCTTTAAGAGTGAGCCAGTGAGAGAGAGGAGAGCCGGCACAGAGAAAACCTTCAGAGGAGGTTGCTCGTGATGAGGGGTGTGCCCACAGCACCTTTCATCCAAAATACATAATCAGTATCATTAATCCCCAATTTCCATATACCAAAGATTTCTACATCTTAACACCTGTTTATCTCAAGGGTGTTCCTGTCATTTGATAATCTAAACCCTATACTAAATGTTCTGCTTATAAATGCTTTGGGACAGTCACCCTCCCTGCACACACACCTTTTTCTCTGTCTCCCTTCTGCTCTTCTCCTTTGGATACCTGGGAGCTGACTATATGCTAGAATCCAAAATCTTGCAATGCACAATGAATTACAATGCACACTTTAACACTTTTTTATACTGATACTCTTATTAAAATGCAGTAAGCACTCAGCGTGTTTCAGGAGACATCACATAAACACTTTGAGGTTTGCTTTTGGTTTGAATTGAGCAGACTAGTGGTGAGAAAAATAATACCAAAATGTTCCCAAGCAGAAAGAACAGCTTCACCGTTTTTGCTCAAAGGCAAGCCAGTATCTGGGTAGAAAGCTTCACAAAACAAGCATGGGTGCCAGTTTCACAAAGGCTGAGGATATTTTTATTTAAATAGTATTTAAACAGAGAAAAATCCATTTTTAACTTCTAGAGTTCTTTAACTCAACTGGAAAGGTCTTTTGAAAAACAGACATTCTATTTTGGACTTTCATAGTGAATTTTCAAATATAGAGTATATCCAGGTCCCAATAACAATAGATTCACCATGCATGTTTTAAAATATCCTGTGAATCACAAGTAACATCTTGATTACCAAAAAAAAAAAAAAAAAAGGTAAGAATTTTGGGAAGGATGGTGGATATTTTTGGTTGAAAGACCAAGAGATGTTTGTAGAGATGGAGTATTGAAAATATAAGGCATCTCTCTCAAATACTAAATGATCATTTAATGTCTGGGTGACACAGGTCAAAAACATATGATAATTATTTATTCAAGCCGATTTTCATTTCCTTATCTGAAGATGTGGAAAACGTGGACTCTGTGGCCCTCTGACTGCTGTTTTCAGGAACATCGTTGAGGTGCCTTCCCATGGCCAGTCACCTGCTCTGTACCACACCCCTACTCTCACCCCTGGGCCTCAGGGTGCCTAAAATTCATGACTCTACACGAGGACATCAGATTAGCCACTACCAGAAAGCCTGGAAAAAGCTGAAAACATCCATGGGCACAGAATTCCCTGTTTCCTCTACTGAAGGTTCCAGGTGTATCCTAACTGCTGAACTAGGGACAGCTGGAGCCAAGCACAGAATTCACTTATATACTCCGAAGGTGTCTAGCCACATCCCAACACTCTGCAAACTGCTCAAGTACCCAGATTTTGAAAAGGAAGGAGAGTACTGTTGAGAAGAAGAGAGTGCTGGAACCGCCCCCCCCCGGGGGGGCGGTTCTCGGACTCTCCTGGCTGGCTTGCTGAGAAAACCGTGGTCTTCCCTGACTGCCTGTGATGCGCCTTAGGATGGAGAGAGCTTCCTCCTTGGTGTACAGTAAGAATGAGGTGGCCTGCATGGAATGACCTCAATTTCACAGACTTAACAACGAAAACAAAAGGAAACAGCACCCTCAGACAAGGCCACCACAAAAGCGGAAGTGAGGGAAAGGCCAAGCTGCACAACGGCAACCAGCTCTGTGAGAGGTGGGAAGAGGACGTGTGTCTGTGGGCAGATGCTCCGCGTGGGAACGGGTCTGCCCAGGTGGCTGAGGGACCTGGGACGGGTGACCCAAGCTGCCCAGGGCAGCTAGGCACCTGCCTCCCCGGTCCCAGGACTAGCACGGTGCCTGGCACAGAGGGAGCACTCGAGAGAACCCGTCTCCCTCACTTTATCCTTGGGATTCCTTCCCCAGCCCTCTGTTGGCTGCTGGCCAACTGCTCCACTTCCTGATTCTGACAATGATCCTGGCTAAGTGTGTCTCGTCATTTAGCACACTGTCTCAGGGGCCTGGTGCATCACTGTACGAGGCTGCACTTGACACAAACATGTCCCCAAAGTCATAAGACTTACACATATCTCTGAAAGGCATTCAGAATTGCTAGTATGACATCATCTATAAATTATGACACAAAGTGATAGCATTTTATGCACTTCCAAGCCCTGTGGCAGGAAGAGGAGGTAAAAGGCTTTGGGGAGGTCAGACCAGAATTGTACTTTCAGTCTCCCACGTGATTCCTGTGGGTCGGTCGCTTTTGGCTCCTTATGCCTCAGTCTTCCCCTCTCTGAAATGGGGACAACATAATACTGACAGGCTGCAGGGCTTTTCTGGAGATTAAATGAGGTAAGGAGATCGAGACAGGTCCAGAAATACAGTAAACATTGACCATTATCCTTAATAACATATACAATATACTATTACTCCACGGTTCATTTTTAAACTACTAGTCAACTTTACAACATCAGAGTGTTTCAAATACATAAAAAAAGGTTTCTGAACACAATCTTAAAAGTCTATAAAATCTACCAAGCTAGTTCAGATAGGACAACCAAGGTAAAATTTTTCTAGTTTCTATTTTCCTAAAATTACGTGAAAATCCTTCCCCAGTGAATTCTGGGTTATTTAAATTACACATATTTCACATCTTCACTCAGTGTTTCTATCAAAAGCTACTTAACACTGTTGAAAATCGCATTCATTTATAAAAAGAAACTTTAAGCATTAAAAATATAAATTACTGGATTTCAAATTGGTAGAATTTAAAAGATGATTGTAAAGCATGGCTTTCCAATGCTTATAAACATTATAATCAAAATTTTATTAGGCATGTTTACACCATTACAGATGTTACAGAAAGCCTTTAGTGAGCACGCACTGTTAAAATGATAATGTGTTTTTAACTGCTAATAAATGAGGTTTGAGATCTGCTGTAAAAAGGTGTTTACACACTACAAACACCACTAACACACCCTCCGAGGCCTGCGTGGGTCCGGCACCAACATCCATCTCTTACACAGAGACGCCTGCTTCGCTAGCAAGCACTGCTGGGGGAGAGGTCAAGGCTGTGCCCATTGCACAATCCCAGGGGACGCCACTCACACTGTCTTCTGGAGTTGTCAGCACAGTAGCCCTGGGCCACCTCTCCACTCTGATAACACCTTGAAAAATGTGCCCGACTCATGACATGTTAAAGGAAGTGCACGAACCAAATAAACCTCCCTCGACATGTCAAATAAATTCAGCACATTCCTCCTTCCTTTCTGATGACTCTAACGTGTCGGCAGCCAAGGCTAAGGTAGAGCAGAGCTGTCCTGCTCCTCCCTCTGCCCACGGAGCCTCCGAGGACCCGGGCCGAGCTGCTTGTCTGCGATGGGTGACGGGTGTGTGCGATCCACGTACACGTTCACCCCATCTCACTTCTGACCCGTGGTATCTCGGAAAATGCCCAACCGCCGACCAGGGTAGGGACAGAGATGGAAAACTAGAAGCCGAGGCCCACTCCACGTTTCAGCCCCCGGTGATCCCATTAACCTGCTGCTCCCGACAACTTGGGGACATATGCATGGAAGTCCTAGAACTGGAAAACGAAGGTGAACCTTCTCACAAGGCAAATTCAGCCTGGGTCTACGGACAATGAGAGGCTGGTCCCATCACGGCAGAAGCTCCAGAATGACTGTAAAGGAGGGAGGCAGGGCCAGTCCGTGGGGGGCAGGAAGAAGCAGGCTGTTGAGACGCACACCTGCAGGACAAGCCCTCGGCTGCAGCCCAAGCGTGTGGTCGGAGGGGCCGCTAACAGGGTGATAGGACGAGCCACCCTCTAGCTCCCCAACAGTACACTCTGGTGCCCCCACTTAGTCCCTAATTAAAAAGCTGCAGTTTTCAAGTTCAACTGAAAATCTTTTTGTTCGGCAATCAGAATATATTTTCCCTTAGAAAAAAAATGACATGTGCTGGTACGTTGACCAGGTCATAAGGAAGCCCATAAATTTGCCCTCCAAAGTAAGAAAAAATTAATACAGATCCCAATTATTCATTATAACAATGTTCTGTAGGAGAGCAAATTCATTTAGCATTCTTACTCAGGAAGCCAGAAACCCATTTTCCCTGGCTTCCATTCATGGCTTCAGAGTAGCCATCTCCACTCTAGGCCACCCTGCACAACGCATCACGTACATGCTTGGGACATCGAGTGCGTGTGCGCGTGCATACACACACACACGCTTTATCACGGAAAACTCCAAATACATAAAAATTGATAAAATGCTAAAACCCTGTATTCTTAACCTCACCCATCTTTAGCCATTATCCACACTCCCCTGTCACCCCTGAAGTCCACTCCACCGATTACTCTGAAGCAAAACTCTGGGCATTTCTGCTTGGCATACGCACTGAATGCCACTGGCATTTAGAGAACAGACCTCAGAGGTTGTTAGAAACTCCACAAAGTCCAGGACAGTCTCTAAGTTTTATTAGCTTCTAGAAGGACCACTAACGATCCAGGAAGGACACAGGGGAGCACCCGATTCACCGGGAACCTGTCTTACACTGGATACGGAAGCGTCCAACGCGCCCCGAGCAGCAAACTCGGTGAAACGGGAGACGCTGTACGTGAGCACTCGTGAACACACAGGCATCAACTGCAACGCCTGCCCAGTTCACCAAAACTTTAGGGAAAAAGAACAGGTAAGAACAGAGCCTCTGGAATTGAAATTTAGGGTATTTAAGGCAAACATTAACTAACGTTACTTTAAAAAAAAAAAACAGTGAAGCCAAACTTACCATTTTGGAATTTAAAACTCACTAAAAAACTACTGCCACTGAACAATATGGTGTCAACACAGGAATAAGTAAGTCAGTAAACCCAGGCCAGGAGGCCAATTGTATATGGAAATTACGGCAATTCTGTGGGAAAAGGATTCTTCATTTAATAAACAATCCTGACAGACTGGTTTTATTTCTGGGGAAAAAAAATAGACTCCCTACCTCACAATATATACAAAAATAACCACAAATAAATTAAAGATCTAAACGTAAGAAATGTCACAGAGGTAGCTGGGTAACTCGGGCAAGCATCTGACTTCTGCTCAGGTCAGGATCTCAGGATCCTAGGATCCAGCCCCACATCCATCAGACTCTGCTCTCGGCAGGGAGTCTGCCTGCCCCCTGCCCCTCCCCCCTGCCCCTGCCCGCCCCCCAAGCTTGTGCGTGCCCTCTCTCTCTCTCTCAAGTAAATAATTAATTAATTAAATATTTAAAGAAAGGAAATATCACATTATACTGAATTTAAAGCATCAGTCATAATTCAAATTATTGTTTTATATGGCACTGAAAGAAAAATGCACTACCAGTTAAACTGTGACACGCTATTAAAACGACTCCTGAGATGTGAGAGAGTGAAAAAAAAAAAAGAATCTATGCATCTTAGAATTAATTAAATATGGTATTTCAATTAAAAATAGCAGATGAAACTTCAGAAGAATATTTATGACCCTGCAGGTTAGGACAGGAAAAATGCTGATGGATTTGACTATATGAAAGTTTCAAAATTGTGTATAATTAAAAGGTACCGTGAGCAGAACTAAAATACAGACTGAGAGAAACTTGTGTAAATGACATGACTGACAAAGTGCCACGACTCCCAAACAGAAAAAGCGTCCTTCAAAGGGATGAGAAAAGACCAACAAGTAAGAGAGAAAGTGAGTGAAGGGTATGAAGCAGCAAGGGGGAAGGTCAAGGGAAGTAACCAACATGTTAAGTTTGTTTAAACAAGATAAATAGATCATACTCACGGAGGATGCTTACTGCAGGAGTTTGTAATGGCAAAGGTAAGAACAAAAAAAGGCAAAACCAAAACCAATTAATCTGTTCTATCAAAGAAATAACTCAGTAGGTTAGGTAAATTGGTATTTCAGAGTACTAATTATTCTAGATTAAATTAATAAAATATGAATTAAGATCTCTATATGCTAAGTGGAAGGATATCCCTATCAAACTATTAAGTTTAAAAAAAAAAAAAAAAGGTTGGGGCACCTGGGTGGCTCAGAGGTTAAGCCTCTGCCTTCAGCTCAGGTCATGATCTCAGGGTCCTGGGATCAAGCCCCACATCGGGCTCTCTCCTCCGCGGGAAGCCTGCTTCCTCCTCCCTCTCTGCCTGCCTCTCTGCCTGCTTGTGATCTCTCTCTGTGTCAAGTAAATAAATAAAATCTTTTTAAAAAATTAAAAAATAAGAGAATTTTAAAAAAGGAAATTAGGATCATCATTTGGGGCAAAAAATTAAAAATTGGCAAAACTTTCTGTGTGTTTATATCTACAAACAAAACATGATACAGCAAGCTATGAACGACTTAGAGGGGGAAGAAAGCAGAGGGAGGCCAATCATCAATCCACACATCCACCACCCATCAGTTAGATCCTTTCTCTGAACAAATAAAATTAGAATTTCTTTTGTGCCTCTGAAGTCAGAACAGAAGGTAGGAGATGCTACTCTGCTTCTAGCAGTTTCATGCTAAGTCTTTTGGCCAGAGTTGCATTTCTTTCTTTCTTTCTTCTTTTTTTAAAGATTAATTTATTTGAGAGAGAGGAAGAGAGAGCGAGATAGAGAGTGCACAGGTGTGCACACATGTGCATATGCATTAGAGGGAGTGCGAAGGGAGAAAGAATTCCCAAGCAGGTTCCACGCCCAGCGTGGAGCCCAACCCCAGGACCGAGATCATGACCAGAGTCAAAGTCAGATGCATAACCAACTGAGTCACCCAGGGGCCCCAGAGTTGCTTTCTTACACACGAAATGAGAAAAACCGACCTAAGTGATTCTCTTCCAACATGCTACTCTACTTTCTTTTGCAAAACCGCCAAGAAAAGCATCGTAACCTTTAAATTGTTTACTTGGCTTCTTCTTCAGCAAAACACGAACTTTATGACAAAACAGACAAAAAACACAATCTCTGGTTTATTTCTCCTTCTGGTAGTACAAGGGAAATGGAGAAGACCAAGGAATTCACTCTTATCTAACCTGAGAAAACGTCTCGAAAAATTCTACTGTTTGGGGCCGCGTTAGTTTGGGAGGCAGGGAATCAGCACTTTCAGTATCAGTCTCGGGATGCAAGGACAATCAATAAGGAGCAATTGAAAAGCACATTTAATTTCCCATCATTACAACAAATGCATCGTATAAGGAATTCATGTGCAGTGCCCCCAGAATGAACGGCACAGCGGCTTGCTTTCACTATAGACAAGCCGCAAATACAGAAATGGTTTCAAGGACAACAGGCTCTAGATCGCGCCTCTTCCACAGGGACAACATTGGCTCAAACGAGGAAAAAGGAGTTCTTGGGGGACAAAAACCTCTCAGCTATGACCATGGTTTGTGGCCATTCGAAACTTCACCCTACCCAACAAAATCTTAGTTCTTAGTACTTAGTATTTCTCGTTAGGCTGAAATTCAAAGTTAATTAATGGTCAGTTTTTCTCTTTAATGGGATAATCAACTAAAACTGAGAGGCACTTCTCTGGACCGTTCCTACAGAGTCATAAGGATTATCAAAAAAGATTGCATTTAACAAGTTTTCACCTAAACTCTAGACACACAGCAGGGACCTTGAGGATATCCAGTGGGCTTGGAGTACTTTAGTTTAGGCATAAACTAAAACTGATAACTAGTTAACCACTGGTATAAACATCCAAACTATTAAATAACCAAATTCAAATGTCAAACGACCTCCGAACTATAAAAAAATCATCTTGGCAATGTATAATTTAAGCAACTCTGCTAATGGTGTGTGTATATATAATATTTAAATTTAATGAGTGTATTCAAATAGTTTTCCTCACAAATATTCAAAACATGTGCAAACTGAAACAGTCCCAAGTTTCTAAGGCAATTGTAAACATATGCAAATACAAAATCCTCCTTGTCTTTATCCCAGAGATGAAATATGTATGCTTGGCTTACAAAGACCATACCTGAAGAGATTTCTACCTCTCACAGACAAAAAATGTCGTCAAGGGACCTGTTCCATTCAGCGGCCTACCTTCCTGTTTTGATTACGAGTCTACTTGTCAGTTGGGTCACATTACAAGACAGTTAAAATATATGACATGTCTGCTACGATACACACTTAACTTCAAAAATTTAAATCATACAAGTTTTCTGTATCAAGCAAAAAAGTTACAAAAATTGAATGAAACAATCAGCATACTGAATATATCACCACTCTTTCCCAGGTGTCATCCTTTCTTTCTAGAAAGAGCAAAACGAAATAGTGCGGGATAGCCTCAAAAATCTATGACTAGCTTAAAACAATCGCCAGCATTTTAGAAGTTATACATCCACAGATTTCTTTATGAAACACAGAAAGAAGGCAAGCATCAGAGTAATGATCCTTCACTGTTGTGTGGTCGAGCTAAACTCTTTAAGAGAGAAAATGACTTAATTTTAAATTTTTCTCATCTTTTAAGAGGATTAACTTCTGTGATCATAAAAGATTTGCACCACCTGGTGGAAAAGCAAAGATTCAAACACAGTTAAATCTCTTTATTATAGAGCATTTCTTAGTTCCCTTGGGATCAAAGGCCCTTTTAGGCCCCTGATGAAAGCCCCGGGCACCCCCACTCCCACCCAAAGCAGGCGTGTACCTGCCTACTCACAGCAGGTGCACACTCAAACACACAAATAATAAGCACTTTCAACAACTTCTGGATCCAGCAGTAGAAAACACTCATTTTTCTTTCTGTTTGTATTTTCTCTTAGCTGCCCGGCACCTGAACTTCATCCCATCGTTGGGGAATCCACCACTGCCTGGTGGGCGGCCAGGCCCTCCTCTGTTGCCTCTGCCATGATCTCCCGCATTCTGGCCGCACACATCCTCCTACTATTAACACAGATATCCACTGTGGTGGCAGTTACGTGGGTGAGCCCATATCCTTCCCATGAACTCATGCTCTGAGTTTCTAGACTTTGCCATTAGGAGCCCTGACTATACAACCGTACTTTTTTGTAAGTCTCTGCCAACCGCCTCCTGAGCACCCCCTTTTTTGTAAGTCTCTGCCAACCGCCTCCCAAGCACCCCCCATCGACCACTCTAACCAACCTGGAGCCCGTGGATCAAATGGGGGTTAAAAAGCTACTGGAAGTGAAGATTCGGGAGAGTAGGTTACCTCACAAAATGCAAAAATACCATTTTTAGGACTGAAGGAGGATCCCTGTACGCCAACCCCTAAGAGAGGCCCATTTACCAGGAGAGCCTCCACAGTCGCTCTCGATGATCATATGAGACAAGAGGCGTGGTTTCAACCAAAGGTGACTGGCCAGCATGTAACGAAAGAAAACCGGTAAAGGAAAAAGCGAGGTGGCACAGAGACAACAAACATGTCCATGTATTCACGTTTCCAGTTCGCAAAATAAAGGTCTGTGCCTGCTCCCCTTTAGACGGGTCTAGATCCTTTCAGTTTCAATAAACATACAAGATCAAGAGATGATAAGCAATCTGCAGGACACACAGCCGGTTTTGGGCAAGAGGACCCAGAGGTAATGACGTTTGTTCAACGTGCAGGTTACCCTGCTGGGCATATTACACAGGCATCTATTTCAATCCTTGTCACCAACCCGGCACAGATGTGTCCTACATAGTTTATAATGAGGGATGCATCTCAGAAGTTCAAGGCCTCAGCCACAGAGCTCCTAAGAGGCAGAGCAGAGGTTCACAGAGTAGAACTGTATTCGTTTCTAAAGTTCATCCTGGTCCTTTCCCTTCCTGGCTTTGGGCTTTGGGGGAGAGGAAGAGGTTGGGGGGGAGGCTAGTTCTTAACATTTCATGTATGCTCTATAAATCTTTGCAATCGAGTAAAACCTATGGACCTCTTCTTAGAATGTTTTTATTTTTTTCATTTTTTTTATGGCGAATTCTACCTAACTTTATTTTACTTTTAATTGAAATATACTTTACAGTGTTATATTCACTTCAGGTGTATAATATAGTGGTTCAACAATTCTATACATTACTCAGTGCTCCTGATAAGTGTACTTTTTTTTTTTTTTTTGAGAGAGAGAGAGAGAGAGAGAGTACACAAGTGGTGGCAGAGGCATAGAGAGAGGGAGAAGCAGACTCCCCGCTGAGCAAGGAGCCCAACACGAGACTTGATCCCAGGACCCTGAGATCATGACCTGAGCTGAAGGCAGAGGCTTAACCCACTGAGCCACCCAGGTGCCCCAACAAATAACTTCTAAAGAAACAGCAAAATACTGCTACTACCTCTTGCATACACAAAATTCTTTCCCATAATATTCAGTAAAACTTGTTTCTCAACCACATAAAACTGCATTACCCACAAATATGTTCAGATTCAGCTATAACCTGCAGCAATAAACTACAAAGGAAATATAGTTTCATGGATCAGGAGTCAGAAAATTTAATTTTTGCCACTAATTAGCATACAGTCTCCAGGAAATCATGATAGATCAGTGTATGAATGACCCCAGTAGTAAACACACAAAGACAATGACACAAATGAGTACCCGTTTTGATTCTGTGTCCTTCCCTCGTGCTTACTGTACAGTCAGACAACCACAGTAGTCCATGTCCAGAGGATGGACATGACTGACTAAACAGAGGGCGGGTCCTGTACTCTCACAGAAGAACACACTGCCTGAGGTGAAAACGACATCCTTGATAACAGACACAGCCCCCGAGCCCCGGTCCCCACCACCTACCCCGCGCCATCTACACCATTCCTCGCGGTTACATTTGCCCTGGAATTAAGACGGTCCTTGTAAACATGCGCGTTCCCCCATGACTCACGCTTCACACCTTTATTCGCACTGTCACCTCTGCTCACATCATGTCCGCCCAGATGATTTGGCCAACTCCTATGCGGTCTCCAAGACTCAGCTCTCGAGTACCCTTCTCTGGAAAGCCACTCTTTCAAACTGGACTGTTAGCTGTACAAGGGTCCACCTACAGGACTACACACCGTGGCCTGAGGAGCTCTGCGTCCCAGGGTCCCAGCGTCCCGGCAGGGCCCAGAGCACAGCCTGACAAAGCTGAGAGTCACGTGGCAAATGCTCAATCAGTGTCCGAAATGGTTTAAAATTCTCGTGTTGCTGTCACGGCAACAGAAGCATATCCACAAAGGCCATATAATTGCATATTCTATACTAGACATTTATTTTTCACATACAGCAAGCATTTTTCATGTTTCCACAGGATCTCAAAACTATCATTTTTCAAGTCTGTTGGTACAGAAGATCAATTTACTATTCTACATTAAAGGGCATTCAAGTCACTTCTACTATTTTGCTATTAAAGATTACGGTAAAATTAGTATCTCTGGGGAAATATCTTTTTCCCTCTGCCAAATTATTTCTTTGGGATAAATTCAAAGAAATAGAACACCTGGGTGAAGGGGTTTATTTAAAGGAATTTATGTGGCATATAAACTGAGTATATAAGAAGTATGAGAACCTTTAAAGCCCTAGCACGTCATCCACAACCAATGATAACCCCTGTTCCATCAGGCACCCTGAATGCTTTTTAAGAAAAAAAAGGTCAAGTGCATTGGTAAATAAAAATTATCTCCAGACTGTTTCTACTTTCCCTTTTTATTACTGGGAGTAATAGAGCCACTCACCTATTGCTTTATCTTACATATTAGAATAAGCTGCCATTGTAATATTAGCTGCCATTTTAATATTATAATCTTCTCTGAGATAAATCCTTTTATTTTTAGATCTTCCATGCTTTCTATTTCTGAGTTGTAATTCTCCAAACCTGAGAATGTAACCTCTCCAGAGGTCTGGGATGTTCTTCTCCATTTTCTATACTTTTCTATATTTTGATTTTCTTTATATGTCCACTCTTTAAAATTTATGTTGCTTCATGGGGTGAAATTCCAGTATCCAAACACCTACTCATTAATTTCCACATTGTTTTCTAATGATCTTCTTCCCCTGTGTATGGATGTCCATGTATGTATAAGATGATTCCAAAATTACAAATGTTAGCAAACAAGATTCACTTTTGAAATAGATTTTGGAAACAACCAACTTGGCTGATATGTAAAAAAGTCCAGGGAGCAAGGGATACGTGAAAAGTTAAATGAACTATATGCGATTTTTCAGTGTAGACTTATCTAGGCTCACCTGTCAGTAAGTCCTCATACTCCGTCTCTTCACTATCCTTATTATATCACTAAAAAAGAACACCATGATTGTGATTCTCTCCTAAAAGAATAATGCATGTAAATTTGAAAAAGATAATGAATTATTTACACGCTACCTTGTTTTCACTTTCCATGAGTCCTATCAGCAGAATTCTGTAAAACAAATATGGATACCTTGGGAGAGATTAAACTGTT
Organism: Enhydra lutris kenyoni; assembly: GCF_002288905.1. NCBI lineage: Eukaryota > Metazoa > Chordata > Mammalia > Carnivora > Mustelidae > Enhydra > Enhydra lutris. The sequence goes on along the minus strand of NW_019154132.1, from coordinate 11,841,122 downwards.
ACTTAACAGATATACTCCAACTTTTATTTGTCAAGTAACCTGGGAACATACTGAACAGCTGTCACAGATTAAACTCACCGATCAGTCTGAGCCAAGACCATACATGTGTCCAACCTCGTGTGCAGAGAGACTCTGCTACATATGCAAACACACTTTCTATAACTAAAAATAATATCCACATCCATGAGGTGTCAGTAGTTCTTCATACATTTGGTACCAACAGCTTGATTCACACAAATGGTATATTTCCCAAATCTATCTACTTTTACCAAATCTATCTAGTGTGTGTCCAGCCCCCGAGCTTACTTGAATTGTTTCTCCAGGATCTTTTTGCCGAGTAAGAGCTTGCACTCACAAGGTGTTTCCGGTGACAGTCAGGTCAGAGGCCGCAAGCGGCCTGGCTCAGCCCTCAAGTGGAGAAGCCACCCCAAGGGTCCAAGCTCTGCTCCTTCACCAACTCTCTCACCTGTGAATTCCTCTTGCCTTTCAGGCTCTCGTGATGAAGGGAAATCCGAAATGCATGTGCAGGTTTTGTGCACTAATGTGGGGACTCAGAGAATTGGTTCAAAATGGACAGGTAAAGAGAATTTTCGGGGCCGGGGATAGCTTTCCTATCAAGCAGAAAGCACTGCCTCCCTTCCCAGTCTCTCCTGGCAGCTCTACTCACCCCCATGGCACACATCACCTGGGACCTGTGACGGCTCAGGGCTTGTCTTCTGCTCCTACTGAAATGCAGGACCCTGGAGGCTGGCATAAATTAGTGCCACAGGCATTCTCGTACGCTCCACGGCACTCACAGGGCCCAGCACTTTGCACGGTTTACTTATCAAGTGTTCCCTGAGTACACAAGAAAAAATAGCTAATCTACACAGAACAAAAGTCTAAATGTTTATTTCATTTTAAAACTCTCCTAAAATTTTTAACATAAATACTGGGTTGATTTTTAAAGCCTGCAAGAACAAAAGCAATGATTTTTTAAAACGTGCTACAGACCTGCCTTGAGCCCTGCATTTGTATCAGTGTTTAACAGAAGCAACCTGCCGTGTAAGGCCACACTTTATTCCCGCAACAAGTACAGGTACTAAAATTTAACGTGAACAAATCCATGATTTAATTAAAGAACTTTTGCCGTATCGTGCATATTACAGGCATGTGTGAGTTGCAGGACAGACCTCATCCCAGACAGCACCCAGCTGCACCTCCAAGGGCAGGGTGACTCCTGTAAGACAGGATCCTGCCCACCCTGTACCTGACCTTCCTGATTTCCCTCTACAATGACAGAGCTTTGTGTCCTGACTTCCTGTATGTCTAAATTCTGCAATGTCAACATTGCAAAACTTAAGCTTAATTACTTTATCTTCTTTTAAAAAAAATTATTTATTTATTTATTTGACAGAGAGAGAGAGAGAGAGAGAGAGAGCAAGCACGAGCACACAAACAGGGAGCTGCAGGCAGGGGGAGAGGGAGAAGCAGGCTTCCTGCTGAGCAGGGAGCCTGATGTGAGGCTCGATCCCAGGACCCCAGGATCATGGCCTGAGCCAAAAGCAGAAGCTTAACGAACTGAGCAACCCAGGTGCCCCTTAAGTAGTTTATTTTTAAGAAGAGGAACTGTTAGTTTCTCAGCTTTGAAATCATAGGAAAGTATGGCTATTCATAAAAGGCTCTGGATATGACTTAGTCCAACCAAACCCTCTCTCAAACCAAAACCGATATTACAACCTAATGATGCGACCAAAGCCAGCACTTCCTCCCTATGGACGTAAATAATATCACAGTCTCCAAAGTTGAACAGAGTGAGCTGTGGTCCAGCAAGATCTAAGAAAATTTCTCTGTAAAAGTCTTTGATCATCTCTACTAGAGACCTTGTCCTGGCCCTTCCAATCATGTCCTGAGGCCATCAAGATAATGATCCACTTTCTTTCATTTTATAGACCTCCCCAAAAGGCAATCTTATACATATGAGCTCATTCATTATAAAGTGGCCATAAAAAGTTTCACTGCCACTTATAAGCACATAAAATTTGGATTTTAGAAAGGAAATCACTGTGAAATAGTGGGAACACTTGGATATCTGGAAAGAGCATTCAACCAAAATGATCTCTGAGGAAAACATACTGTATGCTTCAGTACTGTATAAAGTACTAAAATTATTCCATAAAAGGAAAGGGAATCTCAGGAAGCAAAGCTGGGTAGAGGAAGGAACAGATAACCTGAAAAAGTAAAGTTACCAAAACTGCATTCCCAACCACAGGCTAAGGTTTACTGAGTACCTACTATGTTCCAAATGTTTCCGCGATGTTATGATTAATCTCCAGGATAACTCATCAGGTAGGTATTATTATTCACAATTGAAGGGGAGGAAACCCACAGGGGTCAAAAGGCACTCTGTAAATCACAGACCTGGTAAACCACAGAATCAGGATTCAATCCAATTCCACAACTCCAAAACCCCAAAGTCTCTGCATTTTTTCCCAACCAAACCACTCTTTCAGTGACAGAAACTTAGACAAAAAAAGTCATCAGTGAGCTAGTGTTCAACGGAGTAGTATGGATTTTCACTACCAGTAACGGCCATGCCAGTATCCTAAGGGCACAATCATCTCAATTTTTCTATCTTTTCAAAAGCAACTCAATTTTCGGCCCACTTGACAGGTCCCTGTGAGCAGTCCTGAGTAAAAGGCGTGTTAAAAACACAGCCTGAAACTGACGCCCTGCGGAGCCAGGGTGGGGCTCAGAAGACCTTCAGAGAAAAGGCAGCAATGACAAAACTAATGAAGTAGGCAGATCTTCTCCCCAAAACACAACTTTCAAAGCCAGACAAAACTCAGAAACCATCAGTTCAGCATTCTAGAAATCAACCACAGCCAATCACAAACTGATGAGTGTTTCTTGGGAAAAGCACTGAACTTGAGGGGGGAACCGTGCAGCACGACCCACCCCCACCCCCAGCTCCATCAGTGCAATCGTTCAGCTGGGAGGGTGGGCTGAGACCACCAGTCCAGGCCACTACATGTGGAGCACTGTCTGAGGGGCAATCCCATCAGCAGGAGAACACAAAGGCCTGGGGGTCTGCTAGCCTGCAGCTAAGGTCCTATGCAGGGCAAGCAGGACCCCAGTCAACTGGCTGAGACTCACCAGGGAGTCCTGGGAGCTGAGAGAACCATGGTTGCCCCCGATAAACTCTTCACGGATGGCCCCGGTTGACCAGAGATTCCGCATACGCCCCGTCGACTCCAGAGTGGACTCGTGCCACCCACACGTTCCTCGATGACGGAACCTACACCTATATGCACCACGAAGATGCAAGGGGGTTCGTCTGAAAGAACAAGCCAGGGCAGATGCGACACCTGCCTGAGAACTGCATGTGCTCCCCGGCCCACACACCGATCCAGCGGCAGAAGGAAAGCTCTACTGACTCGAGGTCAACCTCTGGTCAGTCACTGGCTGAACACAAAACTACGAGCCACGGGGTTGACCCCTAGGAAACGAAGCTTCAAGGACCAACAAGAAAACAAATCCGAGCAGACAGCAGCAGCCACACCGCACCATACAGGAGAGACAGCCTGTGCAGGTTTATTCAAGGCAAGTTAGAGAAGAAACAAACAGAACAGCAACAGCGATGACAAAATACACACGTGGCAAGAATCAGTAAAGTGAGCTGCTCCAATCCATTACCTGAGGGTAAAATATTCCACAAAAAACTTGAAAGGCATGAGGAGAAAGAGAAAGCGTGACCCATACTCAGGAAAAAGCAGTCAATATGAGCCGTCTCTAGTGTCCCCAGATGTTTGGTTTAACAGATTAAGACTTCAAAGTAGCAATCATATGAACATACATGTTTAAAGCACTGAAGGAAACAGAAAATTAAAATAAAGAACTGAGAGAAACCATGCCTTTAAGAATTAAAATATGATGATAACTCAAGAAATAGAGAACCTCAAAAAAAAGATATAAATCATAAGAAAGAGAACAGAGTGAAAAATTCTACAAATGAGATAAAACACTGACTAGAGGGGTTCAAAAGCAAATTTGAGCTAGTATAAGGAAAAAAATGAGAAGAGTTGATGATAGTGCTGTTGAAATTAGCCAGTCTGAGGAACAGAAAAAGAAAACAGATGAAAGAAAAACGAACAGAACCTCATGTCACCAAGTTTACCAACATATGTGTAGTGGAAAAAGGGTGAGAAAAAAAAAATCTTCAGAAATAATGGCCTAAAACTTCCCAAATTTGATAAAAAAAAAAAACCAACAACAAAACCACTAATCTCCATATCCAAGAGGTTCAACTCAAAATAGAATAAATACAAAGAGATCCACACCTAAACAGAGAGTGCTCAAACTGCTGACAAAAACCTGAAAGCAGCAAGCAAAAAACAATTCATTGTGCATAGAGAAAAACAACACACACACACACACACACACACACACACAGCTGACTTCTCATCAGAAACAATGGAGGCCAGAAGGCAGTAGAAGGTCCACAGTGATGAAAGGGAAAAACGCTATTAGTAAGAATTTTATAGCCAGAAAACTACTTTTCAAAACTCAAAAAGGGGGAGGGGAGCATTCTATGTTTTGTTTTGTTTTTTTTTAAGACAATTTGCTGCTAGAAGACTCACCTTATAAAAAAGGCTATATCAAGACCTTCAGGTTGAATAGAAGTGACACAGAAGATCATCTGAATCCACATGAAGAAATGAAGAGTGTCAGAAATGGCAAAGACATCAGTGGATCGAAGACTGACTGCTTTCTCTCATTTCTTATCTTAAATGTTTTTAAAAACTTCAGGTTGTAGAAAGCTATAATTTAACACTGTATAGCTAGGGTTTTAACATAAAAGGATGAAACATTTTTCGACAAGAACAGCAATAAAGGATCAAAGTCTCCATGTTTTACCATGATTCAAGTAGTATCATTTCTCAAGTGGAAAGGGATACATTAAGGGGCATATTATAATGTCCAGAGCAACCACTAAGAAACTTACTCAAAAACAAGAGTAAAAACAACAAGTGCAACAGAGAAATCAGAACTGTGTACCAAAAAAAATATTTAATACAAAACAAGGCAGAGACACACAGAAGAACAAAAGTAGGAGGCAAATAGGGGCGACTGGGTGGCTCAGTTTGCATCTGACTCTTGGTTTCGGCTCAGGTCATGATCTCAGGGTTGTGGGAGTGAGCCCCATGTTGGGCTGTGTGCTCTGCTTGAGGATTCTCTCTCCCTCCCCACATCCCCCCTGTACGCATTCTCCTCTCTCTCCTTCTCCCTCTCAAATAAATAAATCTTAAATATATATATATACACACATATATATATATGTGTATATATATATGACAAACAGAAAAGAAATAACAAAATGGTAAACATATACCCAATATACCCAACAATAAGCACATCAATGTGAATGGAATGAACACCCCACACAGAAGACAAACTGTCAGGCTGAATAAAAGAACAATTCCAACGACACCCTGTCCGCAGAGACAAGGCTTAGGTTCACAGAATCCAAAGGCTCAAATAAAAGGGTCAGGAAAGATATACCATGCAAACAGCAATCCTAAGAGAGCCTGAATGTCTATAATTATGTCAGGTAAAACAGATGTTAACAACCCACTTGCCTTAAGTGGCATTTATAAAGCACTGAAGCTAACTGCAGACTTGGGCATCGCTGCTTACACTAGTCCTAAGAGCCAAAAACTGAAAACAATCCAAATGGCCATCACCTGGATGGACACATCAAAGGTAATACATTCATATAACAGAATATTACTTAGCAATAAAAGGTAAAAAAAAAAAATCCTGATACATGCTACAATGTAAGTGTGTCTCAAATACGTCATGCTCATTGAAAGAAACTAGAGACACAAGGCAGTAAATTGTATGATCTCACTCTGTTAAGGGTCCAGAAAAGGCAACTGTGAAGAGCCAAAAACCAGGCCAGAGTTGCCTGGGAGCATGACTGACTCCTACCAGGCTCAGGGAAATGCCGGGGGTGATGAACGTGTTCTAAAACTGAACTGTGGTAAAGGTTGCACAACTCTGTAAGTTTACAAAATTTCATCGAATGGTATACTTACAATGGTTGAATTTTATTACATGTAAATTACATCTTGAAAAGCTGTAAAAAAAAATATATGTATATATATATATATGTATATATATATAGTGCAGTGGTTTCTGAGGCAATAAACTACTGTCTGGAGACTAAAAAATGCACTCTTTCCACAAAAACTTAATGGAACTCCACATTCCTGAAGATGTTACTGTAAATGGGAAGCATATAACTCATCACTCATACGGCATTAATTCCACCGAAACATTAACAGGTCAACCTGAACTATCAACAGATAGAAGGCCAAATAATGCTCTTAACCCCCCTGCCATGCAGTGACCCATCTGCTTACACATGTAAATTGAACATCATTTCTATGTTCGCTCATCAAATCTTTGCACAGCTGGCTGGACTTGTATGTGTAAGCCATTACGGTCTCTCTCAAAATAAGTAAATAAATCTTTAAATTTCAAATTATTGTAAGGTCGTCTCTAGCCTCTGACCTATCTTTTGTAAATACTCAACTTACTATAGAGACCGTAATTTGGTAGGAGACAGGGGCAGAGCTGTTGAACTCCACAGTGTGTCCAACCCATCCCAGCAGGGGCTACAGAAGTCCAGGCAGAGGCTTCCAAAGTGGCCCTCTGTTTTCACCTCCATTTGTGACCACTATGGCTCTGCTCCTCACTGAGGAAGGTCACATCTTAACATACTGAATGTCATACAGTTTCTGAGCCACATGATAACACCGGCAGGTGCCACAGTAACAAGGCTAATGTTCTAATGTGTCTGTGGAGAATCAGCTTTGCTTTTTTTTTTTTTTAAGGGTTTTATTTATTTGAGAGAGAGACAGAGAGCATGAGTGTGGGGAGGGTAGAGGGAGAGGGAGAAGCAGACTCCCCGCTGAGCAGGGAACGCGAGGCAGGGCTCCATCCCAGGACCCTGGGATCATGACCTAAGCTGAAGGTAGACGCTTAACAACTGAGCCACCCAGGTGTGCCGAATCAGCATTGTTTTCAAAAGCGTTTCTCAGGGGCACCTGGGTGGTTCAGTGGGTTGAAGCCTCTGCCTTCGGCTCGGGTCATGATCCCGGGGTCCTAGGATCAAGCCCCGCATAGAGCCCCGCATCAGGCTCTCTGCTCGGCAGGGAGCCTGCTTCCCTTCCTCTCTCTTTGCCTGCCTCTCTGCCTACTTGTGATCTCTGTCCAAAAAAAAAAAAAAGCGTTTCTCAAACTATTCAAATAATTACTATGAACTCAACCAAGCCCATCCTTAACATAAAGTATTTAAACTTAAGCAAAATAAAGTAAAACAAAACCAGAACATAAAAATATCTTCTCTACTCACTGTCATTCCACCACCCCAAAACCACCAGAAATAATTACTTGGAGATTGAAGATGGTGGCATAGGTAATATGAGAATTCGGACACTCAGAAATGCAATCACGTTCTCTGAAACCGAAATGCAAATTGCCGGCCCTAATGTGTCAATAGCAGTGATGCAGGTAACAGATCCCATTCTTGGCACATCACTCTCAAGTGGTGGGACTGCCTCCCAGGCCCCATTTTCCTGAGGAACAATCCTTCACAAAAGGTTTGGTGGCTTTGGGAATCGTGCTTATGATATTATTCTACCACTGTGAGTTAAATATAGAGGTGACTAAGGGACACAGTACAATTGGAAGAAGGACAGTGCTCTAACAGAACGGCCCCCTGATGACCCAAGCCTTTTGAGTGGAGACCCATGATCTGGTATCAGAACATCAAGAACAATTAAATCTCTCTGTCAAGACCAACTGAACCTCTAAGGCTTTCCCTTCACCGCAGGACCAAATGAATGTGAATTCCCTTATCATGCCTGGCAGGAAGCAGACCCTCAAACAGACCCTCTGAGATCCCCTATAATTCATTCCTATGGTCCTCTAAAGAGAGATGGAGCATTCTTACTCATTCCCAAACATAAAGGGGTTTCTAAATAAGTAATCCAATTCCCCTCTATTCCATAGACAAGGATCAGCAAACTGTAAAAGGCTAGACAAGCAAATATTCTAGGCTTTCTGAGCCATTTCCAACTCCTGCTATAGCAGGAAAGCAGGCACAGGCATATGTAAATGAGTAGGCATGGCCGAGTTCCAATAAAACTGTATTTATAAAAACAAGTGAAAGACTGGATTCGACCATTAGATTGTGGTTTAATGACCCTTGCCTTAGAATAACCACCATTTAAAGCTAAAAAGAAAATTACAGGTCAACATCACCCCACCCCCAACCCCTGTCCACTCCATGTTGTTCTCATGAAAGAAACTTAATTTGAGTTATTTCCTCAAGGTCATATATGATTCTTTTGCTAGTTCGTTCATCTGTATGAAGATGAATTTCTGAAATACAGACAGAGAGAAAGAGACTGCCTCATTCTCTGAACCTACCATCCTTTTCCTGGATAGCAACAAATCATACTGACCCTAGGTGGAGGTGTTGTTTTTTTAGGATATACTGTATTTTTTAGAACAGTTTTAGGTTCATAACAAAATTGGGGGGACTGTACCGAGATTTCTCATATAGCCCTCTCCTCCACACATGCACGGCCTCTCGTACTATCAGCATCTCCCACCAGAGCCATAGACTGGGTTATGACTGATGAGCCTATGTGGACACATCGTCACTCAGAGTTCACAGTTTACGTTCCCTCTTGGGGCTGTCATTCTATAGATTTGGACAAATGTACAATGACATGTATCTACCATTACAGTGTCATAGAGCGTAGTTTCACTGCTCCAAAAATCCTCTTGTGGGGAGGTTGTTTTTAACTTTCTAAGTATTAGGGCACCTGGGTGGTGTAGTCGGTTAAGTGTCTGACTCTTGGTTACGGCTCAGGTAGTGATCTTACCGTCATGAGATCCAGCCCCACGTCAGGATCCATGCTTGGCTCGGAGTCTGCTTCGGATTCTCTGTCCCTCTCCTTCTGCCCCTCCCAGCCGTGCATGCATACGCTCTCTCAAAATAAGTAAATAAATCTTTAAATTTCAAAGTACTGTAAGGTAGTCTCTAGCCTCTAACCTTTTATAAACACTCAACTTACTAGACAACTCAACTTGTTGATTTTATAATTATTGTAAATATAAACTACACATGTCAAACCTACAAAGTTTCCCTTATTTTTCTTCTTTAAAGTTTTAAGCTCATTGAGAAATCCACTCCAGTCAAGCAAACAAGACCAACAACCACTCCTGTATGATTTTCTCCCCATTCTATCTTCAGGCAAAGTCTCAAAACAACTTATTTTCTCTACTGATCTATCCTTCCTTTCTTTAAAAGCTCATCTCAAATCTCTGCTTCATTCAGGTTTTCATTTGTAAAAAAGTTAACTCCTCTAAGAAGTATTTTCTGATTGATTTATCTCAACCAGTTTGTTTTTGCTTCATTTTCCCTTTGAGAGCTTCAATGTTCCATATTAATCTTAAATTTGTTGCTTTATACTGCCCTTAGATCTTTTTCATACATTTGGAGACATATTAGATGAAAAGCCCTCAGAAGGCTAGGTGTGAGGGTTTTATTTCTCAGCATAGCATACTAAGCATCCTCACTGTGGAATTAAAAGGAAGACAGATAAAATCTCCCTTTCATTCTTTCATTTGCCCTTCATATACATCTACAATCTAGAAGAGTTCAAACAGATCTAAAATAGTACACTTTTTCTATATTCTTCTGTACCTACTTAGGAGGAAAAATTATAAAATGTTTTCATCTATATTTTCTTAGAATTTTAATATTTTCACATTAGTTTTCCCAGAAATAGTTTTCAAGCATTTATGTCTAAAATTTCAACTGTTAGGTTGAGACTTCCATTTACATACTGCCATTCTTCTTAAAAACAGAAATACCATATGATCCAGTAATTCACTACTGGGTACTTACCCAAAGCAAACAAAAACACTAATTCGAAAAGATACAGATACCCCTGTGTTGCAGGATTATTTACAATAGCCAAGATATGGAAGCAACCCAAGTGTCCACTCACAGAAGAATAAAGATATGACACACATATACAACAGAATATTACTCAGCCATAAAAAAAGAATGAAATCTTGCCATTTATAACAACATGGATTGATTTGGAGTGTATCATGCTGGGTGAAGTTAGGTACAAAAAGACAAATACCGTATGATTTCACTTATATGTGGAATCTAAAAAACAAAACAAATTAAAAGCAGAAGCTAATCCATAAACACAGAGAACAAACTGGTGGTCGTCAGAGGGGATGTGCATGGGGGATGGGCAAAACAGGTGAAGAGGATTAAGAGGCACAAGTTTCCAGTTATAAAAGAAGTAAGTCACAGAGATGGAAAGTATAGCATAGGGAATATGGGCAACAATACCATAATAACGTCGTCTGGTGACACACGGGGACTACACTTATCAAGGCTGAGCACTGAGCTATGTCTAGAACTGTCAAATCACTATGTTGAACACCTGAAACTAATATAACACTGTATGTCAACTACATTTAAAGGATAAATTTTTAAAATAAAAAAGTAATTATAAAAAAAAAAACACTGCCATTTTCCATTTCAAGCAAGGTATCTCTACTTCCAACTCCATGTTACTAAGTAAATAAGTAAGCAAAAATCTCCTTCGAGAGAGAGAGTGGGACAACCACTCTCTCTCTCGAAGAGCTTGGAAATTTCTGTTTGTAATAGCAAATCCAGCATGGAGTAATAGAGACATCAACAGCTCGGAAATGAATTTAGCCGATTAGACTTAAAGAGAGGAAAGAAAGGTCCTTTAAGTTCTGATCTTCTGAGTGACCTTGGCTTTACCTGCAGGGCCGGACAACTTTATTTTGTGACTGGGATGGAGAGCATCTGTCAGCTCATACTAACCACAGAACTCTGCTATCGACACGGGCCAGTATTAGTATGACAGTCAAGAAGAGGAAAGGCGCTGGAGACTCCTGGCTGTGGGGCCCTGGGCTGCCAGCAACTTCTCTGTGCTTCCTCCCCATGTCTACATCACGGAGGCAACAACCCTGTCTCCCTCAGCTGGAAGGATTACACAAACACGATATGAAAAGCACGCTGAGTGGAGCCTAGCACACAGACCTGTGGACAGATGAGCTCTTTTTACCCTAAAAATGATCAAACACAACATCCCTCTTGCCGCCAGCCCACAATGAAACGTAACTAGGGGAAGCAGTATGATTTAAAAGAAAAAAGTACCAAACACCCCTCCACAAATCTCTCCAATAAGATACAAACAAGCTGCTCAAAAGTTGATTCACTTAAACTTCTCTGGCCAATTTTCTCAACTGGAAAATGAGGAAGATGGACTGTCTTCCAAGGGCTGAGAAGCCAGCGGGACAGAGAACTCCCGGACACACGTCTGGCACCGGTCAATACCACGTCCCAGGTCCCTGTGCTATGTATCAGCCCAGCTCATTTTTACTTCTTTTTAAACTATCCAACATGGCCCCAGTTGAATGCTTAATTTCTATTTGAATACTGCAATAGTAAGCAATTACATGCTCATGGTCCCTTTCTTCCCTGGCGAATCTTTTTTTTTTTTTTTAAGATTTTATTTATTTGACACAGAGAGAGGGATATCACAAGTAGGCACAGAGGCAGGCAGATAGAGAGGGGAAGCAGGCTCCACGCTGAGCAGAGAGCCTGGTGCGGGACTCGATCCCAGGACCCCGAGATCATGACCTGAGCCAAAGGCAGAGGCTTAACCCACTGAGCCACCCAGGCGCCCCCACTGGCAAATCTTTTAAAGAATTGAGAAATAAGCACATATAACCACACTACCAAATGCAAAGCAAAAGGAGGTCTGAGTAAATTCATGCTCTAACCATACAGGCACACAGAAATATCAATGTACATAAATACCCAAGTACCATAAAAATCCAGCTTGACATCAATTAGGCAGGAATAACTCTTAGACTACTACGGGTCCACTAACACTTAAAGGACGGCTCTTCTAATTACTTACTTAACAGCCAACTAGTTAATCATCACTGTATTTTTTTTAAAGTACTTTAACATGGCAGCACGGCCCTAGAATATTTTCTAGAACAAAACTCATCCTAGAAAATTTCTAAGAATCTTACATTTTAAGTTTATTTTAAAAAGTCACGCCTGGGGTGCCTGGGTGGTTCGGTCAGTCAGGCGGTCTGCCTTCGGCTCGGGTCATGATCCCGGGGTCCCGGGTTTGAGAGCCCTGCATTGGGCTCCTTGCTCAGTGGGGAGTTTACTTGTCCCTTTCCTTCTGACCCTCCCTGCCAACCCCCGCCCCTGCCCTGCCAATTCTTTCTCAAATTAAAATACAATCTTTAAAAAAAAAAGAGTCCTGTCTGGCTGGCTCAGTTGGTAGATTTTTT